>NC_044009.1:45084254-45386441 GCF_900496995.4 Aquila chrysaetos chrysaetos | reverse complement strand
AAGAAAAGGAGAGGAAAGAAGGGAAAGGCTAAATACAAAAACTTCAACCTGGGGCGGGGTGGGGTGGGGGGGGAGAAATCCCTAACAATCAGGAAACATTCAAGGTGCACTCAACATGAGCACTGAAATAATGCGCTACTTTATATTATTTTATTTCAGGATTAAAATCTCAAAGTCATTGAAGATCATCACATTACTCGAGTTAGTGCCTAATGTGCTATACAAAATCTTCTCCTGTTCTTGCATTTAGTTATTTCCTCTTCACTTCTCCCACTTCCTCTCCTGTCCTATTGAGCCTCCTTACTTCTCTCGAGCTCCTCTGTTCCTCCTTGCCATCCATATGACTATGTATTCCCAGGACACAGATATACAAGTCGGCTCTCACCCTGCCACCTGAGGCAGATCCAGTCTTATCCATCCCCACCACAGGAATGGTCTCTGGCAGATTTTGCAGGTGCCGTGTGGGATCCTCTGACTCAGAGACTGCCAAGGACTTCACCATGGCACATGATTTGCAGCTACACTTCCTCCATCACCTAAACCTGGTCTTTCTTTCTGTGCTTTTCAGAGGCGGGAGCTATAAGCCTCGGGGCACGGGAGAGGGTGTTACAATATAGGACAGAGAACAGAAAAGAGTAGGGGGAAAGCATGCTGTGCAAGGGAGAAATTGTGGGGATCCTGTGCAGCCCAGCCCCAGCACAGGCTGGGTACAGGGCCGTGCTGCAGGCAGCTGTAGGCACAGCATATGGGTACTCACCGAGTCTCACCCAGGGCATCCCACAGGGAGGGGCATCCCTCACCCTCTACTGTGCTGCTGGGAGTTAACCCTATGTCCTCACTGAGCCCTTCCCACTTCCCCTTCCCACTTCCCCTTCCCTTGTAGCACCATGGCACCCAGTTTGTAGTCCCGCAAAGCTGGCAATCGAACGGCACTGGATAGTACCTGGAGGTGGTTTTTTTACTCTCATTTTAAACCAAAGACCCAATTAGTGCCACAATTCCAATGCCATCTGGAAAGCAACAGCAGAGGGAGGTGGAACTTCCCAGAGGGAAGTGTCTACTGGCCAGTGCAGCATCTGTGCCATTCAAACCACCCACCGCTGCCTGCTGGGATATGGAGCATCAGAGACAGAGAGAAAGTCCTGTCAGGATTTTTAATTTTCCTTCCCCTCCCTTTGATGTTCTGTTCCCACTCCCACCTCAGGTTCAACCCTCAGGAAAGCCCTTTGCCACTCAGCTCACCCATTGCACCCTCCTTCCCCTGTCAGAGCCACTGCAAACCCCAAAGCAGTAAACCCGAAGGATGAAGAGAAATGCAGAACTCAGTAAGAATTCAAAAAAAGTCTAAACATTATCAAGCCACTGCCCTACCCCAGCACTGCCACCACCAGCAGGCATTACAGCCAACTTCAAGTTTCTGAGATGCTCCCTCTGTTGCTGTGCCCTCTTCACTCCCAGTACAGCATTCCCACAAGTCTACAGCACTGTTTCAAAATCTGACTTCTAACCTTCCCTGAACCCCATCCCAGCTCCCCGAGGGCTGGGCAGTGGGTGCTGTGGGGATGCCACTTGCTGTGGTCCGGCTGTAGCACCAAGGACTCTGCTGCCCCGCAGCAGCTCTTGCTCTGTACAGCCGCATGCACAGGATCAGCCTCTGGCGTGCTGAGGCTTCCAGATGGACATGTCAGCCCCAACTATTATGGTTGTTTGTAGTTGACGTCTACAGTGTCTGTTCAGCTATATATATTTTTATATATTTATATATATTTATAAGTAAATTTGGAATATCCAAATTACAATAATCCACCCAGATTTTAAGGAATTTTGTACACGAAATGCAAATCAAAGAGTAAATGAAAAATTAAGTGATCGTGAGAATTGGTTTTTACCATGCAGAGCCAGTTTCATAATAAAAATTTGAATCATAACCCTACTTTACATATAATTTTCTGCGGCGTTGTGTAATTTACAACTTACACAAAGCAACAGGAAGATTAAAGACATCTTTTGAAATAAAACTAAAGCGCTCGGTAGACTCCCTGCAGTAACAGTTTATTACACCCTATGCGGCTCTGAGGAAGCAAAAGAGCGTTTGTCCAGGGAGCCGAGGGTGGCATTTCCAATATATTTCCTTGGAGAAGGCACAAGCAGCAGGTATAAACCCTTCCCAGCGCACCCCCCTCCCGTCCTGGACGCCTCGCAGGCGGCCGCTTGGTGAGCACCCAATCCCTCTGTGCGCCGCCGAGCGCCACCGAGCATTGCCGAGCATCGCCGAGCGCCGCCGAGCATCGCCGAGCGCCGCCGAGCACTGCCGCCCCCTCCTGCCCGCCAGGGTCGGCGGCCGCCCGGGGGCTGGCAGCCGGCCCCTGCCCGGGCGTGGGCCGCGGTGCCCTCTCTTCTCAGGCCCTCACCCTGCGGAGCAGAGCCGGCAGCGTCCTTTGCAGGGGCTGTGCTTTCTGTGCTTTCTTACCTAGCCCACGTTTTAGAAACGCTCACGCCGCGAAGAAGGGCGAGAGGTGGCACGCTGCGGGGGTGGAAGTGCCCCATTCCAGACGAGGGCCCCCCTAATAGTCCCGGGGATGCTCTAAAACAGCAGGTCTGCAGAGAGGTCTTCTCCAGGATCCCACTCACAATTCTCACATGCACTGCTGTGTGCTCTTACACTGCTTTTAAGAAGAAAGCCATTGCAAGAGACACTTTTAAAAAATTCCCAAACAATCTATTAGTGTTTCTGAGGAAAGTATGACTATATAAAATAACATAGGAGAGAACAGGCTTTCATTGGGGCTTGTGTAATTTCTCTTGGATAACGGTTTTTCTTTTCATGAACATCTCATGTGTGGAACAAAAGCATTAAAGTGCCACCAAGATGGCAAACTCCTCTTACTTGTGGTTAGAGGGTGCCCCAATTCTTTCCCCAGCAATGCCTTTGAAAGGCTGGTAGATTCAAGAGAAGTCCAAATCTGGACATAAAACCCCACACACATTTATTTTTAGCAGCATTGTGACTACTCGTAAAAGAAAATAAAGCATCAAACGATTAGTTAAGGATATAAATCCATACAATGAGCATTTAGGGTCCAGGATAGACATCACAGATCTCCACTGATCCAAGCAAAGTTGTTCAGGATGCACAGAGACTTACAAATTCAAAACGGAGTAGATTAATTGATTTTTTTACATGTCTCGTAGGTGAACACATCGGCTTAAAAACAGTGTGGGTATCTTAGAGACAGATCTAAAGACAGCAGTCTCATTTCAAAGAGCTGCTTGGTAAGCTCCTCATCCTAGAAAATGTTTAGTGCTCCACAAAGAGCTTCCTACTAAGCAACCAGCGGGACTACTCGCAAGAGCAAGCATTATTCCAGTTTGCAAACACCCATCAATATCTTTCAGTAAAAGAAACCAGTTGCCTGGGCTCCTAAATCATACTGCAGCTTTTAATATTTGTTCAGAACAAGAGACTTAACAAGAGCTTTGCTTTACAATTCTCACATACACAACATTTAGCAGCAAAATGCCCCCAAACGACACAGCAACGCTTTCTTCCTAACTTTAGCATGTTTGAGAAAAATGCTCATGAAACAAGCCCACAGAGTACACTGCCTCATCACAGATTTTTGTGACTATAAAATACTAGATTCAAATACAGAATAAGCCAGGGGTCAAACAAGCTTCTGCAGACATTTTTCTGCCTTGAAAGCTCAGTGAGAGATACGTTAATGTACAGGGTGCAGGTGTGCTTTGTTGACTGCACAAATTAGTCACAATGTTCACAATAGAGCCCTCCTGAATGCCTTTATTTCATTTTAAACACGCATCTGTGCATCTCCCCTACACTGCAAGGCTTAATCTAACTTTAGAGTGTAAGTGCCGAACGAGGAGACTGGGTCGATCAGATTTGTCTTATTTCCCAAGATGTCCAAGCTTCATTGAGCATTTCTGTCTCCAGTACTTGCAAGTGCTCAGTGTGCCCTGGGAGTTGCACTTTGACAGCAAGAACAAAAGCTCTGGGGTCTGGTTGGGCACCTGTGTCCCCTTTTGATCCTGTCCCAAGGCAGCCCTTCATGTCATCCTTCTCCCACCGGGCCATGGGCAAGTGACACCCACCCCACGGCCGGTTCGCCTCTGCTTCCCCCACACCTGGGAGGGCTTCTGCTCCCAGCTCCCACCCCTCTCACAGGCTCACAGACCCAGTGATCTGCACACAGACTGTAAGAGATTTTAAAGGCAGGGAGGGATACGTATGAACAGGTAGCCCTGGGATTCAGCGAGAGCTGAGCCAGACTGCAGGGCTGTGGGCTTCTCTCCTAAGGATCCCCCTCTGCTCAGCCTCTCCCCTTCCTCCACTTGTGCCCAGTGGGTCTCCAGCTCCTCAGCAGCATAGTGAGGAGCCTCTCTAAAAGTATTTCTGTATTTTCCATGTTCCCTGAACAAAACCCATGCTTTAAACTTCAGGAAAGCTCTCCCAGGAGCACCTCCCAAAGAGGAGTTGGTTGGTTCAACACTGTTCATTATATGCACCAAATCAAATCAATATCCTATTTCTTCCATTGAACAACTTGGTTCCCATTCCCCATAGCCCTTTTATGTCAACCACAACTTAATGAGTCCTCATAAAAATACATGGGTCTGCATGCGTACCTAAAAACTTGTTTCCAGTCTAATTCTTACTCTCAGTGAATTGCTCCAAGTCTTCCTGCCAGTCCCTCTGTGATTACACAGCAAAAATTGCTTCTGCTGCACCCTCACGGGCCGCTGCCCGCTGCCGGCATGGGCACACACATGGTCCCCACTGGGGGAAAGCGTGCCCTAATGAAAGGGGCCCTAAAGTTGCCAGGTTTCATGGCAACTTTAAAGCGCTCTGCTGGAGCAAAGCATTGTAAATAAGAAGCCTTCCCCAGTGCATTTGCAGGACACAGGAACCGCAGCACTGCTACGGGAACACTGATGTGTCCTGCGCATACACTGCTCTCAGGAACACAGCCATTTTCTCTTCCTGTGTTTTGCACTAGTTCCTCACAGCAAGAAGTTTATAAGCCTGTGCCACGTAAAGTTGTTTGCTCTTATTTCTCTGGGTTCAGAGTCCTTAAGCTATACTTCAAACCTACCATCAGTGTTTTCACTGTATTGCTATTCCATAAGTCATTAATCACTGGGAATGATGCTCTGTTTAATGGAATAAAATGCTCGCAGACAGTTCTCTCGACAGCAGCATACACCTCTGGTTTTTCCACACAGAAGGTGCTACCTGTTGCAGCTCGCGGCTGCAGCAAGCCTGGAGCAGGGCTGCTCACTGCCAGCTCCCCACACAGGGCAGGCAGGACAGAGCAGGACCTGGGTGGCTGCAGCTTGGTCCTACTGCTCAGCCCCTGTTTCAGCCAGTGGACATGGTATCTCTCTGCCTCCCCTAACGGTTCAAGCATTGTGTGAATACAGCACAAAAATACACTCATATTAGGATGCTTTCTGTGGGTGAGTTGTTCTGGAGGTGAAAACCAAACCAATTACCAGCAGTTTAGTTCTAGCGCAAATCATAGTCCAGTAAAAAAGTTTTACTGGACACAGCAATTTAAAAACGCAGCTTGGTTACAGAGAGTGAAGGCACTGTTGCTAAGCCCTTATTTCCTTGGGTTGGCAAAAAACATGTCATCCTTCTCATCAAAAACTGGGGGTTGAGGAGGAGGGAGGGAGGGAAGACTAATAAATACATTGAGACAGGCCATTCAGAGGTTGGGTCTCCAGTCCCCATCATTTATTACAATGTTTTGCCAGTCTGATTACTGGAAGGCAATCTGTAGCTCAGGCAGAACACTTAAAAATATACCTATTCTATACCATATACCTACTTCATTTTCCCCTGTCCCTTGCAAGTGTACTCCCTTCCTCAGGAAGCATACCTTAAAAGACAGGCACAGTCCTTAATTCAAACACAGTGCAATTGTAACAGCTCTTTAGTATTCATAATTATTTTTTAGAAAAAAAATCATTCTATTATAGATGTACACAGAAGAGTAAAACCTGTAATATAAATGAGGACACAGCACATTAAAAATGTAAATTAAGAATTAAATAGCAAAACAATGGAGTTCTGCCAGTATTTTTATAACCATACAAATTACTCATCAGTATCCAGTGTCATGTTGGGAGATTTGTTCAACAGGGAGTATAAAGCTGGAGACAAGATGATAGACTATCCTTTCTAAAGGATGTACTCTCAGCGCTGTCCCAGCTGTTAGGCATTCTCGTGCTTTAAAATAGAGAGGTGAACACACTCGGAGGATGAGCGATGTGTTACGAAAAGGCGCTTTTTTTCCCAGGTTGTGAAAAATTGGACTCCTCTGCTTTACGCACATTCATCTGTAAGTTTTTGTCATCAAAAAAGCAACAGTCCCTGTTATAAAGCCTCCCAAAAAGCACTGTTGTCAAAACATTACTATATGCTCGATGTCCTTTTTATTTCAAACCATGTGGAGTGTAGTGAATGCAATATTTTTATGCCAGCACCATCGTACAAAGCACTTAAATTCCGACACCAGAACAGCAGGGTTCACCAGTAAGACCTGTATATAACATACTCCTGTTTCCAGGTGTCCTCAAGAAATAATTTGATGCATAGGATTTTGACACTTTGAGCAAACACCAGAGTTTTCACTGAGACTGCAAGGGGGATGTGAGCCCCACACATCCTCCCTGGGAGGAAGGCCAGCTCTCCTCCCCATCGTGCTGATACAGGCTATGACCGCAGCCACGTGTGGGGCAAGTCTGGGAAACCTCCATTTGGCTCCTTCAAGGAAATCAAGGAGAGAAAAGGCAGCATTTAAGTCTAGAGATTCCTACTTGTAAAGCAGGAATTGACTTCTCACCCTGAAATCATTTGTCCCCACATCACTGGTACAACAGAAAACCCAATCTCTTGGAGAGCAGAAATCTGGGGTTTTTAGCTGTGTAGCTGGAGCCCTCACATCACCCGACTCCACACACACATACCCTTTTCCCTTTACATAGTAAGAAACAGCAAAAAACTGTTTTATGACCCAGACACTTTCTCATCAGCACATCTTTTTCACAAGGGTTAGGTGAACATCAGCAATCAGTCAAGGGCCTACATATCCTTGCCGCATAGGTAATATGTCCTGATTACACTGTCAAAAGGTGCTTTGTTTTAATAAATTAAAATGTGAACTACAGCATATATCCAGGTGCTCAGTATAGATTCATCGTTTTAGTACTGATTTTCACCAATTCACTGAGCAAGTCATGTGTTCCCAACCACAGCAACAGCCACAGGAGGAAAAAAATGGGATGGAGCCTGTTACTCCTGGAGCCTCTCCATCCATCTCCCTTCAAATTGTAACTCTATTTAACCAGCTGTTTTGCTGGAGGGACCTTTGAGCAGACATCCAGGGGACTAGTGTGTCTACCAGTGTCACGGTTCCTACCTCTCCCTAACAGCACCTGGAGACAAATACTCATTAATGACAAAATCAGGTGTCAGCACAAGGTAAGACAGGGTTACTAATGAGGAATGAGGCAGAGCAGATCATCTTGCTCATGCAAAGTCAAAGGCCATGCTGGCAATCAAAGACGGGGTCTCTTAAGAGTACAGTCTCACACCATGCCACAAAGCCAACAGGAGTAATACATTGTAGAGCTTTGATTTTCATAACAGAGTGATGAAGAAGGGGGAAGGCTAATTTAGCCACAGTCTAAGCACTTTTTTTTTGTCTAATTGTCTTGATTGTGATCTAATCACGTTGTTCCTTGCCATGGAGTTAATTTCATGGCTGAAATTCAACTTGGGGCACAGGCAAGCACCATGAGAAAAACCCAGGAGGAGCATCGCAAGCCGATGTCATACTGTAGGGTTGCCTGACCCATTGGGCCAGCACTGACTCTGCCGCAGCCAGGCAGGCAGGATGTCCTGCTAGGTTTTCAGAAAGGAGATTCAGTGACAAAGCAGCTGGCAGCGGCTGGATGAGAAGGATGGCGTGCAGAGGCCTCACCCTGCCAGGAGGGACAACACTTTCTGACAGCAGATATGACCGCCTGTCCCTCCCTGGGGTCCCTCCTGTGCCCCCATGTCCCACTGCCCCTGGGATACCCAGTCATGCAGAGGTTTGCATCCAACCACCACATCTTGATTGATCAGTAAAAAGGAAAAAAATGGGCGTTCATAATGTGTGACTGCTAAACAGTTCTTAGAGATATACACTGATGACATTTTAAACCCCAGTGCAAACACTACATAATTCATGATACTCACTATATCAAGGCACACTGGAAAATGGATGTGTTGCTTTTCTCTCAGGAACTTGAATTTCTATATTATTAAAACAGTTTGGGAGGTGGGAGGAGGAACCTGATAGATTTAAGGTTTATACTTTTCTCCTAGTACATTGCCAGGAAGATAAAATATTTAGTGGCTTCATATTCCCTAACCATATTTTTGACAATATGCTTCATGCTCTATTTGCCACAAAAGTTGTGACACTCCAGTCAGTCTTCAAAGAATAAAGTATGCATTTTTCATGGCAAAAGATCAAAAAAATCTCATTTTTTATTACCCTGCCATTGGTTAAGTCAAGCTCTGATAATTAGGATATTGGATATTTATGAGGAGCTATTCTGCCTTTATTACTGCTTTAGGTGCCTGTTGACAGATGCAGCAAGACAATTTACATAGATGTGTGAATTTGCCAGTATTTCAGTAATAATATTTGAGTCTAAGTCTATTAGAAAAAGGGTCCATATCTCACTCTTGGAATATATATTTTCAATTAATTCTGGTTTTGTAGCATTTCCTCTGGCATGCCGTCATTGAGGGTTTCTATCATTTGTTTGTGCTCTGATCGAATAGTAGCTCAAATTAAAGTCCAGAGGGTAACTGGATAAAAGCAGGTTATTAGATTAGAAAGGCAGAATGAACCACTATAATCTCCTAGTCTGACCCGCTCAATAAACACAGGCCATAGGACTCTCCCTCGGAATCGATCCCTGCTGCCATTGCAGCATGGAGGAAGGAGGGGAGAGCAACTCCTTCCCCACACCACGCTGGAGCATAGAGACTCAGTGACAGAGAGCAAGTTACCAGAACCCAGGCAGGTGAAGGGAGAAAGCGTGGCTCGGTATCAGTCTCTTCTCCCTGTGTACCCCCTCAGTGTTTTTTTTACTTCTGAAATTTCACTTAAACTAGGACTGAAGTCTCACAAATATTTACTTCCATTTAGAGGATGCAGGCTGCCATGTATCTCACGCCATGCTCTCTCAAGCTGTCCCTCATCTCCTTGTAACTGCAAGCAATTATTTTTTTTTTATCCCAAAGAAATTTTCAGTCTTACTATTGATGCTATGTGATAAAAGCGCACTGATCCATTCCCAGTTAATCTATGTCTATTCTACAAGTAAATGGTTCAATACTTCCTCTAATGATCTGTACATTTCAGATTTACTTATGCCTGAAAAAGCTCCAGCAGAAGTTTATGTGAGCAGAACCATAAAATCAAGCATGGAGCAATATATAATTGCAGTGGACTATATGCTTGAGACCACTGATTTAAGCAGAGCCAAGTAAAACCTTAATGCATTCAATTACAGACACTTGAAATGTCCTGCCTGTCTTGAGCATTTCCAAGGAGGAATGAGACAGAAAGCAAGCTGTACCATTACAGCCTTGGCATTTACTCACGTCAACATCATACACCTTTCCTGCTCATTGCCAACAACAGTTCAGCGACTTCTAGAAGTGTTACACCCCCAGAGACAGAAGGGAAATTTCACCCTCACAGCTGAAATGACTCAAGGCCCCGTATCACACAAAAGGAGCCCGGACACATAAAGAGCAAGAAGCAGCTTACCCTTCTGGCTGAGCCCTCAACGAGCCTCTGGAGGGTTTCTTAGTGCTAAGGAGGAAAGGGTGCCACAAAAGGAAGGTGAAGAGCAGCAGTACTGACTTTTAAAGTGGGAAGTTCAGGGTAATTTATTCTGGCAACAGCCTCTCTCACCACTTCTCCCCTTCACCATCTCACCATTAATCCGCAAGGTCCTCCTTACTTGAGATGACAGGGGGGAAAAAAGTTTTAAATCGCACGTCCTTTGCACAACATGGCAAATTAGGGCTAACCACTGTAAATAACCGTGTTTTATTAATAGGATATTTACAGCACTTAATGATGCTTTGGCATTTTGCTGTAACAGTCAACACATTTTTTCCCAGGAAGATTTTTAAATTAAGCCACATTTTTTGTTTTGCTCTGGCTTCCACCTGAAACACTTTTCTGGGTCAGAGATATTTACAACACGGATGGTTAGAAAAGAGCTTAAAAAGAATAGGTGGGTGAAGAATAACACTGCTTCTAACTTGACCTTTAATAGGTTTTCAGAGGACTTTAATACATTCTCTGAAGTTTGATAGTGACCACGCCCCTTTGGCCTCACTGACACAGTGCTCTATCAGTTGAGGTAGGTGTGAAGGGGAACATACACATGGGGAAAGCAAAGAGCAGTGTTCAACCCTACCGTACAAGTTACATTTGAATAAGCTTTTCTCAGCTCTCAAGCTCCGTCAAGTCCACAAAGATTCTCCAAGCAAGAGAAAGGACAGACAGAGAATGTAGGAAAGGAAGACTTACCAGGAAAAAGCCCCAGTTTAAATAATTTGATTTATTTATAATAGCCAGCACTACCATGGCCACACAAAGGACAATGCAAGGGCTCTGTTATCGCTGCTCCTTTGTAACACATTTATTTTGCGTTAATTTGCCTGATCACACAAGTTATCATAATAAGAAAACTGATTTTGCTCTTGTGCTGTCTCTTCTTCTTCAATTGACAGGAATAAGACGGGCAGGGCAGAAGCTGTGGCCAATGTTAAAAGGTGAAGTTATACCCAGGTAAGTGCTTAACCAAGTAAGCATCACAAAATTAGTGACAAAAAACAGATTTCATGTGGGAGTTGTTAGAACTCAGTAATATTGCAGCAATTGGATTTCAGAGATCACTAAGGAACAAATAGAGGGAACACAAAGCAAAGCATCACCACTAGGACCCAGCTTGCTTCCTCAGGGCTGAAGCATCCATTAGTTACAGGGCATCAGGAAGATGCCCAATAACTTTTCAGTGAGTTACTACCTTCTGAGGTGCATGATATTACACATCAGGTGCCCAAACTGAAGGAAGTCTGGAATGAAATTACAGCTATCAAGCTTCAAAGACACAGGAAAGTCTATCCACAAATCTGGAGGAAGGGCAGAAGAAATTGAAAGGAAGAGACCACAGGTTATTTTCTACGAGTTTCTCACTTGCAGAAATACCTGTGGAAGGTGAGGTCGTAAAGGCTTCTTCTACTTGGCAGACAAGATTTTTTTCCCCAGTATGAGAAAAGCCAATGTAAGACATGTTTTTAAATAAAGGAATTGATTAAGGTTACCTCTTCTTTTCTATCTAATTAGACCAAAAAGCCACATCTGAAAGAGGTTCGACAGCACTCAGATCTCACTAGCGCATCGATTTGCTGCATGTTAAAGAGAAGCTGAAGTTAACAAATAAAGACAAGTTTGAAGCCCTGCGGACATGAACAGTGAGGAGCAGTGCTGCCAGGACACTGGCTACGGGAGAGTAGTCCATGGGGACCACATCACTGTGCACGCAGCGTACCCGAGACCTGGGGAACCATAGGAGCGTTATGTTCCGCTGAGCTAAAGCAGGCGCAGCCCACAGCACTTGTCTTGCTGCTTTTGTGAAGGTGCAGATATGCACGGCACTAATAGCTAGAGATCAGCATAATTTCTCAGTATTTCAAGATTCTTGTCTTATGGCTCCCAGACGTAGCTTCCAGAGGGAAACTCACCCCACAGCCATAAGCTATGCCTGGAGCCACAGGGCTGTGATCACATTCCTCAGTATTCAGGCACGATGCAATAATGTCTTCTTATTCAGTGGTTACACCATCTTTTATTGTAAAATCTTAACTTCTACTTAGACAGCTTATTCTGTTGGTCAGTTTGTGAATAGCCTCAGCCCACACGATAGGAGCATTAAGCACACTGTAAGCCCCTAATAGCTTGTGCTTGGAGAAAGCATGAGCCAGCGGCTGCTTCCTGCAGGCCTCCAGCCTCTGCAGAGAGCTTCAGTTGTGACAGTGATGCACGGAGGGCTTCCATCACCACAGCCAGGGGTGTCTCCAAGGCAAGCTAAACATCCAACCGTTTCTCTAGAAGGCTATTTGAAATCTACCCTGCAAGGCATGGCGCAAAAAATGCTTAATTCTGGGAAGAGACTCAATCATTACAGCTCAGGCCTGAGAGGTGCCAATATTGAGGCTGATACTGACAGCAGCCATAAGCTTCTGCACCACAGCAGCCGTCTGACTGCTGCTGAATGCATGCGAGGGAGGAGCAGACAGTTTGAGTCCCAGTACAGGCTTTGCTTGGGATAATGTCAGCATTTGTGTTTAACCCGTTTCTGACCTCTGTGTAAAATGAAGGTGCCTGGAAGCAAAGCAGAAATAGTAATGAAACAGTTCATTGCTCAGTTTACAGTAAGCAAGGACATCAGAAACTTTCATTACAGAAACCAGCAGCTACAGTAAGATCAGTCTATTTGATGTTTGAATTAGAGGTTAAGGGCGGAGGAAAAGGAGAATTTCGCTGTTTGCGATAAAACTCATCCCTCTCTCTGGATACTGCTAAGCCATCCCTGGCAGGGATGGACTTTTATCCCTGGCTCAGACTTCTGAAGAACAAATCTTTTTGCATTTTGAATGCACCAGATGGTATGCCTTTACAAAACTGGCCTCCAGGGAAGATACCTCTAAAATCCCTTCCTGCAAGGACTTCACTCCCTCTCCCCCCCGAAATTACTCAGTTCAGGCACTGCGTAATGCAGGACAGAAGCATATGCCTTTCCTTTGGCAATTGCTTTGTGTTATGCTATTAAGAAATATGCCCAATCTGCCTTCTTTTCAGTTCAGTATATTGTACTTCTCCTAGATTGATGTATACCTCAGACCAAATAGTTCTGCATGGCCTAGACTGGGGTAATTGGATTACATTTATGTGAAACCCAAAGTGCTAGACGTTCTCAGGGGTGATTTTCTTTTTCAGACTGCCATTAGAGTCCCAAGGAAACCAAGTACAAAAGCCTAAACTAATCTCACATTAAACAGGATTTTTTTCGATCCAGTTGCACAGGGAGGTTGACTTTTAATGGGAGTTGCACAGCTGAGAGACTAACACAGAGAAAAAAACCCCAAACTCCTTACCCCAAGGGAAGAACTTCAAAACAAGAGAAGTGAGGAAATCTGCATTAATGCCCACACATGTGCTCAAGCTCACCCTGCTGTGCCCACGGGTGCTGGTAGCCGGTAATTCATGCAGTGGCAAAAGCCAGGATAATTGGACTCTACTGTAGCAAATAAAACACACTTACAAAGGAGTCAGAAATCATTATCCCTATGGTGCAGAAGTGTCCGAAGCACAGGGAGAGTGTACAGCTTGAACAAGGTCACTCAGCGGGACCATAGAGGAGCTGGGATCAGAGCCCGAGTCTCAGATCCCATAGCCAAGGGGCAAGTGCATTTATGGCTGACAGGTGCTGGGAAGCTAAGCTGACAAGTTATTGGCAAATTTGCTCTTCAAACTTTGCTGTCACAGTGGAACAGGAAAAAGTCCTCCATCTTGAACATAATAAAGGAAGATACTTGTGACACAGTTTGAGTGCCTGAGATATTCGTGAAATGTTTCTAATGGCTACTGTGAAAGGCCCAAGAATGCATTTAGATGTGCCTGCTAGGAAACACAGGGCGCAATCAAAACTGCCGGGTGAGAAAGTGTACCTATAACTCCTTGTTCCCAAAGGAGGAGTATTCTCACAGCGCCTGGATCTGTGCCCTGTGGCTGGCTCAGGACCAAGGTGATTTCTTCGAACTGTGTGATTTCAAAACTGTAAATAACCGTTTTGGACTGTGACAGGATTTCGTTATATTTCCAAAGGGAAAAGATATTCTTGCTTGGAAATACAATTCAGAAAACCCTTTCAAGACTACTCTGAAGCAGAGAGGAGAGCATTCTTCCACAGACATGAGGGGTATTAACTATTTTCCATTATCTTACTAATTGTCTCATAACATCCCAGCAGCATTTATTTTTCTTAGTGCAATGCAACTGAATTACATCTGAATGGGGAGTAATTAAACTAGTTTGCTCTTTTTATTTTGTCTCCCTTGCAGACACAGACCTAATTTGGGTTCGTCTTGAATGCTATTGCCGTAGTATGTACTGTACTTGGGGCTGAGCGACAGGGAACATGAGTAGTAGTTTAACCTGCAGGGCAATTTGGGAGAAGAAACACGTAAGAATCCCAGTAAAATGGAGTCAGAAAGGTTCCTCTGGCTAGATTTATACCTTTTTCTTCGGAGCACAAGTCCTTCAGCAGGGAAACTATGCATTGTGTCTCAGAAATTAGTTAATTTGCAGATTTTTGCATGTGCACACAACCCAAACCAGAAGCTATGACGGAGCCTGCAAAGACAAGCAGTGATTGGGAGAGGCAAATGAACCCAGAAACAGATGCAGAGATCTAACTGAAATCTCACACGCAGCAGGCCTATATAGTTGTGGGAAGATCCAAGTCAATACTGCCAAACCATATTGCGTAGGTACCTCACTGGCTGTTTGTACGTGCAACGTGCAGTGCCCATACATAAGCTCTGGTTTCAAGCAGACAAATACATGTCGATTTGAAAACCAGGCCTTGCAAATCACTGCAGAGAAAGGTCACGCTGTTCATCTCCTGACTCTGAGAAAGCACCATGTGAGGGGAACAGCAGTTGTCCTTTGTCTCACACCTCACACAGAGGCACTTTTTGGGTGGCTCCCCAACAGCCCACGGGACAAGTCAACATGCAGTACCTGACTTGCACTGGCTGAGCCGTCCCATTCGCACATACCGAGTTTTCCTGGTGCGGCTGGGCCTTGTCACCTCCCCAGGGCACCTGTAACAGGGCACTCCCAGCGCTCCCAGCACTCTCCCACACTTTTCCTCGGGGGGGGGGGGGGAGGAGCATCTTTTAACTCAGATTTCTTTTTCCTCTTGGCATCACCTAGTTTGTCTTTCAGTCAATGGCTGATGTAATTTTTATGTTTGGAAAGGAAATTAGTCAGAACTCAAGGACAACAGCAGTAATTTCTGGTACCGCAGCAAGCGTCTGCCTCTGGGCTTCTGCATGTGAGAAGTGTGTGTTATTAGGTGTTAGGAGGTGTCACCATGGATGTGATCCAACCTGGAAAGCCCCAAAGCCAGGCTGTGTGCTCAGTTCTTCGTTCTCCCCTGCCCCAGATGGGTTTGCTATTTATGGGGTGGGAGGAACAGGGAACACCTCAACTGTTGATTTTGCAGATCAGACCAAACCAGCATGGCAATGGCTTTTGGCTTTATCTTCTTGATATAATAGGGTCTTCATATTCCTAAGTGCTGAGCTAGAGAGACCAAGAACTTTTATTTTAATCTCTGTGAGAAAAAAAAAATTTTTCAACAACAAAAATTGTTGTTCTAAATATCTCCAGTTTGATGAAAAAAAAACCTGAGCTTCAGTTCTGCAACAAATGGGTGACCTTTTTTACCCCATTTCCCTCCCCCCCATTCCTTTCCCTCACAATCCCTCCCTATAACTGCATGGTCACCCCACCCTCACCATTTCAGCTAATAACAGGGAGAAACACGGGAGGGAGGACAGGATGAGAGCTAAAATACTTAAGAAATGGAGGAAGTTACTCCTTTCATTGGGAGATTTTCTAACAAAAGCACACCGAGGATTTTTCTTTTTTAGGTTTTGAAGACAGCCCTAGAGCTCAAACAAACCCTAGCTTCAAAACAGGAATTAAGGAAGGTTGATTTTTCATCAACTTGTCAAAATTCATTCCAGAATAAGCTGCTAACATGGGCTGGACAAGTCACATATAAATGGGAAGAAGGAAAAATCTAGCACTGGAAGTCATGGAAAAAAGCTTGTTGGACTGTGCATACCTTATTAAAAAAAAGGATGTAGAAAGTAACTAGCCCAGTAAATTACTTTTGGTTTTAATGTTGTATTTCTAAATTTGCTTCAAACTGAAAAAACCCTGATAATTTAAAACATTCTTCTTAAAACCAAGCAACCAAATATACTCAGACTTACACAGTAAAGGTATTTAACTTGGTAGTTATCATTAAGAGTATTTTCTATGAGAAATGTGGCAATATGACAGTGGATGTATCATTGATAAATTTACCTATAGATCCGTATTATGACAAGCATAAAAATCTATCTATGCTACAATACAGCTCTTCATAATAGGTTTTGATAGTTGGATATGTAGAAGCTGTCATGAATACAAATGGAGGGAAACCCTCTATCCAGCTATTCTGCAACACAAATCTTTTTGTGTGTCATTGAAATAATTTCTGTTGCCTTTTAAAAGAAAAGAAAAAGATACTGGGAAAGTTGTTCTTCTTCCAGCTACACCATTTGAAGTTCTTGTCCAATCTTTCTATAGCAAAACCACAGAGGACCTGAGGGCACAGTCCCTGAGTGTAAGGGTTACAAATTTAGCAAAGTTGTTGCAAGTAAATATGTTTATTTCAAAAGGTGTAAAGAACGAAACTTGTTAAATAAAATCATGGTGATGGTGCCATTGAGACAGAACAACTTAAGGCTGGGGGAATTAAATTAAATCCTATTTACTTTTGATTTGGGGGAGGAAGGAGAGAATGAGGGAGAGAGTTTGCTACTACTGAGCACTGAGAAAATTGTTGTTTGCTCCATAACTGTGAAGGGGTAAAACTAGTTTCCATTTTCGAACCCTAATTGCAAGCAGGGTAAATAATAAATAACCCTGGCCAGACTGTAAGCAAACTATATGCATATACTTTGGTGTATGGTGCTGGGGCATGGAAAAGGTGTTTTAAAAAGAAAAGTCTTAACTGGTTCTCCAAAAGAAACAAAGAGGCACCCGGACAGTAGGATAAAAATTTGAAGTTGTAAAAGCTTTAGTTGAAGTCAGAATCCTGACTTATGAAAGGAATAAAATCTTTAGTATGCTGTGGATGGGCAATTTCCCATATAGAAAATCTTCTGTCCAGTGCTTTCTGTTATTAATAGTTCCTGTGTTTCAGATTATCTTCATCTGTAACCGTTAACAAGTAATATGGCTTTATGAAGCTGCCACCTCTTTCTCCAACCAGAGAATTAAAAAGTCCTCTTAGGCTAGGCTCCAAAACAAGAGAGCAGACAATATTAACTCTTCTTCAATCAGACTATATGCATATACCTCTGGGTCAACAGATTTGGTGCTTGTTTTCAGATGTCCTGCCCGCTTGAGGAAAAGCACAAGAGCCATAAAAAAACTATTATGGCTAGGATGTAAGAGGGAGCCATAGATTTTATGAACATGAGACATTCCTGGCTTATAGGATTTTATAAGCCACAAAGAGGAAGTTGTCTTTGAAGCATAAAGTGGTGGACTTTTCACAATCACTTTTGGACTTATGGGCATTCAAGGGGAAAACACCCTCTGTCAAATCACAGCCTATATCATCATATTTTCTACATATAAACTACCAAATTAAAGGCAGGGAAGATACTCAGGGAGAGAAGGCTTCAAAGCAATTTCTTATATTATCTGCAGGTACACAGTCACAGACTGCTGTTCAGCCAGCTGAGGAGAAATGGATTGCAGGTAGGGCAAAAAGGAAGATCAGTCTCCAAAAACAGGTTAATTACTCATGTTTGGTCTCAAATCAAGTGCCAGTAGTAAACTGTATGTATTTACCCCATTTAGAGATCCTGCACATTTGTTCATTGCTGATTGACCTAGAACTGGCACATTGGTGGAAGATGCAGAGGAAGAAGGGGAAAGGAAGGAGAGGTTTCAGCTTCATTTCTTCAGGTCTTGATATCATGGGCTCAGAAAACCTGCACTGTTAGCATCAGATGCTGGTCTTTTCAAAAGTCAAAAATATTTGGTTGTGCAGCAAGCATTAAAGTGACACCCACATCACTCACACAAATGGCTATTCCTGTGGAGTGATGTGTGCCTGAATTAAACTGTACAGTTTCATTGCTCTCTTAATTTTTCTACACTCCATATAATTCTTTTGCACATGAAACTGCGTATTAGAAATTATAAGCCTTCACCCTACGTGTCATGGGAAGCCTAAAGCATAGATGTTTAATGCACCAATGTGTCTGAATGTGCAGGACTATGAACAAACAAGCCTGGAGGCTTCCCTGTGTTACTCCAAGACACAATCAGATAAAACAGACTCACCCAGGAGAGCTGTAGTCAGTCCATTTGGAAATATGGCTGCCCATCAATGACAAACCAGAGACACTGTAAAGCAAATAGTTGGACTATTGCACAGGCTCAAGATGAAAAAAAACCAAACTTCCCAACATTTCCATGCTCAAATGAGAAAGAAAGAGAGGAAGTGTTTAAAGCAGAGAAGTGCCTTATCTAAAAGAGATAAAAATGAAGACTGTTCAAATGCAGATCAGGGAGAGATGAAGTTTTCTAACACTGCCAAGGGAGAGATACAAACAGGCTGCACTTCAGAGCCTCAATGCAAGTTACACTAAGGAGTTTTCTTCAGAGAAGCAAAGCCTATGTCTAACCTAATCTGCAAATACACAGAAGTTATTTTCCTCTGAGCAGCTACAAGCTGGTGCAAATAATCCTCTTCATCTTCCAACACCAGCATCAAAGGTAGCTGACAATGAAAGTCTACTAGCAGCATTTCTTGCTACTCAAATCTGTCTCCTCTTGACAGCTGACTGCAGTTCATTTTCACCTACTAACCCATGATGAACATCTATAAAATGCAACACATGTTGGAGCTCCTGGTAATGATGAACTCTTCAAAGAAAAATAATTGTTTTTACAATGAAGATTCTTGCATGTGCATTTTCAGGAAATGCAAAACTGAATTACCCAAAACATGCTACACAGTTGTCAGGTAGCCTGTAGTTCTCAGAAGTAGGTGGGCCACTTTTGTTCAGTAAATAAACATTTCTTATCTAGCTTCAAAATATTTAATACATACACTTAATATGCAACAGATGTGTTAATAAAAGCTAGAGAAGATCAACTGCATGTCAAATTTCCTTTTTACCGTTCTTTCTGGTTCTAACAATGTAGATTGTGTGTGTTTTGACATAGAGATTCTTTTTTCTTGTCTGTACAGTGCACATACAGTGGGCCCCTGGTCTCAGATTGGGCTCCAAAATACTACCATATAATAGATAAATTACAAGACACATCACTGAAGTACCTACATTTGTATAAATCAGTACTGCTTCTGCTAAGTCGGGACAGGCTACCGGATATCATTGTTTTCAGAAGTTGGTGATTCTAAATGAGCAGCATCCAGCTGCTTTGAATTTTTTTGACTTGTTATTATAGCCATAATAGGTTGCTTGCAGAATTACATTTATTCATGAATTGTCTGCACATTTGCAGAATGTAGAAGATTTATTTTAACTTGTCTTTTTACAGCTGGTCTGCAAATGAAATGCAACTTTGCCACAAAGTTCACCAGCTGCAGAACTTTTTCCATCCCATAATACTCTTTAGATGAGGTTCAAGTGCTTTGGTGGAAGAACTTCCCGAGCAGATTCTTCTTGTTTGTCCCCCAGCTTTTAAGTGGTGTATGTTCCTCTATGGGTACATATACAGAACTTGCAAATACTAATGAGAGTGATGCGTGTGTTGCTGTGGGAAGGCAGACCTAATACTGAAACTCTCTGCTCTGTTACGGTGCTCACATCAACAGTTTCATTTATTTTGGCTAGAGATGCCTATGATTTAGTCATTAATCCTGACATAGAATTTTCATACTGAAGTGACAGTTAATAGAAAATGGTGTTAGTACATTTAAAATAATAATATTGTGTTTAAGAATCTCAGTGTTTCTTTTCCTTCACACACAATTTTACATCTTCTTACAATTACCAAGCATGAGGAATTAAAGTGCTCCCAGCCCAAAGAAGACTCCAATAATATCTCAAACTATGCAAACTTAGAGAACAACTTTTAACCAGGTTACAGGGATTTCTGTTCAACAGCCAGCTTATTAAAGTTAACAGAAGGGACAACAAGGAACAAGCCTGCAAATTCTCCAGAACTGCACAGCTCCTGGCCACCTCCGACTGCAGCCAGTATCTGCTCACTTCTCTGTCATTCTCAGTCCTGAGGATGGATAGTTGAAGAGAAGGGAAGATGCAATTTTAGCAAAGATGGACCTACACAGAGTAACTTAACCTGCTTGGCATAACTAACAACACAGCAGAAGCCATGGCAGCCTCTATTAGCAAGAAGAGAATAAATTCTCATTAGACTAACATAACAGGAAAGGCCAACATATACAAGTCACTTTATGATGATCTTCTGGAAAATAACTCTCAGCTAAAGCACCTTGATCCACCCAGTGTCACAATAAAGCAAAGTAGGTTCACCCATTTTAAATTTTACATGAAAAACTGTTTTGTTTTGCTGAAGCTATCAATATCTAATTTAATTATGCTGAATATTGAATTCTACTTGTGTAACCCCAAATTGCCAATACATTATTTCGCTCCTAAGGATTTCAGGTCCTTTCCTGTAAGATGATGCATCACAGTTTATTGAATTTCTATAGCATTGCCCAATTTTTCTTCTGTGCTTGTATACCAGAATTACTTATTGTAAAATACTTATTTTAAAACTCTGATGATGACAAAGATATGTCCCCAATGTGATTTCAAGGATACACTTTAAAAAAACCCCAAACCTTCAATAATAAATAAGTTGCATGTTCATGGGATAGGAAGCAGAATAATTACTCAACTGCTTTAAATAAATTGTGGTACCTAATGTTAATCAGCTTTAGTAACCTCAAAAAAAGGAAGTGAATGTACATTCATTTATATTCATTAACTAGGCAGGTTTTCTATTTTAGGAAAGCAGAGGGGTTATCATGAGATTTTTGTTTCTATTCCTCCTATAGAACATCAGTCCTTGGATCAAAAGCATGATGTTTCATTTTAAACAGATTTTTTCACGCCTCAGAATTTTCTCCTCAAAACTATATTGAGCAAAAATGATCAGAATCATCGATATATTAAAATAGTAGGAAAATTAAATAAAGAAGATTTGAACCTTAGGGACACTGACTTTCTCAGTGTTGCTTCAAGGGATAAAGGATTTGAAAATGGTGATGTAAAGATGGCAATTATTCCTGACCTGAAATGACTTGAATGTAGAGTTCAGTAGAGTTCAGTCAACAAGATTTTTGTCTCCAGGAGTCTGAAATGCTTCTAGCTCCTACTGAATTCAGTGCATTGATCTCCAGTGCACCCCGGTAAGGATGGCATTTGCCTCACTCTCTAGGCTCTTGGGGCTTTTCCTGAATGAGGCTTTTTCCCAAATGTGGCTGCTCAGGATGGGAGGTGGGGCCCTCTGAGCTGAGTCTGCTTAAAGACTAAAATAAACAAACCAACAAATCCAAACCCCACCCCCAAACTGAAAAGAAACCTCAAAAGTTCCAGATACACAAAGAGGAAGCAATTGTTTCAGGCTCTATTATTTTGGGCTGCTTTTCTTGTAAAATGCAACCTGTTGCCAACCAAGAAGGCTCTGGGCTACTGTAACTCCAAAGTGTGAGGAAGGTGCTCAGCATGAGGAACGTGCCTTGAGATATAACAAATGGTTTGGTGAGAATGGCTACTCCTAATTAGTCAGTGCTTCTATATATGTATGTACATATACACACATGTCTGTGGGTATATATAGATACGGACCGTTTCAGCATTCCTTGGTGTCAAAAAGCCACATTTTTTAGTGTCGCATGAACCCCTAGAAAAGCAAAGACAGAGTATCTCTCAGTCTACTGCTTCCTTCGTCTGAGCTGATACTAGGTATTGGGCCTTCCATGCACCAGCAGTGCACGCAACTCAGAGGTTTGAAAGAGCAGTGCAAAGTTTAACTAAATGAAGCAGTAAAGCCAGACTGATCAACAGCTCTTGGGAACCACAGTGCTGAACTTTTAAACTCATTCATGAAAGGCAGCTGACATCTGATGTAGGAACCAAAACACCAGAGCAAGATCAGTGCTTGCTACCCAGTGTGCATCCCCACACCAGGAATTTTAGAGGTCAAATACCACAATGTGTATACACTTAAGGGAGGGTTTACTAATTAGTGCCAACAACAGAGTAAGATCTTCCTTTAATACAAGAGGAAAACCCAGGACATCTTGACTTTTCTTGAGCCATTCAAGGCAGCTGACCTCCCACTGCTTTCTTCTACAGGGCAGGCTAGTGGGCAGGAGAGGCAGAGAGCACACCATAAATTCACTTTCAGTGCAGAGAAAAAAACCCTCCCCAATGACTACTTTGTGTTCTAAGACAAAGAGAACCAGAAAACTAAGCATCCCAAATTACCAAGAAAAATACATTTTTCCCTCTTTTTTGTTGTTGTTGTTGTTGTTTTTAAAGCTCTTCATTAGAATGTAGCAAAGCATCCTACTCTCAATGAAAGCACTGGGAAATGTTTCAGAAAAGCACAGTGGCCAAGGGGTCAGGCTATCAGTTTCAACTAATGTAAGACAAATGAAGTGAAAAGTGATATATCTGAAAGACAGAAAATAAAATGCAGAGCTTTATTACCAAGAAGGTGAACCAGAAAATAGCATACAAAGATATGTGGACAATTCAGTAGTAAGGAGAGGGGGAAATTCACCTAAGCACTACTATGGACAGAGTCCCAGCCGTGGGCTCAGACTACATAGTGTGAGGGACTATTCCCTAAGACTACTTGGACCAACATCAGATACCTTTATTTCTCCACTGGTGCCTATTAAATTGCATTAATGCAGTGGAAGTCTCTCATGCCCCAGGAAGTTCCCCCATAGAGAGCAAGGCACAGGTGCCAGCTCCAGGAGAGGAGCATTTCTGTCCGATTTCCATTTCCAACCAGAAATGTCAGTGCTTCATGGAAGGCTTGCGAGAGCCCAGTGTGGCTCCTTGACACTGTCCATGCAGTGTGGGGAAGTTGCCTTCCTCCTGACATCTTAACAAATTTGGGAGCAATTCTTCACCTTGACTATTAAAGACTAAAACCAAAACAACCATAATCAATTGCAGCGTTCAAGGCCCAGGAGGAAATTTAAAAATGAGCTTTCAAGGTCAGGGTTTCAGTGGAAATAGATCCTTGTTGACAATAGGCAGAGCTTCTCTGAGCTGACAGCTACATTTGCAGGACGACTACACTGTGTACATTTTCAGTGTGTTGGAGCAGCAAACAGGAACACATTTAGCTGATTTGCAGCACACAGAAGGGTTAACCTTACATTTCATGGCAGAAGTTAACCCAAATAAGGTCTATGCTATTCAGTCTGAAGGGAAAAGAAATCAATTCTTGTTCCCATGGGTAGGATTTCACCACTTGATTAGAGAAAGAAATGAATCTTTAAAGTATACTTACAGGAAAGGTATTTGCCATTTGCATGAGAGATGGGAATGGCTGCATCCCAAGTTAATGAAATCAAGTCTTCTGTGCCTGTTTGAGGATTTCATCTATTTGAATTATGCAAATATCAAATATAACTTCATTGTATAAAACTTCAAAATGAGAATGCTATCCATACATCCAGGGAGGCCAAAATAATATCCCCACTCCCCAAACTTAACATTGTTTCACTGAAGGCCAACAAGAGGTTATGATTTGGTCCTACAGCATTGCATTTGAGCTGTGACAGTCAATTTAGAGGACATTCCTGCCTGTCAGCAAATAAACATTAAGTCACTTTAAATCTCACTTCCATTTGATAAGGTTAAAGCAATTCTCTCTTGGAGATAGAGACTCAGAGGCAGGCTTTAGAATGCTAGTCATTGGGCATAGGGAGATGGATGGCCATGTAGGTTGTGAGGGAGGGCATCAACGCAGGCTGGCAGAGTAGATCTGTGGCAGCAAGAAGAGGAGCAGCACAGGTGATATCTTGCCCTTGATTCAGAGAACAAAACATGCAGGAAATGGATCCTTCACTTACACGCAGGGACCCATGTGTGCACCAAGCTGTGTGGTCGCAGGCCAGCTTTCTGAAAGTCTCCTTTTGGCAACACATATTTGCCAAGAAAATGTTCAGTTTGCATAAGCTTGCTGGACCTTCTTTGCAAGTTCAGCACCCTTGCAAAGGAGGATAGAGTCACACAGTGCCACACCAAGGAGCAATAAACCTAACCTCTTCCTTCCAGCCCAGTGGAGGCCTGGGCTTTATGACCAGAGACCTGTCTCTACTCCCAGCATGAGCAACCACATCATGGACTTGCAGAAATGATCACGTTCTCTACCCCAGAAACTGAACTAGTTTGGTCCAGCTCTCCACTTGGAAGGCTGTCCCTGAACATGTCCTTCTCATGATTAGAAATTTTCTCATTTCTGTCTGTACTCATTCATGGCCCCTATAGACCTATTAGTTCTTGTGCCAATGCCATCATTTAGATCAATGCAGAGAACATGGCAATATTTTGTAATATCAGAGCGTTTGCACTGCAGGACAATGTTTCTTAAATTGTCAATATGCTCTTTATAATAGAAAAGAATGCATTTAAATGTTGGCTTAGACCAGAAGACAAATAGAAAGGGGACATTTGAATTTCAAGTCGCTATCAAAAAGCTTTTTAGAATTCAGTAGACGAGTATATGATGAGCAGGAATAGGAAAAGGGAAGGGAATCAAGACAATGGAAAGTTTCAGTCTCCAGACATTAACTTTTAACAATGAACTCCCAAGGCTGCCTCCAAGTACAGTAGGTGGGGACAATCTTTTAAAAAAGGGCACAAGAGAAGCACTGAAAGAGAGAAGAGGTATACACTCACAAACCTCCACAGGCACAGAGAGATCAGATCTGCTCTGGCTTTGCTCAGAGACTGCTCCAGCTGAGGGGCAACAGCCCTTTGTACCCACCAGACCAGCAGATAGCAGTTCCAGACAAACTCTCTCATTTTTTGCTCTTCTATTGCCGTTTGGTTTGGGGGTTTTTTTATAGACCAAATTAGCAAATACATCTGCAAATTCCAACACATGCTTTTGAACATTTTTGGCAGGAGTTGATATCATCATTACTACTACTTGAATTTAGGTATGTTGGCTTTCAAGACAAAAAGATCACTTAAATACCATCTTTTGAACACCTGCAACACAACCCATCCCATCCATTTTAGACCTGCATTTCTTTCAACCAATCAGAAAGATCTGTTGAATAAACTTGTGACAGAAAGTTGGAAGGTTTTTAGCAATTTCACTGTCTGAAGGGCAAGGGCAAACCTGCAGCATGCTTGCTTTTGACTTCTGTTTGTCCTTCACCATACTGTGTTAGTTCTTATCTAACGGTTAAAAACCTGACACGTTAAAGTTGTGTCCACAATAAAGACTGTTTGAATATCTGTGTACCTTATTGCTGAGGTACTGCAATCTTTAGTTACCTTAAAAGTTTAATTTTGAATGTTGGCTCAGTCATAGCAGTTTCAAGAACTTCTACAGATATCCTTAAGCATTACTAAGAGGCTTAGTTGGTGAGGACCTTCATTCTTAACACCTTTAAAGGACAAATTTAAGTTCAGTTTTATTTTCAAAATCAAGGCGCTCAAAAGTTCTCTTTATTGGAGAGACAGAATGTGAGGCACAGGAATGAAAAAATCAACAAATAACACAGTTTATCAAACGAGACACATTTTGGCGTGCGCACACACACACACACACACACAGATAAAAACCGCACCCAGTGATGAATAAATTTTTTTTCTTGAAAAGTTTTAGGGGGGGGGGGGGGGGGGGGGGGGCCAGAGGGCTGTAGGAAAAAAATAACCAAAATTTGAGGGAGGGCATTTTAATCGATTTTTTTTTGTCTAATCAAACTTTTTGTTCTATCATCTTAAAAAGCTCATGTTCCCATACCTCGCTGAAGGCAGACTCTGATTACTTGCCTATTTTGGCATATACAGAAAGTTTCAGATTAAGAGCAGGCATACTGGAACAGACCTAGGACTCATCTGCCCATTCATTTCTCTCTGTGATGATCCCACATAGACATCTGCAGGAGAAGGAACAAGCATAGAGAGATTTTCCTGTACTATTCACACTGAGTTTTTGGCACTCAACAATATCAGGACTTTCTAAAGTGGAGATTATATCTTGATCTTGACAGCACTATCCTTCAAGGTTACGTTTAATCTCTTTTGGAGCCCACTTTTACATTTGGCCTCCACAACAATAAGTTCCACAATTTAAATTTTACGCTTTATGGAAAAAGTGCTAGAATAATTGTAGTTATTGCAATTTAATAGAAGGGGTACATATATACTGAACTCCAGGGATTTTTCTAGGAAGGAGCTATCAGGACAGTCTTCTAATATTTCTTCAAATGAAAATCACCTTCAGCAGCACCCTGCTAGATATACCACTAAAACAGAAGACTGAGTGTGAGGCAGCCCTTCTTTTAGCTATGCAAGACAATTGTCACATTCAATAAAAAGCAAGCTGGCAATATTATATGGAGGAGCAAAGCAAGGTGGATTTTCAGAAATGCTATATGAACAGGGACAAAATAGTTAGACTACCCTCTGAAAGGGGCTGAACTCTTTTGCAGGGTTCAGCTAGAGATTGGAGCAGAACAGCTTCTTCAATACCTGTGCAGATGCCACCTAATAAAACATGAGAAAAGAAACCCATTGATGCTGAGTGAGGATAAGGACGGATAGCTAAGCAATGTTATCTTCTCTAATGCACCTCTGTGTCTGGGTTTCCTTATACTGATGAGTAAAGTCCAGGTGGATGTCAAGTGGTTTTTGAGCGCTCACAGAATGCCCTCTACATTTCTCTAGCAAGCATACACTTGCTGTCAGAGAGATACCCATATCTAATCCCATAAACTGCACTTTCAACTTAAATACCTTCTTTTAAAAAGTCGTAAGAACAAACATAGTAAGTGCTTTTAAGAGAGAATTAAATGCAACAACCAGAGGCCTAAAAACAGCTTAAGGAGAAACAAGGAAAAGTTAACTCATAAAAATACCAGACCTTTTTCTCAGTTTCACCTTTTCTTGTAAGTCACTATTTATACGATTAAGAGGTTCTTGGCAGACTCATTTAATCCATAATATTTTGACCTTGATATTACCCATGCATCCACAACAGAGATCAGAAGGACAATTGCTTTCTCACTTAAGTAGGGGAACTGCGGGCATCTAGCAGCACAAACATGCTTATGATGCCCTCAAAAAAGGCTAAAAAAGTGCTACAGCATATTGTGCCAAATGTAAGTTGAAATCTTAACTGTTTATCTTCAGTGGAAAACAATTTTAAAGTTCCTTCTTACTAGTTTTTCAGCTATACTACCTATCCAAATTGTAGGTTTAGGAACTCACTTGCAACAATGAAAGGGAAGAAAATAATCTTTAACCTGTTGGTTGGCAGTTGGTTGGTTCTCAGTTTCTAACACAAATGTTGCCTTTAGGAAACAAAGAAGTTACGTAGGATAAAATTGAAAGCTTCACATTACTAATAAATGCTCAGATATTAATGCTCTCTTCCATTAAAATTCAGAGGCTAGCAATCACTGTTTAAAGATAATGGTCTCAACATCAGCTAGGAAAACAAAAGATTTAATTTTGTGAAATGTTGTATAATTGGAATATGAAACAATAGAGGAATAGATAATGCATTTAGTTTTCACAGGTGAAGACTTCAATAAATCATCTGTGAACCTGCCACAAATGAGTCCTAACTACTGAAACCAGGGAGTTGCAAGAACAATCTACATTTGAGATGGTGTCTGGCTCAGAGGAGATAGCAAGAAAACAGAGAGAAATTGGAAAATTAATGCTTAAGACAATAGTCTTTTGACCAAAGAGTGAGGGCAGTAGACCAAAATTGATGGGACAAGGTTACTTAACATAGGGCTGCTGTACTCTATCTGTGGGCTACCTCCCTCAATTATTTTCATACCTGGAGCAACATCTGTAGTTCTCCACTTTGATGGAGATAAATCTTCCTGCTTTCTTATCCACTCTTTGAAGAAAGAGACAGCTTCCAAAGTTTTACTTGTCAGAAAACATGTCCCAGAGAGGGTTTGCCATGATACAGAGTGTGTTTTTCAGAAGCAGAGATGACACAGTCAGACCTCAGCTCCCCAAAGGCAGCAGCCCCCTGCCTCTTTCTTGGCTCACACTGCCACAGCGAGGGATGTTGCCTGCACTTCCCTCCTTCCTTCTCTTAGCATATACCTAGGTGTCCCGGAAGAACCAAGGGCCAATAGGTTTATTATCTACAGCTTGTAAGAGAGAGCGAGAGATTATTAATACTAAGTTTAAGGCCAACACTGGTAACAGTCTTTAATGAGGCTTAAAGACTTTGGGCAGAGGCAAGTATACGGCAGAAGTACTTAAGAAATCTCAGCTGTCCACTTAGTCTTTGGACAACACAGATGGTAGAGTATAAAGAAGTGGAAAGATACTTGTGCTGCGTGTGCCACAGCATGAGCTAAGCTGAAGCAGCGCGCCAACACCTATAGGTCACTATCAGACCAGGTGAAATACCAGTTTCCTTGTAGGCATCAGGTGAAAGACAGAAGCATGGCTGCGATTTTCACTAAGCACCAGTAAAGCACTCATTGTCCTCATAGGCTTCTCATGCACAGAGTGAAGACAGTAGTCACGTGTCCACAGAGACCATATCTGCCGGGATATCACATATGGAGAATTATATGGATTACACTAGCGGGGAATTTGGTTCTCTGACTACAGTATTTGCAGGGTTAGATTGTTTTTAAAGCTGCAGACTTCTCATGTTGAAGCAATTTTTAAGTACTCTAATGCAAAGTGTAATCACACATTGATTTTTCCATTAAAACTACAAAAGTCTTAAATACCCTGGGGGTGCTGGCCTCAATTAGTCCCTATTCTTCCATTCTTTTTCTCCCTCTACCATTTTGCCATCCCTCGGCGTAGGAGGAAAGGAAGACTGTCTACTTAAGCCAAAAGCACAATCTTCTATTACATGAGTCCAGTTAAAAGCAGGACTAGATAAATTGCTTTCTGTACAATAGGGAGGAAAATTATGCTGGTTTCTGCTTATGTTCATTTTTAAATTACAGTGTGGGAAAACTGAACATACAGATACCTGGATTTTGGAAGTTTGCCTTGAGTCTATTTTACTGTGGCTATGTATTTTTTTAAAAACCAACAGAAGTCCCACAGCTCTTCAGAGGACGTTGGTTGTACACAATTGCCCCGAGAAGCCATGATCCCTGGATGCAGCCTTTCCATTTTCATCTGTTGAGTAGCTGAGCTTCAGTTTTGTGCTACCAGCATGCAATAGCATTGATCGGTTTTGCTGTTGACATCGGGTTAATACTTTTGCAGAGAAGAGGAAAGCAAATTTTACTGAACACCAGTAGGTAAATCCTTTGCTTTCATCTCTTTTCCAGAAAGCAGCACCTAAAAGAAAAATCTTACTAGTGACAGAGAGTGGGTGTCCTATTCAGTTGAATGGCCAGACCCCACTCTGTTGGTCTAAGTGTTTCATGTTCCCTGCTCAGCCCCTGCTACCCATTTCAGTGCATTCAGTCTCCTACTTGTCTTGTGTAATTCAAAGCCCTGCTCAGGGAAATATACGGATGGAGACACCATATAAAACATAGAGATGGAAATCATATCCAGCTTACAACGTATTTATCTTCAGGCACCTCTCCAACAAAGTCTCTGAAGAAAGGCAGCTGAGTGGAATGATTAAAGAAATGAACCAAGAGGAGTCAATGAAGCTGAGTTTAAAGAACATGGGCTGGAGCTGTGTTCTGGAATCTAATCAGTTAGGTTATTCTTTCAATTTTTGTTCTATCCCTAAGCTTTACCTTTTTCAGTAAGGAAAAAACCCAGCCCATTTCCAGCCTATGAAGAAGCATCTAATTTTCCTGTAACAGAAGTCTTAGCATTGTCAAGTTACACTGTGCCTGAGTCATCTCTAGATGACAACCATGTATTTTTCACAACTACTTGAAGTAATTTGCCTCCTGAAAACCCATTTGCCAAGTGCCTTATGAAATACATTTCCTTAGTGATCTTTGGAAAGGCTATTTCTACACACAATACCTTTATTCTGAGCAAAACATTAATCTGCCAGCACTAGTATATGGGGGAAAAAATGGTGCTCCATCTTAAGTTCTAAGACATCTTTTTAGTTTCTGACTCAAAGTTTTATCTAGCTTTAGCTTATGGCTAGGTACAGCTGTGCTCATGGTGCTTACAGTGACATTGGCATTGTTATAGAATAGCCTGGCATTGTTTTAACAGTCGCCACCAAAAAGTGGTGGGAGAGAGGCCAGGCAGCCCAGCAGATTGGGCACTAGCACAAGATTCAGCAGATGCATTTGTGACTCTCCATAGCATTTGTGGCCTTGGTCAGGTGACTGACCTCTTTCTGTCTAGCTTTTCCAACCCTTCACTTTTGCCCATTTTATTTGGATTTAGAGACGGGGACTCTCTTTCCTTCTACAGCACTTACCAGCGTCTCAGTAAAGCCTCTAGCTGCTATTGCTCTATAAAACAAACCAGACCTGAAGCTACCTGTACCATAACACATCACATGAAACCACCACTGCTACTGTCTTCAGGTTGACACTCAGTGTATTTGACATCCTTAAGCGTTAGACCAAAGAAAAATTAAAAAAAAAAAATGCACCACCAGACTACCTTTCTCAGATGGAGGCACTGCCATAGATTATGATAAGCAATTCCCCTCCCTGCTCATTAAAGAAGCTGTAAGATATTTGCTGTCCAGGAATGCAGGTAAAATTAATCTTACATCAGAAGGTCCCAAAGCAGAAAAGCTGCAGTTCTGCAGTGATGGGAGAGAGACAGCAGAGAGAATTATCTGCCCCACTTGGCATGGGGGAGCTGACGGTGCTGGGCTGGTACCAGCAGAGTCTCCAGTTAGGTGGGTCCAGCTGCAGCTCTGGCTTTGCCAACTGCTGCAGCTACAGCAGTGCTTTAATGCATCCACCTCAACACTTTGATAGCAGCCAGATTACTTCAATACTTCTCTTTTCTGGAAGGAAGTGCTCAGGATGGATGGATGCTTCATCATGGTCAGGAGACAGAAAAATGCTACCCAGATGCCGGCTGGCAAATGGCAAAGCACCCACAGTGCCTAGCACCCCATGCAGTGGGACCCCTCTGCTGTGCAAACAGAAAAGTATTGCTCCAAAGGGCAAACTCCAAGTGTATACAAAGAAAAGCAGAGGATGTAGCAACACTAAAGGACTTTTTTATTTCAACATATTTACTGTGGTAGGCTTGAGGCTGCTTTATACAAAATAATTAAGGCTTTTAGCAGAAGCACGAAACTGAAGCTGCTAAGGGAAATATCACAGAAGCTTTAGAAGCAATACATTTTTCATCTGGGATAGTCAAAACTCACTTCATTGTAGAGTACAAGTTCAGGTCAGTCAGATCTAGTCTGATGGCAAACCATACAGCTGCTTTTGTATAGATGTGGCTTTATATTATCGACCAGATTAAGAAGGATGTAGCCACGGCCAGAGAGCAGGCACTGCTGGCATGGAGCCACTGGTGCCAAGGCCCACCCCACCAGCAGCTTGCATGGAGGCTTGTCCCATACTGCACCCCTTTCCCAGTGAGCAGGCCACCTGTTAACATTTCCTAAAGATTTTTAACTTACATAGTTTCAGCTATGAAATGCCTTCTTCTTGTAACATTTACAGGTACTGCACTAGCTGGATCTCTCTTTTACAGGATCCTTCCATTACATTCTCCTTCTTTGTTTGCTGTAACCCAGTTATATATAATAATACATACAAGTCTCCAAACTCACCCTTTCTTAAGAGCTCACTGCTACGGTGGCAGGGGCCTCAGCTCAGGTGTTGGAGCAGCAAGAGGTCACCAGTGGCACCTCATGACCATTTAGGTAGCCCTCTGATTACTGCCCTGCCCTTTACAGCCACAGGAGAAAGACAAGATCAAGCAGCCACAAAGACTGAATCAATCCCTGTCAGGGTGCGTTGAGCATTAGGAGGTTTTAAATACTGTTAAAAGCTTGCATTTCATCACAGTGCCATCAGCCAAGTATTTTTGTAAGCGCTACAGCTATCCAGTTTCTGCTGCTGGGCGTGGAGAAACTTTTATTAACAAATGCGGCTATGAACAACTCAAAAAATCAAGTTCGCTATATTTTCCGTGCTATTCATAACAAGCTACACTCAAACAGACCCATGTAGACCTTCACTAGAAGAAAGATCTGCTGTCCCAACATTAGCAAAGCTACTTTAACAACAACAAACACAGGTAACCCACACAAGAGTCAACCAGTCTGATCTACACTGCTCATATGGATGGCTGACCCACTGGAGGCAGTGGAGTTTTTCCACATGACTCAGAAGATGATTAAATAAATCACACACACAGGGATTGCAGGAAGAATGCCCCAGTCTATCCAAAAGCACAAAATGTCTAATTTCAAGAGCCGGAGCATTAAGCAGAGACTTACATGTGCTATCATGTTTTTCTTGAAGACAACAGCAATAGTGGGAAGGAAGTTGGAAGGAATAGCGCTGCACAGTATAATTTATAAAAACAGAACTGATTTTCTCCAAAATACTGGGACAAATTTTCATTCCTCCACTGGGGCAAATCTACCAAAATTTGAGCTGAACAGCCCCTAGAAGTATCCCCCTCCCCAACACCAGGCATAGAGTTATTATTGCAGCCGTTGGGCCACTCCCTCCTCTCCACCATGAGCGTAGCAAGGTGGCCAGAAGCAGAAGGAACTGACATCTCTACATCAAGGACTTCAAATCCCCAATCAGACTGTCTGGGCTTTAAGCTGAAAGATTTGAACCTTGCAGCCACCTTCCTTGGACAAAAGCTCTTCCCCACGTGAGCTCAGCCTGCCCTGCACAGTGGTGCTCTCCTCGCTTGGCCCCTTGTCACCTTCCTCCTCCATCACAGCCATGGTGTCACCCCATCTGAAGCCCATCCTGCAAGCGTCAATACTACTTGTAGCAAGTAGTCTTTCACTTTCAACATTTGCAATTTATTTCCATGAATTTTCTCGAGTGCCACACAATAACGTGACACTAAAAAAGCATCAGTTCCTTCTTGTGTCTTCTTCTACTTAGCTTTTTCTTATCGTCAGGAGATTTATGAATTTAATCTCCGTTTTATAGAACTTACCACTTTTAAGAACTAGAAGAAGAAAATGCTAAATTGCTTTTATTGCTGTTAGATGTTCAAAGACATCATGCTATATACTGTCATTTACATTTCACATTAAAAGTGAAATATGTTGGGAATGCGCGAGTATTTGTTTTAATTTGACCCATCTGTTAAATGAAAAACAAAGAGGACTTCTAAATCACTATATTTAAATTCAGCGATTTGTAAACAATTTATATGTTCATTTCTTCTGGGTTAAAACTGCCCTAAAGCATCACTCTTATGAAATCTCCAAATTAAATTGCTTTGCATTGTTCTTAGGGATGCAGGCCACAGTTTCTTCCTCCTCAGTTTATTAATTTATTTCCCAACCCAAGTAAATTAGCAAGACTTCTATTAAAAGTCTTGCCACTGAAATAATTTTGGGGAATTCATGGAAGTATCTACTGGCTCCAGAAAGCTGAGAACACAGGGAGTGTCAGATATTGGCGGCAAATTCCCTTAAGATAAAGGACAAGCCAATCGCTTTCATTTAGCTTTTTAACACTTCTGCAAGCAGCACTAGGTCTGCCCTATTCCATGCTAGACCATCACCAACCAAGAACAACAATCAAGAAGGGGAAGAAAAGCCACGGCAATTTACCTTCACCTCTCAACCTAGCTGGAACTTGCTACAGCATCTGGATCTTAGACTGGGTTTTAATGTAATTGTGGATGATAATTTACAAGGGGAGAGAGATCCACAGACATTTAAGGATCCCACAGTAGCACTTAATTTAAAGACCAGAGCCTTACCTCTTTTTCTGCTTTGTGCAACATGCTGTATTTAATATTAGCTGCTAAGCCTCTACCCCTGAATTCAGTACTTTCAGTGGAGTAAGGATACCAAGAGCCCTTTTAATCACCCAGATATGGGGCTTCTCATCCCAGACTAACAGACGCATCATGTGAGGAGATGATTTCTTCATTAGATGTGCACTCTGAGCATGAGGAAGAGCTCTATATAGCCTGGAGTGTCACATCTCCCATTTGAAGCCTTTGTCACCCTCTCTGCTGGTACAGCATGCAGCTCTACCCTTTCCCCAAACCTTTAAGTCATATGCCTTGTCTGTATGACAGGTTTTCACCATCTTCCCAACTCTAACACAGGTGCAACAGAAAAGGAGCTGGGTGCACCCTGGGCTCCTTACCCTGCAGCTTCACATCCCAGCCACAAACCATGGCAAAAGCAGGACTAGATGAGGAAGCAGAGAATGTTTATAAAAAAAGTCATTAACAAGCTAATCTACTTAAAGCTGTAGAAGTGGACAGACCCACAAGTTTCAGTTCCCCCTCTGCAACATCAAGCAGAGCACCAAAAAGCAACATAGAAATACTAGGTCTACTGTGCCTTCATACTATAGATGGTTCACTGTATCCAGTATGATATTAAGCAACCCAGCAAAACAAGAACAAGCAGTAATGCAGCCACGGCATGATTAAGGGTGCCTCTAAGAGCATCAACAAATGTGGAGACTACATGGATCACAGCTCAGAAAGGTTCCAAGTTGGTAAAATGACAGCTTGATTAGTTTTTGTCTGACAAATGTGGCGAGAGAGATCAGAATCAAACATAATTCCAAGGTTATAGGCCTTCAAATAAAACCAGGAAAAAAAATTCAGAGGGCAACAGCAATTTGCAAGACCAAATCAACTCTCCAGCCCAGCTTTCCTTATGCTCAGATGCAACACAGCCGCAACTGCTGAGGCTAAGTACCCTCCAGGAAGTATCCTGAATTAACTGCAACGTGCCTTTGGAGTGGGACAAGCTTCAGATCTTGCAAGACAGTCTTCCCTCCCATCAAGAGCCTTACTAAATATGCACATATTTGTAATTTAATGGGAAAACATGCAAGTGGAGCTACTTTATATCCAGGCAACTGTTGCCTATTGCTACCCCAAAGGTCAAGCAGCAACACCCTGTTACCCATATTGCTGCATGTTGGTATGCAGTATAATCAAACAACATAAATAGCAGACAGTAAATGTATTTTTCCTTCTTCTTCCCTCCTACCTGTTCTAATGACAAAAAAAGTGAGTCAAAAACATGCAGGGAAATCAAGTTTCTTAGAATACATCATCGCAACCAAAAGTATCCCTCTTCCTTATTTTGCACCAGTTTCAAACCATACATCCCCCATTTGGTGGAATTTGGTGAGATAAAATGGAGGCTTCTGGGTTTCCTTCCCATGTGGAAAGGGGGCAGGGGAGGGGAGGCAGAGTGGGGCAGGGGAGGAGAGGCAGAGGAGGACAGGGCTCTTACCCAGGAATAAAATGATCTGTCTCCTTGAGCTCTTGCCCTCCGAGCTCTCACTTTTTCTTAGGTACTGCTCCTGGTGTCTTAGTCCACCCTTCACTGCCACAGTTCCTTCCTTGTGGATCATCAGGGTTTTCATCATGCTGCGGCACATGAACGTGACAGATCCCAGCACTATGATATACACAGCAAAGGCACTGAAGATGCTGGCCTGAAAGACAGACCACTTGGAGGAGAGGCTGGTACAGATGGTCATATTGTGCTTCAGCTCAGGGAGGTGGTGCCTGGGCGTAGGCTTGACGCAGGCAGTCATACCTTGGTATCCCTCGATGGTTTCCAGGGGATATTCTGTGCCCATGGCAAAGAGCAGGGGCAGAGCCACTACGACAGATGTCCCCCAGACAAAGGCGATGAGCAGCTTCACCGTGCGGGGTCCAGAGACAGCCTTGAACTTGAAGGGGTGGCAGATGGCCACGTACCTCTCAAAGCTGAGGGTGGCGACATGCAGCACAGTGGCATAACTGCAGGCTTCAAAGAGGAAGTAGTAGAGCTTGCAAGCAATGTTGCCGCTGGGGGTTGAAAAGGGGCTCCAGATGGCACTGAAGAACTCCACAGGCATGCCCAGCAGGATGACCAGCAGGTCAGAGCAGGCCAGGCTCACCATGTGGTCTGTGACCTCCTTCTGCAGGTAGCCTTTCTTTTGCAGGATCCTGGTGGCCTTGATGGTGATGCTGTTGCCCAAGATGCCCGCAACAAAGATGCAGACATACGCTGAGGCCAAAGTGATCTTGATCCAAGAAGACACCTCAAACTCAGGGATGTGGCTGTGGTCAATGAGATGGTAACAGTCTGAAGGAGATGTCTGTCCTGCCATGAGCAGCGCCTGGGGGGAGGAGGAGGAGGAGGAGGAGGGAGGAAAAGCCTTCCTGCCCTCTCTGACATTCAAATTCACAGCAAATAGATCCTTTCTCGCTTTGCCCCTCTCACTGAGACGCACAGGTCAGAGCAATTGGGTACAACAAACACGTCTCAACTAGCCACACCTGCGGGTTTTGTTAGCAACAGCCACTGAGTCAATAAGCCAAGCGGTAAAGTGTTTCAGCTCTTACCTATCTTTATGGCAAACACTTCTTGCTCCTTTTGGATTTTCCTCCTCCTTTCTCTACTGAGTGAAGCTGCTGTTCTCCAGCCCTTTGTGGTGTGAACTGCTCTCCTTTCAACACTTGCCTCTTCCTCTGCAAGCAAGGGCAGCTTTTGGTCCTAGCCCCAGCAGGAGGAAGTCAGAGTTTCTGTGTGGTTATACTTGCTCTGTTAACCATTAATCTAAATCTTGCTATCCCTCGTCATTGGCAGCAAAGCAAGTTTAGAAAAAAAAAAAAAAAAGGCAAGTCACCCGTGACTGAAATTCACTTCCTGTAATACGAGCTCCTTCTCAGGTACAAAAAGAGGTGTTTCTCCTAAAGCTGTTAGGTTGGTGGGGTCAGGCTGAATCTGTGAAGAGGCACTGAAGAGAAAGTATCTGCTCATGAGTTTAACATTAACTGGGCTTCAGACCTTACTTCTATATGCACTAATGACAACATGCTTCACTACTTTACATTTCCTTTAATGAAGAACTCAGCATCTGCCGCAGCAGTGTTTGTTACGCAGCTTGTGTAGCCACAGACTGATTTACATCAAGAGGAGGTTCTGGTTTTTAGTTGCTGCTGATGGACTGGTAGCTTCTTAAAATAACTGTTTAGACTCTAAAGACTCTTCTCAGAAGTTATAAAATGAGCTGAACTCTAGATATAGACACATTGATAGTCTCCCTTTAAACTTCCATCTTCTCATGTTAGATAACAAAAATCATGAAGTTAGTAATCCCGATCATGCTCATGCTTTCAAATAATCCGGAATAGCAAGGGATGAAAATGCACTTCCCTCTCCTGTGCCTCACCCCGGGGGGAATGAATTTAATGTACTCTTTAGTTTTAGTTTCAAACCATAGCACTGAAGGCTCCCAAGGTAAGCCCTGGAACCATTTAATTAGAGGGTGTGTATATGGATTAGGAAACCTTTAAATTACAATGCAAAACGGCAGAACAGCTTTTGCAGCTATAATCAAGAGAGAGGCCCAGTACAGTGATCTGCTCCAATACCAAATCTAAGAACAGTGGGTTCACAAAGTGATTTTTATTAACTAGACAAGCTCATGTGACACTTTCAGCTCATGATAAAAGAGAAACATTAGAAAGCTGTTATTAAGCAGTCTCCTCACATTCAGTGGTTATCACTGTACCTCAGCAGCCCAAGTATATAATGAACAAAAGATGCCCAAAACAGGATAATCAGCACCTGTTTCTATGCATTATTTATGCATTCCTGTTTCAGAAAAATCACCTCAAACCTTGCACAACTTCAAGCCCTGTAGTCCCAGTCATCTTTCCTTATGTTTGATAATTCACATTTGTTCTGCTCAGACAAGCTTTCTATTATTACCCAATTTCTTTCACTTAATTTTACTTTATAAAAGTGTGAACAAAGATTACATATGCATGACTGAATTGTGGAAATGAAGCTAATTAAAATTTGCTGCTTACCATCAAAAGGGAAAAAGGGAGAGAGAGAGCAAAAGAGAGAGAAGGCCCAATAGGATTAGATCTCCACCTTTTTTCCACACCAATTATAAAATGCAGAACACAATTTTGCAGTTTTCAATATTATCTTTAGAACATACACAAAGTTTATTAACTTTCTAATAAAGAACTGGTGCCACAAAGGGGATAGGAAGGAAAGAAACAATTGTGGATACTCATAGACTGAGACCATTAAAAAAAAAAATCTTACACAGGTTAGTGGACTAGATAAACCAGCAGTAAGTATTGCAGAGATAGGTATAAATTCCCCATCATGGATGATTATAGAAAAAGTATATCTTCCTGGAGGGAGACATTTCTCCCCAACTAAATGTGCTTAATGCCTCTTTGTGGCATGGAGGTTGAGAGCTCTTTACCCTGGTGGGTACGATACCAGTTTATAAATTTATGATTTGTGTAATGGTCTAATTTTAGGGATTTTGTTAAGTTTTCTTCAATATCTTGTAGCAGTGAGTACCACAAGTTAATTTCTGTGTTGTTGCCTTTCCCTTAGCAGTTTTGAAAGTGAACGTGGCCTGTGTAGCTGTACCTGGGAGAACGCTCCAGGGAGTTCCTCCTGACCCAATTTGTTGCGATTGCACAGCATGACTTCAGCGCCCAGCACCAAAGAGGAGTCAAGAGCATTAAGGACGGAGATCACCATATTTCTTTCTAAAATCAGCACACATGGCTGCTGCACACTGCAGCCAATCACTTGTCAGCCCCATGGTAAGGAAATAGAGCATCCTGAAGATGCAGATTACATGGGCACAGGGTGGCAGCTGGCTCTATGCGCCACTCGGCCACAGTCATGCTCACCTGAATGCCTGCAGCAAGGCAGTTTTAGGTAGGAGATGACAAGTGGTGGGAGCCAGAGAAACACTGAGATGGAGCATGGATTGTTGTCACTAGTATATAAGGTGATTTTTCACCTTCAGAGATAATAAAGCTGCTGTGATCATCTGCCCTAGTTTGTTATCCAACAGAGTCTACGAGATTTCCTGAAGGGCTGTTTGCTTTCTTGCCCAGTCCTTGGATAACACCCTGGTGAAAGGCCTTTTGGGGCAGAAGAAAGCAGAGCTTTATCATCCATCCTTTAGGCCATTGTGCAAAGCTCACCTTCTGCACCTTGTGTAGTGTACCATCTAGCACCCCGTCATGCCCGTGGACTACTGGCTGAGCTGAAGGGCAGGAGGGGCTGCAAGGCACTCAGTCCCTGGCCAACTGCCATCTCATTAAAAGCCAAGTCCCCCAAACTCCTGATGAGGTTGGGCCCCCAAAAGTGGCAGTTAGCACAAGTTGTAGCTGGAATGAGTCTCTGAAGAATGAACTCATTTGACAGATAAGGTTGCATTTTAGGTAAATGGATTGTAGATTAACCTTTTCCAGTGTGCAGGGGTATCATATTGCTACCGCCTTACAAATGCACTTTCTTCCTCAGCTGCGTAGTGCCAGCACATGGATTGGCTTGGGGTGCCCAATCTGCAGAATCACCCTATGGTTATTTCTCAATTACCATATAGCATGGGAGCCAGGGTGCTCTGATTGGCAGACAGGCATTGCCACACTTGTGTTATCTCTGCAGAATTATTTCTCGATAGCTGTGTTGTGAATATGCAAATCCACCCTAATTGGCTACGCTAATCACACTGCTCTGACTGGTTCTGTTCTCAAACTGTTCAAGCTACTTGACAGGAACAAAGAAAATACCTCGGTTTCTTGCTTCCTTTAGCTGAAAAACTCTAAAACTTAAATGAAAAAGGAGAGCTATCTCAAAAGCAAAGAAAATGAGGTTGTGAAAAGGATTAACTTTTTTTCAGATAAAAACACATTGACTTTTTTTCTTGACAGTCTTTACCGTTCTCCATCGCAACAAACCTCTTGTCCCTAGAATAGCTGTGATACCTTTGTCTTGCCAGTATTTGTTTAGAGAAAGCGAATCCTGGGCTTGTTCAATTCTCTTTGAAACACAAGGTAAACAAAATGAGATTGCTGTTCTGCAGAAGGCAGCTACTCTGATCTGCACAGGCAGAGGGGAAAGTGCTGTGGGAATAAAAGGAAGAAACAACACAGACAAAAGTGAAGCATCCAAATGATTTTAAATGGTTTAAGAAATCAATCTGCGTGAGACAGCTCATGTTGGCTTTTTAAATTATTTTTCATTAAAAATATAAATAATTAAAGACTGCATTCAGATACCTTAAGGTTTCTTTCTGTTTTCTGAAATCTAACAAGCCTCTTCTTTACTGTTAAGATCCCTTTGTATCCTTCTGGTGAGTTATTCTTGAATTATATTTTTCTTCTTTGAAAGATTATGATGATGGTTAATAATATAAATAAGTACAAGTCACTTGTGAAATTCATGTCTTCTTGATTTCCCTAAGAGTTTAGTTTTGGGCAACACAGTCTAACAACCGCCGTGCTGTTAACTGCTTGGCTCATTTTCTTCTGGCAACATGAGAGACTGGGTTATGCAATCTGGGCAATGGATGTGCTGTGTAACCTGAATATCCACACTGAATTCTAATCTAATTAGATTACCTCTAGCAAGGTGACATATGGAAGGCTGCCATCTTTTATTTAATGATGTGCAGTGTTACCTGCTGTAATGCCATCCTCTTGGAATATCATATTGTGAGTGTTTGCTTATCTGGAAGATAGAGAAAGGGGTTTCAAATGTGCTTCCAGGATACACAGTAAAAAGTGATCTCTGCTCCAAATCATTCCATCTAAATAAATAGATCAAAGCACTTCACTACTTCCAGTGTATTTTACAAATTGGCAAGCAACATGAGAAGAAACTGGGGACAGTGAGACTAAATGGTTTATCCAAGATACAGAAAATCTGTGCAACACCTGAGTTTCCTCACTGATATGCTGGATTTCAGCTAACTTCCTCACATGACCTGCAGCATAGAGACTACAGGGCACGAAATGCATTTACACAGCTCCTCACTAGTTGCTCTGGTGGTTTCAACTGAGTAACTAAAACACATTTACAGCACCAAAACACATAATTATTGTACTTAGTCATATCTGGAATTGTTGAACAATACACCACCTGCTTTCTGATCACCTTGGTAAATTAAAGACATTAAAGCTGTTCAAAGCCTTCACTCAATTGCAGCGTTGTCTGAAGTAAAGCAAATGCACTAGGAGGTCTGTGGATTGCTGTGATTAGGTGGGAGTGCACTTTGCCTGGCAAGAAAGTGAAAGGGTTAATTTTCCACTCTTGGAATGAAGAAAGAGATGCACTTTTCTCTGTCCCCTGACACTGCAGTAGCTGTTAGGAGGTCAAAAAAAGGCTGGCAGCTGTGGCCCCAAATGGAGAGAAGCTGATTAGACAGGCTGGGAAAAGCAAGTAAAGCAAGTCTCCTCCTGAAATGAGATGGTCCTTTTTGCATCCTTTGGGAATGAGGCACCAAAGGAAATGAATTTGTTTATATCCCAGGCTTGACAAAGGAGCTGTAACTTAAAAACAAAATGAACACGTATGCTAAGCCCAGGTCTCAGTAATCATGAATCGACCGTATTGAACACATTTCCTGAAATATCCGTTCAGACTCCCCTTTGAAGCACAGTGGCACTAAAGCACAACATCTAGTTCAAGAAGTCAACACGGTGAGCCTTGGGGCACCATCCCCAGCACACTGAATCAAATCTCATTTTTATTGGTGTAGCTTCTCAACTGCCTTGTCCAAATAGATGTTAATGGCTTCAAAACACAATTCAGAGCTCCTGTTGAAGAGCATACTTAGTTCCTTATGCCATATTTTTAAGCAGTCTAGTGAAACTCTTCTATGCAGTGTACTTTTCCAACCCATCTTTTAACAGAGGTTCATACTTTTGGATGTTATGCTATTGCCCTAGAAAAACCTCCAGATTTCTTTCTCTGAATGTAGCTAGTTGCTTAAAGTTGCAAGATAGAAGGAACTTCTGTAAAAATACATCTGCTCACAACCTGAATTCCATAATTTTTGTTACAAATCTGCAAGGTCAATAATCTATGGAAATAGCTGTCATATGTGGGTACCAAAACACTGCAGTTCAGGGTACACATTTTTTTTTGCTAACAAACCAACTGAGAATCTTCTAAAATATGTTGATCTCCTGAAAAATCTCTTTATAGCAATATTAAGCTTTACTATTGCAAGGAGAAGCCAAATAGTATCTCCTTGCTTCCTTCTTGTGCTTGACATTTCATCACCATCAGGACTTGCACTCATGTGCCCAGCTGAGCTATTACAGAATCATTTTGCCTCTCTTCAAAACTCAGCTGATGGGGTTTAGCCTGAAGCAAACTAATGACAGCTTTTTGACCTGCTTCTAAGGAGTCCTAGCAGCACATCACCACAGCAAGGGCACTTCTGTCACCCTGTTCTTTCTCATTTACAATACATACATGATGCCAAGGCTCAAAATACCCAACTTCTCACTTTAAGGAACTTGTACTTTACCATTATATAGTTCCTGCCCTTGCAGGAACTTCAACAAATTCAATTTCAAATAGCTTCTAAAAAAAGGCAGAGTGTTTCACCTGTTGCTGCAATAGTACAGCTACCTCTGGGTAGAGCAGGACAATTAACATTACATAGTAATTTGTGGGTATAGGGGATTCCACATCTGGGTTTCTAAGTAAAACATGTAAAATCTGTCAGAGCTGAAATTCGGCCAGAATGCAGGGCTTCAGTTCTTGTTCTCAGTGAAAACACTAGGTGAATTTCAGGAGTTTTGGCTCCAGGATATGCCATCACTGCAGGCTCTGTGAAGCACTGAACCTTCAGTCGCTGTCCAGCTGAACCACCAGACTCCCAATTACTGACCTGAGTTGTTCTCATTCCTGCTGTCCTCATGCTGGTGCATATCACCAGGGCCTCTTGGGGCAAGTGTTCTGTGCAGCTGCATGCTGGGCTGTTCCTCCACCCCGGCACACAGTAGCTGGGGAAATCTGAGAAAGCGTTGGAGGACAATCTGTCCTTAAATGATTTAGGCTGCAGCCTCGCTCCAGGTCGGCAGCCTGCCATCTTGCGCCAGCAGCAGCACACTGGGTCTGATGCGAAGTCCCACGCACACCAGTCACAGCAAAAGCATTGCCATGCAGGTGACTGGGAAAGCGAGCCTGAAGAGTCTTGACTCACAGGCTGAGGACGGGGGAGATGGTGTGGAGATCCAGAGCAGCCCTGGAAGGAAACCCTGGCTGGGGAGTGACAAGCAGTAAAGGCTCAGCAAGACTCACTGCCTCATGTCAGGCCCTGTGGGCACAGGGAAACTGCTCCCCACCGGTCCCCAGCAGCTCTCCTGCCCTCCACTTATACTGGGCAATGAAATAACTCTGCGGCAGTAGCATACTTCCCCGTCAGCTCGCTATTGACTCATAGGAGGCTTGCATTTTTTCTTCACTGCATTTTAGCTGTCATTGAAATGCAGATGCAAATATTAACAGTGTAATGGGACTATTTGGCAATTTAGTACTATATTGGTAAATGTAAGTCAAGCAAAGAAAATATAAAAAAAACAAATGTGAAAGTGAGCTGATCTAAATTTAGAGCACACTTTGTACCTAGGAGTTAACGTTTGTGTTGCTTGCAATGCTTATTTCTGATGTCCCTGGACAGTGTGTGTGTGGGGTTCCTCATTTGCTTTGGGCATGCAGTTAGGCTTACTCTATCTGTGTAACTTTCTTTACTTCTGAAATTCTTCTACTAAATGTTGACATAAGAAGTGGCTGGTCACTGTCCTACAGATTCAAATCCTGAAACTGAACATGGAAATAAATAGGAAATGGGATCTCAAACTGTTTTTTCAATGGTGTTTTCACCTGCGTTTATGTGGTACCATATTCTGTCCAAGTGGTTGTTAAAGTACAAACAGGACTACTTATCAGTACATATATATGATCAATAAATTGTTATGACTTCCCGTACCAGGTAAGTAGAGCTCTCCTGTTTTCAAAAAATACAGAAACTCCTTTGTCTGGAGCAAACCAACTGCTATTATGTAATTTTTGAAGCATGAATTGTATAAAGTTCATGTGAAAATATTTTAGTTATCACTTTTTTCTCTTTGCTCTCTGAATCTCTAATTCTCTCCCCCTCATTCCCTCCCCTCTTGACAATAGTTTCTATCTTTGTTCCATGGTATACTATTCCTACTAAGAAAATATGTGCTTTAAACAGCTTTAAATGCCAACCTGCTGCTACAAGGCCTGCTCTGACATCTGACACTGACACCCCAGGATCACCTGATGTCAGTGAGGATCTTCCTCAGTGGAACCAAGACCTGATTGATGCCATCCTAAAGAAGACGTGTAAAATATGCCTGCAGCCCCAGAAGTACCTTTTTCTCTCTGTTGACAAAAAGGGCTCCTAGCACAAATAACAGCTGTAATATCTACAGTGTAGAGACAGCATGTAAAGGCAAGTGAGACAAATCCAATCTTTGTATATATATCAGCTGATATATCCCACATGTTTTGTGAATGTTACTTTGATTGCCCAACTGGTGGGTGACTTTTCTTTGTTATTGTAGCTTCCAGTCTTAACTTCTCTTTAAGAGCTATCAGGAAGAGTCATTGCACGCAGAAAAGAGTTAGCAATACAGACTGCTCAAGAGTCATTAGTTTTACAGGACATCCATTCAAATAGATAAAAGTCTTGGCTGTAGGCCAAAGGAAATAATTCTTCCAGGATGGACTTTGCCTGGTTTTCTCCTAAATAAACATTTGATAAGGAATAGAAGTTATCTGGAGACACTATCCTAGAAAGATAATCTCTCCAGATATTATCTCCAGATACTACCTGGAAAGAAGGAACTAGAATTTGTAAAAATACAAAGTTTTAACTGAGACTTGTGTACTACCTACAGGAAGAAAAGACTGTCTAGGAAGAAAGAAACCTGGAACTGCAAAACATCAATCAAAATCCTAAAAAGATGCTAAGTCAGGAAGGTGTCCTAGGAAATATTTTGTGTGTAGGAGGTTGCAAGTTTTAGAGTCAGTCTTGGGTTTTGTCTACATGTAAGTGTAAAAATGCATTTCCAAAATCTGTGTGAGACTTTTACAGAAGTCCCCAAATGAATGATTGACTCAGGGATTCCGCAGCTGCAGTGCAGCTCTAGAGGCTGTGCAGGACTTAGAAGAAACTGCACTCCAATTTTCAGCACCCATCTCCAAAATAAATGCTTGGTAGAGGATCTGTGCCCAAGACTATGCTTAGAGAGACAGAGCCAAAGACCACTTTTTCACACAGAAAACCTGAAGTGGGTAGGATAGTGCAGTTTCATGAACGTCCTCCTCTCCTAGGTGAGGTGTATGTACACACAGCTTGGTAAAGAAAAGGAAATAAGGAGTGAGCAAATCAAGAGACAGGCTTGAGGGTTGGTGGGTGCCAGAGAGTAATTGTTATCTTCCATTTAGACCAGGCTCAACAGGCTTGCAGTAAGAGACTCCTACATGCTGAGGTTTCTCTCCTATTTTGGTCCTGAAATGGCAAAGTCTCGTGTTACCAACACTGAGGTCAAGCCTGACTGCAGGGGTTGTAGGAAGTCCCAGACTGGAGGTTGTTGCTCTGGAAGTTATGTAGTGCCGCAATAGAAATAAACGTCAGTATTAAATGTAAGTACCTTATGTCTTTAACACTGCTATATGATGAATCCAGTGAGAAGGAGCTGAGGAAGCACTAAACGTGGTCAAAACAGCCATTTCCTTTTGTTAAGTGAAAATACAAGCTCTTTTATTTGCTCACTTTGCTGTTATTGACTGAGATAATTTGCCTCCCACACTGAAACATTTTGGAATATAGTATCACGCCTGTACCCTTTCTGTGACTGTGCTGTGTAAAGCATCATTGTTTCATTTCCACTTTGATTGCAGCATCACTCATGGAGACTGCTGTTTCCAAGGCGTTGCATCTCTTACTTCTAAGTTGTGAGAAATGACAGATCCAGCTTCTCAAACTGAGGGGAGGCACGTCCTTCCCAGGCGACTTGGGATGTGTCTGAGAAATGCTCCTCTCTACAATGCCTACCAGAAATGTAGGAAGCGACTCCCATGCACAGGGGGATTTCTCTCTCTCCCTGAGCAGGTGGCCATAAAGCTCTCCCCCCTTTCTCCTGGGATGTGTTATGGGGTGGACAGGGGGGTCAGCTCTGTTTTTAAATGCTGAGAGGAAGCGGGGGAAAAAAGCCCTGCCTCTGCAGTGACGTACTGACATGGCTGTATTATTTTTCAGAGTAGATCTGGCTTGGTTAGTGCAAACTTGAGGGTTTCTGTTAAGAGCACTCCTGTCTAATATGGCCATAAGCTGACCAAGAGCGACAACTTCATTTGATACCGGTTCGCACAGCTGAAGGCACTACTGTCTTTGCAAGGCCTTCTGTCTCAGGAAGGTTGCACCTGTTCCACAGCAAAGAGGTGGCCGTTGCACAAGATGGCAATGTTTATCTCAGTAGAGAGGTTATCAAAAAACCAGATAGATAATTTCCAAATATTCTAACCTTCCAAATTCTTTTCAAGTATTTAACCTTTGGGAAAGAAGTTATTATGGATTTCAACAGATACGGGAGCTCTAGCAAGCCATTGCTCTTTTTTTCAGTCATAAGATTTTTGAGACCATTTATGTCTCTACTATGTTACAAATTGTTTAATAATTATTTTTGACAGGTTAAACTGCGAGTGAGTATAAAAGAAAATAATCCCAAGATAGTGAGCTGAACAGTTCAGTGATTCTCTGACACATTACAGTACTAGAAAGCCTTATGGAACACAAAAGAGGGGAATCCCATAGACCAAGCATAGATATAACACAGGTTAAAAATGAAAATTACTCCCTAACCCTACAGCACCGATTGGAAACCAAAAGTCTTTAGCAGAATTTTAAATTTGCAACATTAAAAAATAACTGCATTAGAATGCCATGATTTGTATTACTAGTCTATGGAAACACTGTAATTCCTTTTGTCTCCTCTGAGATCCTTCCCATAAGGATTTCTCTAAATTATACCTCCTGTCCTTCAGTGTTGTGGATTAATAATGCTTCACTAATGAGGATTAAATAGCTCAAGAATTCTGTGATGTGTGCAAACAGCAAGACTGTAAGGCAGGATTTGTATTCAGAACCAAGAACTTTGTTCAATTTTCAAAAACCTGGAATTATGCTGCAGTACTTCTCTAGGCAAAATTTAACTGTCTTCAATGAAAGCTGTGCTTTTTCATTCATAGGTTCATTACATTTAAGATCAGAAGTGAACAGGTTAGTTGGATCCCATGACAATTACCCAGTCCCCCTGCAGTGAGTAAATTAGCTTCTGTTTGGCTAAAATATCTATACCCTTCTTAACCTGAAGACCTCAAGAGATGAAGACACCAACATTTCTTTTTGCAGTTCCTTAAAAATGTGAGTACAGTTTCTCATGTGAACTTGTTTGATTTTTGCCTCCAGACACTAGTTCTTGTTGTGACTCTAATTTAAGTTAAACAGCTCTTGAAAAAGTACTTATAGTCTATTCCAGTCACCTATGTATTGTCACCTAAGCGTGGTCTTTCTGATTATTTCTTCCATTTATATCAAGGTACTACCTCTGGCCCTCTAGTCATATTTGTTTGTTTTCTACATGGTATCCAGCTTTTTACATCTTCTAAGTCAGGGTTTCACATCAAAAAACATTATTGCATTTAGTCTCACCAGGATGGTACACCTGGGAGAAACCTTCTTAGTCCTATCAGCTGTTCCTCAGCTTGCGCTTCTTTCTTCCTCCTCCTTTCTGCTACAGTATCACATTGGAAAGTTGCACTGAATTTCACTTGATCTCCTAAAACATCTTTAAAGTTGATGTTTTCCAGGAAATTCTCTCTTCTGCAGGTGTTCTTTATAGCTTGTCTTTTTGCATTGGTTGCATTTTGTGCATGGGCTCAGATTATCAAATAACCTATACAGCAAACTGGGATACCCTACCCTCCTCCTGCAACACTGCCCCAGGCATTATTTCACGTATTTGCAGCTGGATCATTGATGAAAATGTCCAGTAGTTTCAGATGTTTGAAATACATCCAAGTTTTTCTGATTCCCAGAGGGGATGACTGGCTCCAGCCCTTGATTAGCCCTAGCTGCTTGGTCTATCTGCCACATTGTGTTTAAGGTTCCCCAAACCAAGCTCCCTAGAGTACTTTAAAAGTTCTGTAATGATTGCCAATTTGGCAATATATCTCATTTTTGAGATCTGTCCATTAGCTCATTTCTAATGCATGTTTCACTGATGCTGTAGAACACAAAATTTTTCACCAGAATTTAAGGAAAATATTATCAAAATCTACACAACCACCATTATCAACAGATTTATAATCTCAATCAAAATCAGGTTTGCTGCATAAGCTATATTTTTCAGAAAAACTGCGCTGGTTAGCATTTATTATATTTCTATGCTCTTAATCTCTATCATTTAAATCCCTTATTAACTTTTCCATTATTTTGCCCAGGACTGATATAAGGCTAAGAGTATATTTTCTTACCCATGTCAGGTTTTTTAAGCCTTTGGAATATGTTATTACATTAGCTATTTTCCCCCACATTTCAGGACTTAAAAAAAAGCATTACAAGGCCAGAGATGCCCTTTTAAAAATACTCTTTTCAGTTTTGCAGAGTGCAAGACATCCAAGTCTGCTGATTTAAACTTGTTTTAGCCATCCTTCTGTGATATCAACCAAGAAACTTCATTGAACATTTCTGAATCACTACAAGCAATTTTGCTCTCTCCACCTGGAAACAGCCTAACACTTGAGTAGGGTCTGAAGGATTTGGCTGCTATTTGACTGGAATATTCCATTGCATCACATGGCTGTATTTCATTTCTAAGTTCTTCTTTTCTCTGTCTGCATAGTAAAGGGTTGGATACTATAATCCTACCGCAATCAACTGCAATAATTCTTTGACAGGTTTGGGTCCAACCCCACCTGAATTATGAATGAAAAAAGCTGTTGAAATGAACTTTTCCAGCTCCCCCACACCTCCTTACTATTCCTGAACTAATAGGAGGAAGCCAGTATCTGGAAGAGATGAATCACTTCCACTTGCAATTTTAGCAAATTTATATATTAGCTTTGATGTAGGCTTTTTGGTACTTTGGGAGGTGTGTATCTGTGGGTTTTTACTGGGTTTTGGTAGGAATACAGAGAAATGCAGGCTGTGGATGCCAAATTTCTTCTTATGTTACCAAACTACTTCTAGTTTGACATACATATACCGAGGTACAAATGGGTAACCTATTACCCAAGAACTGCAGTGACTCTGTGTGGAAGGATTCTTCTCTGTGTTCTGTTGTTCCAGTTTAGGCTGCTTATAAGAACAGTTGTTTGCTTTTGCAGCAATAAAGGATTAAGACTTTTGTGTTCTGAAATAAACCTGCAGACTTTATGCTATAATTTCAGAGCACTTCATCAGAAGGACAGACGTAGCAAAACACATAATAGATGTGTTATCAGTTTTACCTTATCTGAATAGCTAACGTAAGCAAGCTGCTAGGAAGTCTGGCTGTTTTTAATGGTACACAGGCTGTGTTTTCTGCACCAGTTTTGATCCTGAAGCACTCAGATTGGACTGGAATGCCCAAAGGATGGCATGTAAGTGTGTCTCATTTATGATAAAGAAATTGTCAGTGTAAATTCTGAAGCAAAAATTGCAAAGTTGGATTTCATGTCCAACAGTAGATTTCCAAACAATATACTTTGTACCATGGTCATGTTTCAGCACTGAGCTGTATAACTTATCCTACAGATGTCATTGCACACTCTCAGATTACTGTGAACTTCAGACATTGATATAAACATTTTATTAAGTTGTTCTAATACATTGCTGCCATGACAAAGCTCTGGAAATAGAATTGATTTGGCTGGAATGTTTGAGTAAGATATTTCACAATGACCTCAGAAGTACCTCCACAGTAAAAATACTGTGAAAAAGAAAACTTTAAAAACCTAGACTTTAATGGGAAAGGAAAGATGTTGTCGCGTGGAGAGCTTAAACTCAAAGCTGGTCAAGAACTGAAATTCGCTGCCACACTGGGACTCTCAGGAAACTGTATGACACAAGATACTGGTCTCAGGGCAGCTCCCTTCTGACAGGGCTGCACTGCAACTCCTGCCCTGTTGCTAAACATCAGAGAGAGACAGGAATTGGAGGCAATCACTCCAAGGCAGGCGAACTTCGCCCTTGGACTTAGTGCAGCAAGATGCAGACCAAAAGCTGCTCTTGTCCAAGATTCACTGCAAAGCCAGCTAGGGCAGGAGTCTTCAGGCAATCCTATTGCACAACCTTCTTGCTGTTAAGGCTAGCTCCACACTGCCACAACTTTAACTGCTGTTAAAGTTGATTCTGTCTTTGGCCACACGAACAACTTCCGAGATCCGTAAAGATCCTGTTCCCCAGGCTCCAGTCCCAGCTTGGCCTCTCCTGCCCCTGCTCACAGTCTGGACTGGGGGGCTTTAGTTACACGGGATTACAACTAAAATCAACCGCATCCTCTCACTGATGCCAGTTAGCATAGGACAGCAATAAGCACATTTAACTTTGACTTACATTGGATTAGATCCTTAGAATAAGGTAGCTACCTAAATGGCAACTGAGCCGTAGCCTTGTAGATGGCTGAAAAACTGGCAGATCTGTGACTAAGCTCATTCTGGTGCACTCCACATTTCTTCCAGCTCCATGAGTCAATCTGGGTAATCCACAGCACTGGGCTCTTTCTTCTAAGGTGAAGGTAGAAGAAGGAGGAAGGAAGAGCTGCTGCTGTCTTCTAGGGACATTTGGCTGGTCATGTTAATGCTGACAATTTTAATTACCCTTATCTTTTTTATCCCTCTCTTCCATACTGCAGAAACCCTAGCCAACTCAGTGGAGAAGCGGAAGCAGACTGGGTGCAGCACACACCTGGTTTTCCGGGAGGAGATGAAGAATATGGTTTACCTATTGAACAGCAATATGACCTTAAGTAAGACTATGCAGATTCAATTTCATAATCAGCTAGGAAAATACACACTGTCTGAACTTGAAATTGGATCCATACAGCCACTGAACAGTTTAGCAAATTGCTTCTTTCACATTTGTGTGCACGCGTATCAGTGGTCAGGCATTTGCTAAGACTACTGCTCATTTCAGATAGTTCTTGCCATTTCAGTTATGGAAAAATCTCACTTTTTGTACCTGTATGAAGTATTATTTAAAAGTCAAAGACTTCTGGTTACCTGGCAACCTATAAATGAAGTCTTTGGAAAAGGAGCCTGAAAGGAGGGACCTATTGAATATCAGTCATCTTTCTACATTGTAAATGAAGCTATCTCACAAAAGATGTCAAATATAAATGGTTCTTTCCACTCTGGGACTATAGTTAGAAGGATTAGCAAAATACAAAAATATAAATACACTTATATGAATAAATAAAGATGGTAAACCTTTTCACTATCCTGCCCCAGCCTGAAACTTCACCTGAGCTGCAAAAAAGCTTCCGCTTTCTTTGAAATTCTGCAAGTGTTTAAGTAAGTTTAATTCATTTAACTGTACTGGCTAAGAACAGTTAGACGAGTATGCCTGAGTAACTGGTGCAGGCCAGGCCATTGCAATTTTCTCCATTTCAGGCTTCAACCCTGCATGGAAAAACTGCCCTGACCTCCCATCAGAGATCCATCAGGACCTCAATGCTGGCATCTGTCCAGTTAACAATACATTGAGAAAACATTTTTATTTTAGTTGCTTTTGTAATTCTGAAGCATAACCTGACTCCAGATGTGAGCTAGAGAACATTATGGGTGTTAGAGCAAGCAGGATGAAAACTGAAGAGTGAAATGCCAAACAGACCTTTCTGAATTGGGTGGTGAGCCTGGGCACAAAGGCTGCTCTTTCCTCTTGCCATTCCTTGCTAAGCACAGGAGGAAGCTCAGCCTGTTCTCTGCAGGTGCAGCAGCAGCAGCACACTTGCAAGCAGCCAAACACATCTAGCACACAGATGTCTGATTTGGTATTAATATTATTTCAGATGTACACTGGAGGAGCTGATATATAATCTGGGACTACATCCAAATTGTCTTCTAAGGCAGTAAGATAATCAGTAAGAATTTCTTACTTTTTATTGTTGCTCACTCCTCCTCCTGTCCCTTTAAAACTAAAGCAGGGAAAAAGAAGAAAAAAACCCCCAAACCAACCCTTTTTTAAAAAAAAAAAACAGCAGACTGAAGCATCACAGTTGATGCAGTTCTATGGCACATCAAAGACTTGATTATCTGTTGAAGTGCAATGGCTTTTGAAGTAAACAAACATTTAAACCTGCCATATTGTAAAATGACCTTATTTAACTGAGGATCAGACCCCACTTAACAGCTAGTGCCTATGAAGAAGAGAAGGATCTTAATGTGTTTAAATGTTTCCTTTCACTGTTCCTATCAACAGTTACCCCTCACCCTCCCACAGGGGTGTCTGTTCTCTCTGCACTCTTAGCTGAGAGCACCATAGGAAGGCAGGCGTCAGACAGGACTTTGTGTTTGTACAGTTACTTCCCATTGATATAAGTAATGAAGCAGAAATGATAAAAGCTAGACACACTGCTCACCTCCTTGGTAAAATTCAGCAATTCAGAGTAGGGTGGGATGCCAATGATCCTGCATTGTTCCCAAATTCACACATTCTTACAGAAAGACCTGTAAAGCCATTAGAGAAATTTTCAAGTATTCCTTTTGAATTATATAGATCACCAGGTATAAGTGTAGGTAAATAGGCTGGAAGGGGGAAAAAATCCCTGCCTGGCTTAACCCCACCTGTAACAATATTCTTCAGAATGTCTTGGAATAATACAGAATAGATGATTAAAAAAATGAAGCTTCTTCCTGCTACTTCATTTTTACTATACAAACAAGAAGGACAAAAAAGGCTTTGCAGTGGTGGAATCAAAATTCATTCTTCCTGGGGTTTGTTCTTGGAGGCCAGCTACAGAAGTTGCTATGCTGGAAGATGCTAACAAGAAAGAGGACTATTGTAAGGTTTGTTATCTGCATTATAACAACAGCAAGTTCATCAGTACACATGGGAAAAAGATCTGCTAGAGCTACCGTTTGTTACACAGTACTTTCATCCCTGGCACAGAAAGAGAACTACAGAATCTTGTGGTAGAGTAATTACAATACTATCAGACTCTATTTTGTCATCCCTCCAAACCCCAAGCCCCGAACCCAAAGCTGTTTTTCCACAGAAATGTCATATCCCAGAAACATTATAAAGGCTTTTTGATGAATGAGAGCTGTGAAACTGAATTCATGAGAGCAACAGAGTGCTGGCCTGGGTTCCATTACTGGTGAAAAGATGGGAAACAATCAGATCACTCCTGACAACTTGAAAGCTTAGCAGGAGAAAAAACAAAGTACAACAGGATTTCACAAATCACTAGGTCCACAGTGATAAAAATGTTTTACTTACTTATAGAGGAGGAAATAAAATTTTCCTAATCCTGAATCACAGGCTGTTTTCTAGCTGGATGCACTGGTCAGATCCAGCAGACAGAAAATACTCAGGAAAGAAGAATAATCAAATTGGAAACAGCTACAGATTACTGAAGTAACAAGATGAACGTCCACAAAGTATCATTCAGCCTTAAGAATGCACAGATGAATGTAAAAAAAACCTGAACCCTGTATTATTTAAAGTTACACTCCTAAACTCAAAACACCTTTCATAAGATTCTTGCAGCTGAAATCAGAAATAAGACTCCAGTTAATTTTAGCAGATACCCATAGGTAGCCCATACAGCATAATTAGTCATCTGGAAACTGGGAAAAAAAAAAAAAAAAAAAAAGGAAAAAATATTCTGTTGTAATTATTTTCATTTTCCTAAACAAAAAAGCACGAGCAGATTAAACAAGCATATATCAAATACCATCAGGTACACTTCTTCACAGAGTTCAATAAAATTTTAACAGAATGCAGCTGAATGCCTAGAATTTAGTACTTTGCACCACGCAGTGCAATAATTATGCACAATTAAAGCCTACTGTGCAATTTTGTTACCATAAAAGCTCACTGACTCACACCAATTGAAAAATCTAAAACAACCTGGTACAGAATCACTTTCCACGATTAAATGCCAATTCACAATTTCATCTCTATGGCCAAAATATGGCTCAATTTGGTCTGATCTTTTCACAGTTGTGGTGTTTAAAGCTCAAGCTCTGAAAAAGTGAACAAGAATTAGCATTAAAATAGCTGAGAGAACACTTCCATGTTTCATTTCTAGGAAATGTGCTTCTTGTTCCACTCTTGGAAGCTCATAATAGGTACTGAATAATTAAGACCGTCACGAAGCTTTGTAAAAAAATCTTAGAAATACAGCAAAGCTGTGTTCACACTGTATGAGAACGAATAGTCCATACTCATTTATTTGTATGAAATCCACAGTGTTTAAGTGCATGCTTACGTTTGTTATTTGATGCCTGACAATTCATTTAGCCCACACATTTACTTGGAGTAACGATACTACTGAGGCCAGCTGAACATGGTTCCTTTGCAGAATACATTACAAAAAGTAAGAAATTTAAGACTTCTAAGTGTTAAATTAAAAATAAAAGTACTTCTAAGAGTCAGAAATTTACACAGATTCCAAAACTTAATAAAGGGGGGAGCTGGAAAGGGAGAAATCCCATGAGAACATAACAGCTATTGTAGCCTCTTTTAACAGGTAGCATCTTAGATATTACGATGATGTATAAAAAGAGACATAATATATGCATTTATATTTATGGATGTCCAGCATTTCCCAAAATAGTGTTCTTTTACCCCCGTCTTTGAAAAAGGTGTTTTCCCACTGGCTTCAGTAAGGTTATAATTTCATTCTTTGTGCGTTTTCACAACTGGGGCTCAAGGGATCTTAAACATCACTGCTCTTGCACAGATAAAAGCTCATAAAGGGTCAGTTACCAGTGATGATGAATGTTGTCAAGTTTTTAGTATAAAAAGATTATTAGGTCTAAATTTATCCAAACAAATATTGCTAATATTACCAAGAACTGTGTTCTGATTAGGAGTAGAAAGCAAAAGGAGAATGAACTAGAAAAGCAATGGAACAAAGATGATATGCCAAGATTAAAAATAGAATCTTGAAAAAATATAGTGGTGGTAGTTAGTTATTTACCAATCCCTTTGGGGTAGCCATAAAAGATTTTTGTTAGGCACCCATATAAAGACAAACTCAAGCCAATTTGCTGCTTCTCCTGACTTTCATCCTCAAGAGGTCCTGAGATAGTACAACACTATCCAGATCTCATCGACCTATATTTGCAGAAATCCTGACCAGGCACAGAAGATGAAATAATCTGAAATATTATCTCCATGAGCTTGAGCAACCCACATACTACCAGGTAAATGGATTTTTAATTCCTGATATTGTCCTCTCCCTGATGTGTATCCTTTTCCTTCTGTAAACTACTCTCCTGTTATCCCTTTTCTCTAATGAGAATCTGGCTTAGGCTGCTAAGCCTGTGTCTTTGGCAGCTGTAGGCCAGGAAAGAAGCTTTGAAAAGCAAGAATTTAAAGCAGCCTAGCTCTCATGCAAACTTGCAGTCTCTGAGTGGCTCAGACTATCTGCTCCCTCTGTAATTCTTCAGCTGTGAGGCTGCTAGCAAGAATTACCTCTAGACAAATTCTTATTTTGCTGTTCTATTCTATGTTTGTTTTATTTAGTTTTCAAGAAAGATAATTTTTGGAGCAACAGCAACTCTGGCCATTTGAATTCATTTCCTTTTTTATGTAGAAGAGCAGTTTATACTACTGCTAATCCTATCTGAAAGACTATCATATGTGATGGACACGTTCTTTCTTGGTAAAAAAAGACTACAGAAAGATGTATGTCATTGCTAAATTATTTTGTATTTAAAACTTTATAGTTCAGGTCCTTTAGCTCCTCCCTTTATATCTTCAAAAATTTTTACTAAAGTAAAAACTTGTTGCATTTGAACAAAGAAGCCAATCTCGCTTCCTCAGAAGATCATGATCCATGGATCATGGACTCCTTCCACTGGAGCCATTAGGTTTGTTTCACTTTCAGAGTCTACTTACGCAATCAAAAATTACAAAATCCTATCATGTTCAGTCACCTCAGGCCTGGCTTGCAAGACAACACAATGTCCTGCGAGAAAGGATGAGAAAGAGGCTTTGAATTTTAAAATTCAGTACGCATTTGTACATTAATCTTCTGTCCTAGTTTCAGCTGGGATAGAGTTAACTGTCTTCCTAGTAGCTGGTACGGTACTATGTTTTGAGTTCAGTATGAGAAGAATGTTGATAACACTGATGTTTTCAGTTGCTGCTAGTAGTGTTTAGACTAATGTCAAGGATTTTTCAGCTTCTCATACCCAGCCAGCGAGAAAGCTGGAGGGGCACAAGAAGTTGACACAAGACACAGCCGGGACACCTGACCCGAACTGGCCAGCAGGGTATTCCATACCATATGACGTCCCATCTAGTGTAGGAACTGGGAAGTGGGGGCGGGGAATCGCCGCTCGGGGACTAGCTGGGTGCCGGTCGGCGGGTGGTGAGCAATTGCACTGCGCATCATTTATACATTCCAATCCTTTCATTATTGCTGTTGTCATTTTATTAGTGTTATCATTATCATTATCCGTTTCTTCTTTTCTGTTCTATTAAACTGTTCTTATCTCAACCCGTGGGTTTTGTTTCTTTTTCCCGATTTTCTCCCCCATCCCACTGGGTGGGGGGGGAGTGAGTGAGCGGCTGCGTGGTGCTTAGTTGCTGGCTGGGGTTAAACCACGACAGTCCATTTTGGCGCCCAACGTGGGGCCCGAAGGGTTGAGATAACGACAAACCTGACCAGAGCTCGTTAAAACAAATTTGTTATAAGCATTCATTATATTGGTCTTATAGTCACTGGTCATTATGTTGATTTATGTGTTCTTAGAGTTGTTGCTCTGGTTTTTAAAGTTCTGTTATGTATCACCTCGCTTGCTGTATGTAGTCCCTCTTCTGCTGCTTATCATCCGTGGGAGGTGGATTAAGGTTTTTGCTTTGATGTATTGTATAACACTGGTTTATGGTATGATAAAGTCATCAGTTGTGGAATTAATCCGGTATTTGCACTCAGCATTGTCACCTTTATACTGCGGGAGCCATCTGTGGGAAACTATTAATAATTATACCATTTACCTTTCCTCCTTGGAAAACCAGTCTATGAGTGGGATACCTTTTTTCCCCTCTCCTTTCCCCTTCAGTCCAGTTACAATGGTGTTTGGGAATTTTGGAAAATTTGAATACTCTTGGGATGTTGACACCAGCACGGTCCTAGCTCTACTGCTGGGAATTAGCATGCTTCTGAATGTGGTTCAGCTCTTGTTTAAGGTTAAACAACTATTTAAGAAGATCACCCAGAGGTCTGCCCCGAGGCTGGATAATTATGAGTGGCAGGGTGTGTGGGGTAGTATGGGCAAGTACCTAGAAAAGTGGGCACCTCCAGTGTTTTGGAAATTCACCCCTGAACAAATGCAGAATCCAGAAGAACTAGTAAAATATTTGGAAAAGGTATGCTGTCACCCCGGCAGCTCCAGAGAGATACAAATCACTGCAACGTGCTGGGGCCTGGCCCATGCCTATCGAGCCCTGTTCGACACAACTCAGCACCCCCAAGGGGAAGAGAAGGTCTCTGGACCTAACAACAAAGCAATGAGCACTGCGGTCACCCAAACCCCGGCAATGGGCGCTGTGGCCCCTCCAGCCCCGGCGACGAGCATTGCGGCCACCCAGACCTTGGTGACAGGTACCGTGACCCCTCCAGCCCTGGCAATGAGAACTGTGGCTACCCAAACCTCAGCAACAGGCACTGCAGCCCCTCCAGCCGCAGCAACGAGCACAGCAGCTACCCAAACCCTGGCAACAGGCACTGCGGTCCCTCCAGCCCCAGCGACGAGCACTGCTGCTACCCAAACCTTGGCGACAGATGCTGCTACCCAAACCTTGGTGACAGACGCTGCGGATATCCAAAACCCGGCGAGTGATACTGCAACTGAACCAGCGGATCAACCTGCACCAGTATCAGTTGCCCCCGTACAGAAAAAGAAATATAAAAAATCAGCTCGCTTAGCAAAGGATGAAAGTGAACCAGGGCCATCACGGGAACAGGAGGAAGAGGCAGAACCAGAGGTAATAACCCGGTCCCTATCCTTGAGTGAGCTGCGAGATATGCGAAAAGATTTTGGCCGCCGTATAGGTGAGCATATTATCACCTGGCTTCTCCGATGCTGGGACAATGGGGCTAATAGCTTGGAATTAGAAGGTAGGGAAACCAAGCAGCTGGGATCGCTTGCCAGGGAAGGTGGCATTGACAAGGCAATTGGAAGAGGAACACAAGCCATCAGCCTCTGGAGGCGACTCTTGTCAAGTGTGAAGGAAAGGTACCCCTTTAAGGAAGATGTTATATGTCAATCAAGCAAGTGGACCACCATGGAAAAAGGTATCCAATATCTGAGGGAATTAGCTGTGCTAGAGACGATTCATCATGACCCGGACAACCCACAATTACCCAAAGATCCAGACGAAGTCCAATGCACACGACCCATGTGGCGGAAATTTGTACGGAGCGCACCATCGTCCTATGCCAACTCACTGGCAATAATGACCTAGAAAGACGAAGAGGCACCGACAGTGGATGAAGTGGCTCGCCAACTCCGTCAATACGAAGAAAATCTCTCCTCCTCCCTACAAGCCTGCATTTCGGCTGTGGAGAAGCTGTCCGAGGATTTCCAACAATTCAAAGAAGATATGTCCTATTGCCCACCTGTAAGGACCAATGTCTCAGCTATTAGGAGTGAGCGCTCCTCTGCCCAAGAGAGAGAATATAGAAGGTACACACCGCGAGGTGCCCTGTGGTTTTACCTATGTGATCATGGAGAGGACATGAGGAAATGGGATGGAAAACCTACCTCGGTCCTAAATGCACGGGTACGTGAGCTGCGAGGAAAAACCACCACAAAAGGAGATTCTACTAGGAAAAATGCCGCTCCAGTTTCCAAACAGAGCAGAAGGGCTGATCTTATTTCTGATCCTCTTGAAGGGACTTCTGAACCAATTTTACGAGAAGTGAATACCGGATACTCTGGCCAGAATTAGAGGGGCCCTGCCTCCAGCCAGGTGGAGGAAAGGGATAACCGGGTCTATTGGACTGTGTGGATTCGATGGCCTGGCACGTTAAACCCACAGGAGTATAAGGCTCTAGTAGACACCGGCGCACAGTGCACTCTAATGCCATCAAGTTATAAAGGGGCAGAACCCATCTGTATTTCTGGTGTGACAGGAGGATCCCAAGAGTTAACTGTATTGGAAGCTGAAGTAAGCCTAACTGGGAATGAATGGCAGAAACACCCCATTGTGACTGGTCCGGAGGCTCCGTGTATCCTTGGCATAGACTATCTCAGGAGAGGGTATTTTAAGGATCCGAAGGGGTATCGATGGGCTTTTGGTATAGCTGCCTTGGAGACGGAGGGCACTGAACAGCTGTCTACCCTGCCTGGTCTCTCTCAAGACCCTTCGATTGTGGGGTTGCTGAGGGTTGAAGAACAACAAGTGCCAATTGCTACCACGACGGTGCACCGGCGGCAATATCGCACCAACCGAGACTCTCTGATTCCCATCCACAAGTTGATTCGCCAACTGGAGAGCCAAGGAGTAATCAACAAAACTCGCTCACCCTTTAATAGTCCCATATGGCCAGTGCGAAAGTCTAATGGGGAGTGGAGACTAACAGTTGACTATCGTGGCCTGAATGAAGTTACGCCACCGCTGAGTGCTGCCGTTCCAGATATGCTAGAACTTCAATACGAACTAGAGTCAAAGGCAGCCAAGTGGTATGCTACAATTGACATTGCTAATGCGTTTTTCTCAATCCCTCTGGCAGCAGAGTGTCGTCCACAGTTTGCCTTTACTTGGAGGGGTGTCCAGTACACTTGGAATCGATTGCCCCAGGGGTGGAAACACAGCCCCACCATTTGCCATGGACTAATCCAGACTACACTGAAAAAAGGTGAAGCTCCGGAACACCTGCAATACATTGATGACATCATTGTATGGGGCAACACGGCAGAAGAAGTCTTTGAGAAAGGGAAGAAGATAATCCAAATCCTTCTGAAAGCCGGTTTTGCCATAAAAGAAAGTAAGGTCAAGAGACCTGCACAGGAGATCCAGTTTTTAGGAATAAAATGGCAAGATGGACGTCGTCAGATCCCAATGGATGTGATCAACAAAATAGCAGCTATGTCTCCACCGACTAATAAAAAGGAAACACAGGCTTTCTTAGGTGTTGTGGGTTTTTGGAGAATACATATTCCAAATTACAGTCTGATTGTAAGCCCTCTCTATCAAGTGACCCGGAAGAAGAATGATTTTAAATGGGGCCCTGAGCAACAGCAAGCCTTTGAACAAATTAAACGGGAGATTGTTCATGCAGTAGCCCTTGGACCAGTCCGGGCAGGACAAGATGTTAAAAATGTGCTTTATACTGCAGCCGGGGAGAATGGCCCTACCTGGAGCCTCTGGCAGAAAGCACCCGGGGAGACCCGAGGTCGACCCCTGGGGTTTTGGAGTCGAGGATATCGAGGATCCGAGGCTCGCTATACTCCAACTGAAAAAGAGATATTGGCAGCATATGAAGGAGTTCGAGCTGCCTCAGAAGTGGTTGGTACTGAAACACAACTCCTCTTAGCACCCCGACTGCCAGTGCTGGGCTGGATGTTCAAAGGGAGGGTCTCCTCTACACATCACGCGACTGATGCCACGTGGAGTAAGTGGATTGCACTGATCACACAACGGGCTCGCATAGGAAACCCCAGTCGCCCAGGAATTTTAGAAGTGATCACGGACTGGCCAGAAGGCAAAGATTTTGGAATGTCGCCAGAGGAGGAGGTAACGCGTGCTGAAGAAGCCCCGCTGTATAATAAACTGCCAGAAAATGAAAAGCAATATGCTCTGTTCACTGATGGGTCCTGTCGCATTGTGGGAAAGCATCGGAGGTGGAAGGCTGCTGTATGGAGTCCTACACGACAAGTCGCAGAAACTGCTGAAGGAGAAGGTGAATCGAGTCAGTTTGCAGAGGTGAAAGCCATCCAGCTAGCGTTAGACATTGCTGAAAGAGAAAAGTGGCCAGTGCTCTATCTCTATACTGACTCATAGATGGTGGCAAATGCCCTGTGGGGGTGGTTACAGCAGTGGAAGCAGAGCAACTGGCAGCGCAGAGGTAAACCCATTTGGGCTGCCGCACTGTGGCAAGATATCGCATCCCGGCTAGAGAATCTGGTTGTAAAAGTACGTCACGTAGATGCTCACGTACCCAAGAGTCGGGCCACTGAAGAACATCAAAATAACCAACAGGTGGATCAGGCTGCCAAGATTGAAGTGGCTCAGGTGGACTTGGACTGGCAACATAAGGGTGAGCTATTTATGGCTCGATGAGCCCATGATGCTTCAGGCCATCAGGGAAGAGATGCAACATATAGATGGGCTCGTGACCGAGGGGTGGACTTGAGCATGGACACTATTGCACAGGTTATCCATGAATGTGAAACATGTGCTGCAATTAAGCAAGCCAAACGGTTAAAACCCCTGTGGTATGGAGGACGATGGCTGAAATATAAATTTGGGGAAGCCTGGCAGATTGACTATATCACACTTCCACAAACTCGCCAAGGCAAGCGCTATGTGCTCACAATGGTGGAAACAACCACCGGATGGCTGGAAACATATTCTGTACCCCATGCCACTGCCCGGAACACTATCCTAGGCCTTGAAAAGCAGGTCTTGTGGCGACATGGCACCCCAGAGAGAATTGAGTCAGACAACGGGACTCATTTCCGAAACAACCTCATAGACACCTGGGCCAAAGAGCATGGCATTGAGTGGGTGTATCACATCCCCTATCATGCACCAGCCTCTGGGAAAATTGAGCGATACAATGGACTGTTAAAGACTACATTGAGAGCAATGGGGGGTGGAACTTTCAAACATTGGGATACACATTTAGCAAAAGCCACCTGGTTAGTCAACACCAGAGGATCTGCCAATCGGGGTAGCCCTGCCCAGTCAGAATTTTTACGTACTGTAGAAGGGGATAAAGTCCCTGTAGTGCACACAAAAAATATGTTAGGGAAGACAGTCTGGGTTACTCCTGCCTCAGGCAAAGGTAAACCCATTCGTGGAATTGCTTTTGCTCAAGGGCCTGGGTGCACTTAGTGGGTGATGCGAAAAGATGGGGAAGTCCGATGTGTGCCTCAAGGGGATTTAATTTTAGGTGAGAATAGCCAGAATTAAACTGTATGATACTAGTTGCTATATAACCCTGCTACTGTATGTTATCATTACTATAATTGTTATATGCTATATCCATAGTACTATAGTAAGAATCACTTAGATCAAGCAAGAAAAACTGTGATAAAACTGAGCGAAGCGCAATAGTGATGGAACCAGAACTGACTCCAGCATGCAACAATCCAACGGTACACACCATCCTCCTGCTGCGTCCAATGTCAACTGCTCGTCATACTGCACTGAAGCCCAACTCTGCTCTACCGACTGAGAGGACTTTGCACCATCCCTCCTGCCCAGAAAGACTGGTATGACGGATAGAGCCCAGAGTCAGGAACTAAATGAACTCAATGAACATAACCCATAAACTAAAGGAATGATATCTCTGTGTATGTATATATATATATATATATATATCATTGTTCATATGTCTCAAAGTGATAGATAAGGTGTTGATGATTGACCAGGATGTAACTAAAGGTATGGGAACTGAGCATGACGTCAATGGTATAGAATAAGGGGTGGATACTGTCCTAGTTTCAGCTGGGATAGAGTTAACTGTCTTCCTAGTAGCTGGTACGGTACTATGTTTTGAGTTCAGTATGAGAAGAATGTTGATAACACTGATGTTTTCAGTTGCTGCTAGTAGTGTTTAGACTAATGTCAAGGATTTTTCAGCTTCTCATACCCAGCCAGCGAGAAAGCTGGAGGGGCACAAGAAGTTGACACAAGACACAGCCGGGACACCTGACCCGAACTGGCCAGCAGGGTATTCCATACCATATGACGTCCCATCTAGTGTAGGAACTGGGAAGTGGGGGCGGGGAATCGCCGCTCGGGGACTAGCTGGGTGCCGGTCGGCGGGTGGTGAGCAATTGCACTGCGCATCATTTATACATTCCAATCCTTTCATTATTGCTGTTGTCATTTTATTAGTGTTATCATTATCATTATCCGTTTCTTCTTTTCTGTTCTATTAAACTGTTCTTATCTCAACCCGTGGGTTTTGTTTCTTTTTCCCGATTTTCTCCCCCATCCCACTGGGTGGGGGGGAGTGAGTGAGCGGCTGCGTGGTGCTTAGTTGCTGGCTGGGGTTAAACCACGACATCTTCAAATCAGAGAACACAGCAGACAAAAATTCATTTTTTGCTGTTACAAAAAGGCATGGTTTGGGACACTGAGCTCTACCCAGGCAGTCAGAGAACATGAGTAGGAGCAAGTGTGCAGGATGGAGAGAGATCTGTCACCCATTTGTCTCTGCTCTGAACCTCAGGCTGGATTGCTAGCGAGGGAGCAGACAGGGCATACCTCGTCCAGGGAATGCCTTTCTTCTTACATCCCTGTGCAAGAGCTTAACCCAGTGAGGTGCTGTTGACTGAACCCAGATTCAGATTTATGTGTTTAGGGACAAAGGCAATCTCTCTACCTGCAACTTTCAGCCTGAGCCTTAAAATCTTCCCAGCGCAGGGCCAAGCTCGATTCTGCCAGCAACCTGCTGCCCACCAAAATCTGACCAAGCCAAGCGAATACATGCTGCTGTCACCAGAGTAATAGGTATTGGGGGTGAATTCTCAGGCTTCGTAAAGAAAGCACGTACTTGCAAACTCCCCCGTGCAACGAAACCATGCCAAGCCAAAGGCACCGCAGGGCATATGGGAGGAATATAGCTCCCAGTCTATGAAAGCACACACATACTAAGTAAGCAAACTAGTAATTTCTGTAGTGTTTTTCTGAGCTTATTTACATGATCACAGCATGTCAGCTGTGTGGGATGGTATCCTGCTAAAGCCAGTGGTAAAATAAATTTAGTAGGCATTTATGTAGGCCACACTGTAATGTCCAGACGAAACAAAGACAATGTTAAAGCAAGTCTGTAGAGACCGCATAAGTAGATCAAAATGAAACAGCACCAATATGAGCTTATGTTAATAAGATTATGATTTCAAGGCCATATTTTGGCAGGTCCTTGAGAACCACTTCATGTCATTTAGGCAACAGGCAAAACACTTTGTCCATGAGAACCCGTGGGTGTGCGGTCGTGACTACAAGGCCACTGAAGGACAAGGTTATGGAAAGACACAGGGAAAGAAGTTTCCTCATGGGGAAGGAATAAACTAACTGAGCCAGATACCTATTCAATGGCTTAGCCAGCTGCTTAACTGCAAACTGCACCATAAACCCCCCATACCCCCCCCCACGGGCCCGTGATAGGAGCCTCTGGAGTTTACCTGGCTCTCCTGGCGTCTGGAAGCCGAGGCGCAGCCGCTGGGGCTCCCTCTCCACAGCCGTCAACACCAAAATCCTCCAGAAACGTACCAGACTCGAGACCACAACCCAGAAATCCTGCTGCGCTGGGTCTGCGTCCCCAGGTGCTGGCTGCGGGAGCTCCTCTGTGAGGAGAGGCCGGGGCTGCCCCATCCCGGACCCAGCCGGTTCCGGCCGGTTCCAGCCGGTTCCAGCCGGCTGTGCCACGGCCCCGCCGCAGGGCACAGCTGAGCCCGTCAGCGACGCCGGTGGCACCTCTGGGAAAATGTATTTAAGAAAGGGCAAAACGCCACAGAGGCAGTGAGGTGTGAGGAAAAAAGTTTGAGAAACAGTCCAGTGAGTGCCCGGGTCTGGGAAGGAGGAGAGGGAGGAGGCGCTCCCGGTACCCGAGCAATAAGTTAAATTCATTTTCCCCAAGCTGAGTCTGTTTTGCCTATGAGGGTGACTGGTAAGCGATCTCCCTGTCTTTATCACGACCCGTGAGCTTTTTCCTCTTATTTTGTACCCTGGTCCTGTTGAGGAGGGGGAGCAAGAGAGGGTCTGGGCGGGCGCATGGCCCTCAGCCCAGGCCGACCCACCACACCTGCCTTGTGATGCATGCAGGCACCTCTGGCTTTACATGTGGACAACGAATTTTCCCTTCATTAGGCAGAACTTAAAACAGTGGTTATGAACTCCCAGAAGCCTCTTCATCCACACAGGTCACTGGCAATGAACTGCAGCTTCTCACTCACTCGCCTCCGTCTGACATTTAAACCCGGGAGGCTGAGCACAGCCGTAAGGATCTTGCTCCCTCCTCAACTTTCTGGAGTGCTGGGTGCGGCACAGCTGGCTTGCCAGTGTGCACACTCCACCTACCATCTCCAAGAAAACAATAAAAAAAAAATCAGCCAGGATATGAAAGTGGGACTAAGATACAAGGACATACATTTATGTAAATTTAGCGAAACAGTCCTCTGAACTCAGTGCTTGAAGTGATTAGAAAAGATGACGGGGTCTAACAGCAAAGGCTCTTCTTCTTGTTTCTTGATGGAGAGAACATTTGGTGGCACTACTTAGACTAGCATCACAACGGTCAACAAGAGTACCACGTTAGTACTCCTGCCTGGGTGAGCTCACTTAGTGATAAACTCTACGACACTGGCACAAACTCTGTGGGCTGGAAACCATGAGGGCTGTATGGAATACCTATACAAATATACCCACTTGGGTCTGTCTTTGTCATAGTATTTTTACTTAATTTCTATTACACCATGTAGAATTGCAAATTCTATGCATTTAAGCCCTTCAATGTCAGTCAATATTACATATGATTACTTCATTATTGCACCTTACATACCTAGACCCGTTTCCTAAAGTGAATTTGAATGACACACTTCAGTATGATGATCCATTAATGCAACACATGCGTCTTCTCCCTTTCTGACTGGCCATGTCTTGCTATCTATAAGGCCAAGGAGGAATACTAAGCTGAACACCAGGTGTTGTGTCAGCTATCAAGCTAGGCTTCCTGCATTTATCTTGAATATTTTAGAAACTGTGCATAATACAATATTACTATTTAGATAAATCAACTCATACAATGTATATTTGATAATGTGATCTCTGGTTGATAACTAAACACCTGAAGAGTGAATCAGCTTCCTAATTCTTGCAGCATACTTCACTACAAGGTGTCTTCACCTTTCTTTCACTTGGGACAAATGATAATTGAACTAAGTGAATAAAACTAGACTCAATACCGGACCAGCCCGCTAGCCTGGAAAATCCTATACTGCTGTTCGAGCAAGATGGACATTTACCAGCCATCGACTAGAGCCAAGGGGCTCATTTAGTTGTATACCTTTCTCTCAAGCAACTGCAGGCATGGAAATTTTGCCAGCCCTGGATTTAAAATTAAAGAACAGACTACCAGTAAGAGATCATCAATAGCCACGAATAAAACTAGCACGTTAATTAAGAGTAAATAATGATGCCAGTGTACGCAACTGATTCTTAGAAGAATGCTCTGCAGACAGAAGAGTTAAAATAGTAGCAAGTACCTACCTACTTTACAAAAGGTTCAAGACTAGTGACATAAGAACCAGTCCCTACAGCAAAACCAACAATATTAATAACGGTAAGGGGCAGCCTCCCCTTCTGCTCTCCTGGCATATTGTGTTAAGCCACATCCAAAAATTTATAACAAGCCTGTAGCCATGAAACTACTAAAACCAAGAAGCTATGCACTTCAGTTACTACATGATTAGGAATAATATAATTACTGTAACATGAATATAATTAATAAAAAACTATTTTTTTGAAATAATATTAAAAGACACCACTCCAAGTACAGTACAGAGAAGAACTGAGGCAGTAATTAAGATAGAAATGGAAGGATAAAATTTCAAACTCTGTTACTTTTGGGGGTGTGGGCAACAAAGAAAACACCCTAAGTTAAAGAATTAACTCAAGTGATCCACATTGCCTCATGCAATCATCAAGGAGGAAGACAAATCTCTGTTCCTCCTCCTACTCTCACTTTGCTGTAACAATGAGCCCCAGGTATATCTCCCTCTTCCAGTCATATAATTTTTAATTTGCTACAAAAAAAAAATATACAGAAAAGTTACAAAATCAAATTAACAGAAAATAAGTACCATAATGGCCACATTTGGAGGCAGTTACTTACCCACTGTAGGGCTTAACTGTGGATTATCCTTTAAAACTGGCTTTTTTAATTGATGTAAATTAGCACAGCTCCAATCAAATAAATGGGGCCATGCCTTTTTGTCCCAGTTGATGATCCAGCCTGTAATGTGGAAGAAGTGGGATTGTGTTCACCTGAACAGAGACTCAGTGGGATGCCTGTGAGCTCAAAAGTTGTAAGTCAGTGTTCACAGCAAGCAGAGTTTCACACCACACCTGCTGAGATATTTCAGCTATCCTGAATTCTCCAAAAGTCCACTTTGTCTGCAAAAGAAAGTAAAAAAACCCTCCCAATACAGCAGCAAATTAAGAAGGAGGGAGGGACACCCTATTTTTAAAGCCCATAAAGTGCAGAGAAATCTCAGCTCGGTGGGAAGGTGAATATGTGGGCGAGGGGTAATTTTTGAGATATCTTCAGAGAACTACAATTTACATGTAAGTAATTATCCCTTTAGTAAAAGACACACATTTCAGACTCCCCCAACTTCTGGAAGCTAGACTATCTCCGAGGAGCAAGTTTGTGCATACAAAGATGGGGGAGAAGAAAAACACAGTAGGTTTGTGGGACTACCACGTGATTAAAAAAAAGAGACAAAATCCACACCAGGGTACCACTGTAATCAGTCCATTTACCAGCGGAGGAATTTCTCCTACCTAACCTGAGCTTGGTGATTTGCAGAGTGCAGCAAAAGCATTTTTAGAGGCACATGAATAGGTTTAGAGGGAATAAGGTGGCTCAGAGGAAGCAAACATTCAGTCTCAATAGATTGTGGGTGGAGAGTGATGAAATATTATTGCTACCAGGATGTTTTCAAGAGGTTTTTTACTATATGCAGATTTTTCCAAGACAGAAAAATAAATATGCAGACACCTCTTGGGTGTTTTAATACTGCAAGGTGCATCTGAGCTAAGGGGATGCTGACCATAAAAATTACTTCACTGCTTTAAAAAGGAATAGCTCATAGAATAATTAAACATGGAAAACACTGCGTCTAGACTGGGCCTGGTTTTGTCACATTCTCTGTGAGTTATCTCCTGGCTATGAAAGCAGCTAAGTAGGTGGGACTCATACTAGGATAAATCTGTTGTTGAGGTCCAACATTGCAACATTAAAGGCATAGCTGTGCAGAAGGGGATGCTGAGGCGACTCTCCAGAATGAGACATATCTCTGCACGTAGATAAACCTAAAATCAAAAGTGCCATGTTCAACACAGTCCAACTGGTATTACAGCATTTGGCTAACTCCAGAACCTGAAGATCAGGCTCTGCTTTACTGCACTTTGACGGGGACTGCTGCTCAGCATACCATGGAGTGCCTTGACTTCATCTAAACATTGCACCATGACCTGTTCAGTTCCTGTGCATTTGATGTAAATGTTATGTCCTCTCCATATATTGATATCTCCAGGGATCACCTCGTCAAAGTCAAGTTAATCTACAGAGATGTCCTGTATGAAGGAGCTTTCAGACTTGGGCTTGATCTGATCCATCTCTTACAGCTTCAGGAGCTACTGATAACTACCTTAAGAGGCAGAATTAGAGATAGGCAGATGGACAGGACTTGCACAGCCTTCACTTTGCATTTGTGCCACCGTATTTACCTCTCTCTCCTCCTTGGCGTATTCCTTTTCCTAGTCTCCTACAGATGTGTTTTTCTGGGAGCCTAGGTCAGTTCCTCAAGCACTGTGAACCTCAGCCGCAGCTTCTAACTTTTCTACATCTCCACTGCTGTGGCTCTGCTACACTGGTCCCTTTGATACAGGCATAGCTTCTGTAGCAGCAGCAATCGAGATAAACTGGCATTTGTTACATTGAAGAAATAAGTCTTTTAGCTGTTTGGAGCAATCCCTACTCTCTTTTTAAACAGCTAAAAGACTTCCTTTAAAAATCTAACAAATAGTAGTTAATCTTCATTGGTGTCTCTCTAGCGGCATCTGTATTAAAGGTCCTGGCCCAGCACTGGCAATAGCACTGATCTATTAGTGTTGGCATCTCTAGTGAGGACTGATTAAGGACTTTGGGAAGTGGACTGACTGCCCAAGTAGCACAGGGCAGGGAGGGCAGGAGGAATTAGGGAGATTTAAGGGAATATGAGAGAAAGATGGCAATGTTGCTGCGGGGCTTGGTCTGAAAGCTGTAGTTATTACTTCCTTAAGAACTGAGGCATTCTTAAGGAAGTATGAACTACAGCTTTCTGCCCAAGCCCCGCAGCAGCATTGCCAACAATTGGTTATCACATTTTTACCTCATGAAAATAGAAAATTATAATCACTACCATAATTTTAGGACGGGGAAAACCCAAACCACTGAAAGGTGAAGGGACTTTCCCAAGTATAATCAGTAATGATAGGGAAGGGGAAGAGGTAGTATTGTGTCCACTCTCAACATTCAAAGCATTGCAGAAAAGATCCAGTCCTTGGTACAGGTCACATTCAGAAGGAACAGTATGGAGTTGACTGTAAGATGGCAGACTTTCTTTAGAGTCCATTTTGTGCTGAGTTTACACACAGCAACCTTTACCTTGAAACTATTGTCCTCTACTGGAAACAAAAGTAAACAAAAAATACAATGTTCTCTAAATGTAGAATAGCAAGCTCCCAAATATTGTTATGCAAAACAAGAAGCTTTGTTAAGAGCTTTCTTGAAGATACACTTCAAGGCCAACATACACTTTCATATTTAAACAGTCTAGTATGTGAGGAGAAATATGCAAAGCCAGTATTCTCAACTCCTCTGTACTTGTGCCTCTTCATTATACTGCTAGGACACCTCTGTTGCCAATTTTGCAAACAATTTAGAACTGAACAGTCTTTTTTTAAACCTGTGAGGGGAAAAAAAGAACAAAGGGAAAAAGGAAGAATTTAAAGGGAGACATAAATGTGCCAGGTTTAGAAATCATCTGCAAAGGGAGGAGGTAGATTGGCAGGTATAATGGCAGACCAGAGCCAGAAAGCAAAGATGCATCATCAAAAGCATTAACTAGATGTTTTGAGGAAATACTTTGGCAGAGAGCCAATACAACATTAGTATTATTTTATGACAGACTCTATGTGTTACCAAACCTTTATATCAGTTAGACCCCTAAAAGCAAATGAGTGTTTTTTAAAATAATGAAACACTTCTACCATTTAAGTTCTTGGGTGTTTTGAAACTTTTAATCCATGAGAATTTGAAGCTTATTCATCCACTATTAACAGAGCAGTTGAGATTCTCACAAAATTGTTCTGTCTTGAAGCTTTATCAAGAGCTCCACCTCTTACCCTACTCTCAAGTACAAAACAGACAAGGATAGAAATAATTTCAACTCAGGCTGACTCCTTTTGCAAGAGCTCAGGTATACCTCATTTACTGGAAATCCATTATGCATCTCCCAGGTCCAAAGGGCTCTTCATTCCCTTACCATAGCTCTCCATCAGCTCCTGGTAGATGATCACTTTGTTCTTTTTCTTCTTTAGGTTAGGCTGGTCCTGACCGCCCCTTGGCATCTCAGAAAGGACACTGGCTTAGTCCATAACCATTTCCTTGAGAAAAATACTTTGGTAAGACTCTCTTTTACCCTATTCTAGAACATGTTATTCAGGAGCATCTCTTCCTACACTTGAAATTCACTATGGCCTACAAAGTCCTGTATGAACAGTAATGAATCCAACTTCATTTTAAGCACTTCTTGCTTACAAGAATGAGCCACTTCAATTAAACAGCACCAGCTACTTAAGTGAAGACATATTTCCATTCACTGGTGGCTGATCATATGCAAATTATGGGGAAAAAGTCCCATGCAGAAGAGTGACAGATGGAGATAGAGCAGCTTCTACCCAACAGTGAAGAGGGGAGGCAGAAGTCAGTGTCAGCACTTTTGTCAAAATGTGTTTTCAAAAAAAGACTTTTGTTAAATTACTAATACACTTCCATAATATTCTTTAAATATTTATACTATGAACTAATGATGTCCTCTCGATTAGTGAAAAGAGTTTCTGTACTTTCCTTTGGGAGTAAGGAAATACATAAAAAGGCAAGGAGGACTTGGGGAAAGGTATGCACAAGACGAAACTCCATTCATCAGTGGTCCTTGCATCAGACTTCTTCCTCATCTCCCATTCCTCTCACATCACCACACACCCCATGGTCAGAAACCACTCTTCGGGCATTGCTTGCCTGTTGGCCTGCAACACCACAGCCACAAAAGCCATCTGCTTATAACCTGAATTTTTAAAAATTTTATTATTTTTTCCTTCCAATGGGATTTAAAAAAAAAAAACCCAAAACAGATCTACTGGCAGATGAGCTTCTTTCTAAATGGGAACACTGTTACAGATAGACAGAATGCGCCTTTATGTTTATGAGGCTTCCTTCGCACTGTGTAAATGCACACTTGCAGGGTAATCATCAGTTTTCCGTCATCATTAGCAGCATGATCCTAGTAGTTAAATCAAAAAATCCTAGTAAATGACAGAACACTGGAATGTTCCCACAAAGAAGAGCCTATTTAGATAATTAAGGAATCTTTATGGTATGAACATCTTCATGTCACAGCAAATTGTAACACTATAGATAACACCACCAAAAGAAGTCCTGAAAGCCTGCAAACCCACAAATTAGAACTGGGTTTTCTTTTACATAAGCTTGCAGTAGGGGTTGAGAGCAGAGAAGGGAAAATGAGGGGAAGAAAGGAAGACAAGTTCACATTGAGGTAATAAACCATTGTTTCTTTGGAAACCTTAAGCTTTGTCAAGTTTTTTTAAAATCAATATAAATGGGATATACTTGGGTTCCAGATATAAATAAAACCCAAGAATGTCTCCCACATACATACTATTGATAGAAGAAGAAAAAGTTTGAAAACAGGGTTTAAATCATCTTTCTCAGAAGCTTTAAACCTCACCTTCTAGCAAGTGACATTGAGCTTCTGGCAAGAGACAGTTTCATGTAGATGTGTCTCCTAAAACTGAGTAGTATACAGAGTAGAATAAGATAATATGCCAACAAATTACATCCTAGAGATTGAAAGCAATCTAGCTAGCCTGCACTAGCTTATCCCATTGTATACAGAAAGAACTAGGTGCCAAGATATCACAGAAAATAGTTTAGATCTTACTAGCCTAACAAAATAAAAAGACATTGATTGATGTTTTGGATAAGAAAAATAAAAAAACCCAACAAAAAACAAACACCCCCCCCCCCCCCCCAAACCAACAAAACAAACCACAAAACAACTTGTCATCTCAGTCATTTACCCAGTAGCTCCCGCGCTCTCAGGGCTAGTGAACAATGGCAAACCATTGTCGACTCCCAGCATTCCTTATGGGCCTCCACACATCTTTATCAAAACTTCCACTGAAAAGCCTATTTCATATGGTTTTCTGACCACTTGCCCTGGCCATTTATGCAGCCAGTTGTCCACTTGGCATAACTCATGAAGTACTGATATAGCCTAAGAAAGTGATAAATTTTAGGTTAAGTTTATGTTTTAAGGAGAGAACTTGCCAAAAATAGAAAATTATTCCACATTTTACATATCTCTATGACTTAAAATGGAGGGATCACACAATGACTGGGATTCTAGCCATCAGTTAGGACACTAGAAAGAAGAACAGGCATGTTATTGCCAAGTGGCCTTTGCAAGCATATAGAAATTTTTTAAGCCAAGTTGCTTCAAATTCTTAATTTGAGTTCCAGAATTCCTGTTGCTTGTCATGGAACACTATGACATGAACTCCATGTTAATTAGTTAAAACATCACCCCAAAACTGTAAGTACTGAAATGCACTATAGCCTTGACTAAATTTTACTACATTAAATGTCTCTCAAAGTTCTTGCCCAAGTAAGATAGAACAAAGACCTTTCGACATTGCAAAAACAGGGGCACATATGATACTCTTCCGTTTGGTGTCAAGAGTAAATTCTTGCATAAGTGACAATTTCAGTGGATTTTTATAAACACTTTTTAGAGTAGAAATGTTTTTGAAAGCAGTTAAGCAAGCAAGTTTCTTACAATTTATTAGTCTACTGTAAAAAAAAAAAAAAAAAGTCACAGGCCTATTATTCTTCGATTTTAATAGTTCTTCCCGGTCCTGGAACACTCACAAGACAGTGCGGTCACTGTAAGAGCAGCTTCCATGAAATAACTGTTCTGATTACATCATCCTTGTTCATTACAAGTTTTCATATTAGACATTGGCACACAGCAGTTGCAGGTAAACCCATGGCTCTTCCCAGTGGATTTGTGTAGGTGAAGATGGCTCAGACAGGAATCCTCCCTGCCTTACACCCTCCCAAGTCCTCAGCTAAAATGCCATTTGTTTCATGCACACTCTTGCTTCTCCACATTGTGATTTATATTTGGCAGGATGTCTTTATGCCTATGCTTATCATTTTTCTAAGAAACTTGGTCTAAAACTTAAGATTCATCTATTTGCTACCTGCATTGTCAGTAACATCATATTGCATTTTTGCATATTTTAGATATGGCACAGCAAGTATCCCCTTGTTTTTGTGTAAAAATCTGCTTCTTGCTACAGCTGTGCAGCAACATTGATTATATCAGTAAACAGAATTCAGCTGTAGGTAATCCAGAAAACTCAGAAAAGCCTATGAGGAAAACACTTTTTCTAATTTTTCTATTCAGCATTGAGATAAATGTCTATCAGCCCCAAGAGATTTTTAATTATTAAAGACACTGAAAGTTCAGCTGCATGAAGGAAGGTCAACATCTAGTTCTGGTTAACTCCAAGAATCAGGGATGATAAACAGATAAGTTAATTGTCTTTTTACTGCTTATATAATTTCTTACACTGGAGTTCAGGAATGCAATAGATAGATGGATACTACAGTAGCTCCCCCTGCTGATGAAACAATCTTCTTGTATATTTTATAATTCATGTATTAGCAAGTAAAAATCACCTGCAGCCATGAAAATGGATTAAAACTTGGTATTTTACTACTTAAATTACCAGACCAATCTGAGAACAAATTATAACCTTTTGGCATCCTAGCTGACTTCCGGTAAAACGAGACATCCTGAGACTCACTTTTAAGGGCAGAAGAGGGGAATTAAGTGGGTCAGTTGAAGACCTTTTTACCACTATGCTATTCTCCCGCAGCAGCCCACCCTTAGTGACCATTCGTTTTTTCTTGATAGTATAAAATACATTAAGCATTAACCCCAACCAAATACTAATTCCTGTTAAGAAAATAAGATTTATAATTTTTATTGTTTACTTACATATAATAAATATAATACAGAACAAAAACATCACACCCATTGATTGTATTACACAGGCTGTTCATCAGAATACATTACATTTTCTTTTCATTAGCCCTTTTATAGGGTTTTGGTATTGGATCTTAAGAATTTCAGTTTATAAACCTATCAACACAAGAACAATCCTCCAATTTTCACCTTTACGCATGTTTCAAATTTTCATATATATATACTTTGTTAAAAATATATAAGCATTGTTCAATATTTGCAATACAGGCCTTTAATTTCCATTCATTAAATCTCTATTAATATAGAGAATTTCAAAATAATTAATAGTTTAAATTTGATTTTAATTAAAAATACTTATTCTATATTTCTCATTCAAGTGATCCCCCTCAGAAAATGAAGTGACAGGACAAAGACACTCCAGGCAAAAGCCAATGTTCACTTTTAAAAAACAAAGGGTAAAAGTTCTGGTCCTTGCTTCACCTGTATAATTCTGGAATAATGGAGACATGAATTTGGTATAAAGAGGGAAGGAAGAAACTAGAAGCCAGAGTTTCTGAAGAGACATGCATCTTCATTTCAGATTTACTACTGCCATCCTGCTGTTTTCTTGGCTTAAAATCACTGCATCAAGCCATAATTATATGTTTTTCTCTGCATGAATATACTTATCATTAAATGGAAATTAGATAAAAATGCTACATTTCTTTTTTATCAAAAATAGATCAAGGTTTAACACACTCTGAAATCAGGTATTTAAGTGCAAATGCAATACACATCACCAATCCACGTTCTGGTCTCACTAAGGAAAATGGTTAAGATTATACATAAAGATGTTTCATAGAGGATATACCTGGAACTAGCTGTGCACTCAGAACATCTGAATTATCAGCAAACCGTACAGACTTCATGCAAACAACAGTTTTCTTCACTTGAAAGTTCTTCAGTTAAAGCAGCTTCTGCTTTAAAAGTGTTATTCAGAATTCACTGAAATTTAGTACAAAATGTAATGCCAAAAAGACCATCAAAACTACTAACTATTGGTTTTGTGCATCTTTTAATGCACACAAGCTTTAGAAGTTTCAAAAATCAATCTGTATAAACTAAGAAAAAATTTCATAAACCATTTTGTTTTACTAATACCCACTCCAAAGAGAACTTACACAAATTTTAAATCATTACAAGGACCCCTTCAGCTGTACAATGCTGAAGTTGTATCACATACATTATACTTCTCTAATTCCATTCAGATAACACCAACTTGAACAAATGGCTAAGCTTTCAATATAGCTTTGTGTATATATCCTCTCATGATTTTCAATTAATAGAGCATTTATTTGTAACTGGATTGTATGTGGGACTTTTTAACACTTCACAAAAAAAGCCCCTAAAAACCCCAAAACACAGAGAAGAAAACTCCTTAGTATGTAGTCTCCAAATATAATTTTTTCCCATTTTTTTTTTCTTACAATCACAGGGCTTAATTTAAGCATTCAGCTTCAATATGAAATGATTATTTAAAATACCTACATTCTATATTGAATCAAGATCAACCAGAGAGAGATCAATCCAATACACCATTGCCTAAGCAATTCCTATGTATAATTGGGCTATGTAAGAAATTACCCTGATGATTTTACAGCTGATCCTATATGCTGCCCAGTAAGATTGTTTATTTTCAATTAAGATTAAGTTTTATTTTTTAATTTTTTTTTCTTCTCCAATAGGAAAGGGATACTGTTTGGCTGGAAAGCTCCTGCTGTTCCCCTAGCTAGAGGAAGAAGGTGGTGATTCTAAAAATATTTTAGAAATTACTCATTCTGGTAGAGAAACTAGTTTAATTGGCATGCAAAAGGTCCGATTTTAGGTAAAAGAGAAGCATCACTTATAACACAGACAACTGGGCTGGCAACATCAGTAATATATTGAAGGATATCTCTAATGAAAACACAGTAATTTGCATATTATAAAATTAGTTCTATGCTAAATGGCTAATTCCCCTCAGCTTGATAAATGTGGGGTTTTGTTTGGTTTTGGTTGGTTGGTTTTTTTAAAAAACTGTTGAAAAACTTCAGGAACATATGTAAAGAACTATAGAAACACCCCTGAATTATTATTTCTGAGGCCGTTCCGGTATCCAGTCCTATTTCTTCTGTGGAACATACACAAAATTTGTGCACCTTCCCTGACAAAACAGTCAAAAGTTCATTAAAAAATAAAAATAAAATTGGATGCAACTTTATGAACTGAGATGCACTTAAAGAACTCTGCACTTGTAGAACTAAACAGCAGCTTTCTACAAAAATCCTCAGAGAAAAGTCTTTTATACTTTTAAAAAGTAGGAACTGAAAACTACATGAAATTCTGGATGTGTTCCACATCACAGTAGGCATTCCAGAAAAAGTCTGGTTAACTACTAATACCAGATGTAATGATGCAAAACTTTACCTTGGAGGAGAGTGAGAACACAGATAACTAAGCGGTCACATTTATATATTAGATTTATGTTAGATTTCTAACAATACAGAGAACTGGGACAGTCAAAATACAATTAATAGTAGCTTACCTAGAGAGGAAATGCCCTGTTGCATTCTTTGCAAAGTGAATGTAAATGGAAATGTCAAATCAGAAATCATCAAGAGGAAGTTGATCCTCAAGGCTATGATGACTATGATCACATATTCTCACTATTGACAAAAAATTCTCCTACAAGTATACAACTAAGTGAAGTGGTTAACGTTTCTTATACTGCCGATTTTAAAGGAAATTCATGTAGCAAGACAAATTCACCTTCTAAATAATTAAGCTGCGTGCTGGCTATAGGGAAATATTTTTGTGACTAGTTACAGTAGTATGTTTACCATTTTTACCAGCACTAAAATCCCTCAAATTTATATTACTGAAGTCTTAAAGCAAACCACTTCAAATGTATGCTGCAGACAGAAATACTGCAAAGGCATAAAGGTCAACCTGACTGTGGAGTTTATTTTCAATAAAGTTTTACTTTATTAATGCTGTCTATGACTCCCATGGGCTTTGGATCAAATCCCAGTCTAGCCAAAGTAACTTTACTGGAAGAACAAACAAAAATCCCCAAAGTGAACAGACTTTGTAAAAATTTAATTATATAAATGAATATATATATATATATATATGTTAGAAGATTTATACCGGTACTCTACCCCAGAATCAGATTATGTATTACTATAGCATTGCCTAACCCTGAAATTTAATGTCACTGTCATGCCGTAAGTGCAGCTTCAAAATCAGCAGTGCAGCTATTAATTTATATAGTGCACAGTACAATAAAGTAGAAAAAAACATACATAACTTGCAGCATCAGTTTAGAATGGATGTTTGTCCAAAAAGTAAAAAAGTGTTGGGCAGAGTGTATTTTACTGACACCTTTAAATGCTGTTAACGTTCTCATCATGATTTACCTGACAAGCCTAAGGAAGTTCAACATGAAAGTTACGTGATGTGAAATGTTTGAAGTGAAACCTGAAAATATTTGTAACAATTTTAAATGCAGGAATTAGTTATCTGCTCTCACAATACATGGTATCATCCGTATTTCCCTGAGAAATCATGCCTTGCAATAATCATGTAAAACAAAATACAGCGTTAATGCAATCCTGGATTAGATAGGAAAAAAAATAATCATGCATACAACTGTTTGTGAGCCAACACTTAAATGCTACTGCAGTTATAACTATTAAATTGCAGACACTACATAAGACATAACAGAAATTGTAACTAACTCAAAACTTAACCCAAATAAAGAAAACTGATTAAAAGTACCATCCTATAGTTAGCCATATAACTCAACGTTGTGATATTAACATTAGTTTCTGTTTCTTGATTTTTGAGTATGCCACTTCTTCATTTACAAACATACAAACACTCTGCCTCACCGAAGCCTATTTTCATAAGAAATACGAAAGTGTGTCTATAAACTCAACCTATGTCTAAAATTTAACTTGTTTTCCCCCTCCTCTGATAGCTTGGTTTAGCTCAGTAACTTCATTTCCCTAAGACAGGAGGATCTTTTAGTAGGCAGTAGGAATGATAACATTCAACACAGAGAGAGATGGAACCAAGAATTACAAAGAAATCGTTTTGCCACCTTATTTAAAGCAATCATAGTTGTGAATAACAGTACCTAGGCACAATGGGGATTGTGAAAGAGAATGACAATTACAACACCACACACCAAGAAAAGTAATTTGCAGACTCTCCTATTTTTGCTAGTACATTACAAGGAGGTATGCAATGCGTATACCAGCATACCAGGTCAAGTATCACATGGAGCACCATGGTTTGTCATTCCTACAATACCATTACTTAACACTGTATTTCTGCAAAATACTTTAGCATTTGCAACACCACAGTGAGATAACCAAGCAGTGCCTTAGCTTCTGAGTTTCAGTGTGCGGTCCGCTTTAGCCCAACGCCATGACAAGCCAAATCAGTCACATACTACAGCCCCCACCCCCTTACATGCATTTCCACAGGCAAAAAGCCAACAAGCAAGATGCAGTGCACACTGGGCAACAGAAACATTGGGCCCTCAGTGTCTTCAGTGGCATTCATGTACCCCATGCTTTCTAAGTAATTGTTGAGTACTGATGTTGCATGTATTTCAGTCCTTTGCTGAATCAGTGTCACATCTACGGCAGCCCCTCATAGTGAACACATTTTCACCACAACTGAAACCTAACAGAAAAGTAGCCAGAAAAACTGAAATCCTTTTTTCCCTTTGTTCTGGAGTACAGTACACAGGACATCAAACTACGCAAGACTCACCAAAACCCTGAAAGCGAAGGCATGCTACGTGGCATTTGGCAAATTATCATAATTTCCTCCACATATAAAACCCAAACAGCTCCAAAACCTCAATCACACACAGAAGAAATTGTTGGTTGTCTCATAGGATTACAGTAATTAGTTCAACTGTTTGAGAGAGCAACACATGTAGTATTCATTTTCCATTTTGAAGGCATGGGAAATCACTGTTCCTTAAGCATCTAATGACATTCAAAGAAACGCTTGAGATAAAAATTCCGTTATTTTTTTCAAAGTGTATGTGCTTCCTACAAGAAATAAATCGAAATAAAGGCATTCCTAAATTGAAACAGTAAGAGCAATGACAATTTATGCTAGCACACAGAGGTAAAGCATTTATGAGAGAGCTCCTTCACATTCCAGTTGTGTCATGAGGAAGAAAAACCCAGCATGTCTCCATTACGTCAGAGGTACCTGAGAATCAAAGCTAAATCTCTTGTGCATTTACCAAGCACCCATTAGAGAGCTACACAATTTACATTTCAAATTAGATAATATATTTATAAAACATTATTGTACTAAAAAATCACATGACTTCATAGAAAAAGCTCATCACATTCTATTAAATGCAGGAACAATGTTACATGTCATAGCTTCTGTAATTAAAACGGTAACACATTTCTTGTAACTACAGAGGCAGCACTGTTTAAAAATCCTTTCAGGAAGGACAGTTTGCTTATTCTTTAATGAACTGTAATTTAATGCAAAAAGACTGCTCAAGCTACCTAGTGTCATGAGACTAAAATATTTAGTATTTAAAAAAAAAAAAATTAACACATTTTTTTAAAAACAAAAACAGTGGGAAGGCCCTAACTTTGAGTTTACCGAACAAAAACATTGTTCAACATTCCTGGGGTCAGAGACAGAAGAATATTCCCCTAGTACCTGGGGACTATGATGATCTTTCGCTTCAAGCCATGAACATAAGGGCAAATATGAATAGCAATTGCCTATTATACATTACAGCTCCAATTCTATCAGTATGACCAATTTCAAAAGACAGTATTAGAATATTTCACTAAAAATACTGTAATTGCCCATCCGAAAGCATACTCAGTATTCCCAGGCTTAGTTTGCTGGTGCCACAAGTCTCAGCTGATTCAAATTTCTAGTTAATGCCTGGTATTATATATTCGGTATGATTTCATTGAAACATATCATTAATTGAAAACAGACATTAGCTTTTTATTGCCAGTAGGCCTTAACATTACTTCTTGGAAAAAAAGTTGAAGCTAACATCCTCTAATTTGTCATAATTTAGAAGAAAAAAAAAAAAATCCTTAAAAACCAACTAAGGAAACTCCACTTCCCAAAAAATCCCTGAAAGTTCTACCGAAGTCAAATGTAAAATTAGTTCTACATACTGGATTTTTAACCCCTCTACTTGTGGGGTTTGGGAATTGAAATGTGAAGTTTCTCAAAATGCCTACATTAATTTAATAAACTTTTTGTTTGTTTTGGTTTTGTGGTGGGTTTGGTTTTTTTTAATTCCTATTTCAGGTGTCCAAAGAAGGACTTACTATCTCATCTCAGAGAGATGCCTCAGATCACTGAAACTTGTAGTGTAATCCAGTATTAAAAACTGGAAGGAAAAATTTGAGAAAGGTGCAATATTTGACCAGAATAGCCCCCAGGTTCATTTTTTTTTTCCTTCTCTACTTACAGATTTTTACATGAAATTCTAGCTGCTGGCTAATCAATCCTTCTAAATGTATAGCTAAGCACGTTGCTTTCCTGCATTCCCTCTCATCTAACAGCTGTATCACCAAACTACCAAAATTTCTTTTGGAAGGATCATTACTGAGTGTCAAAACATGAAAAGGCATTTGTGTTATGTCATCCTTCTGTATTTTTGTGGAAGGATTATTATTAATAAACTTGTTATGTGGAAGAGAATACTGTTGGCCGAAAATCCATCCTACATTCATTATTTAAAAAAAAAATCCATCAAAACCCAAAATTAACTTTAATATAAGTGTCTTATAAGCTAGAAGTTGGAAAATGGCACTGACTAATTTCAAATATTCCTGAATATAATTATTCATGACTTTTCAGAATCACATAGGACAGAAGCACTGCACTGGAAGGAAGATACAAGTTATACAGAAAATGATCAATTTTAGGATAAATTTATTAATGCAACTGGAAAAAAAAAATCAATGCAAACACCTTTATCTTTCAGACTGTTTAGCAGATTACTGTAGTGCCAACCCATTGACTGAAAACTTTCTCAATTAATTTGATCTCTTTTATAACTTGGCAGCTATACATGTGAAAATTTTCAAATTTAGTTTTCCATGTGAGATAACTGGGAATAAGAATGGGTTACAGAATCAGTCTGTTTAAAACAAATATTGATTTTGAGAATGTATACCCAAATGTACTGTAATTAGAAATATTTTGCCATTCACTAAAATTTTAAACATTCCAGATTGTTAGGTAACAAAAGATTTTTAAACATCGGCACCCATTACAAGGCTTCTCAAAACGGCATAAGACAATATATATGTAGTGTTCCAGGACCATACAAAGATCCTGCCTCAATAATTACAAGAATGTACTTAATAAATTATTTTTCAATTTTCTTCTATTAATATGCAAATAGTTTATACAACATAAAAAAGTTAACTTGTACCTATTACAGGTAACACATCTATTTAGCTTTTCATCTGAAAGCCTGTAAGACTTGATGACCTGCAAACTTATTTACATAACTCATTTGAAAGTATTTTTTAAAAATAATATTTTCCAGCATTTAACAAAATTGTGAGTTCAAAAAAGAAAGAAATCACTTAACAGCATTTGTTTTGTTGATTTTGTCAAGTAACTTCACAAGCTCAGTGTTATAAGGCAGGTTGGTTGCTCAGATGGGCTAAGACTCCCTATGGTGATAGGCATGTAGTAAATTTGTTCATTTATAAAACCAGATGAAAGCAAGAAAGAGGAAAAGTTTAGAGTTTCAAAAGAACTGAAACTTCTTATTTTTACTACAAATTCAGAATAGGCACTGAAACATGATTCCTTAGGGACTCTTCCAGAAGATTGTCTCTTCGCTGGGCATTATTCCATTTTTAAACTAAGAAAAAAAAAAAAATTATCAGGGCTACATAATTAAAGATTACAAAAAAGGAATCGCCATATGTATTGCTTCCATCTTATTAATAAAGGAAATAACTTGTGTCTGTTAAGCTTAAGACAACACAATTACTGTTTTGCTTAGAATATTTTTAATTTCATTATTAGATCGAGGCAACATTGGAAAATAAAAATATACTTCTCATCATGTAATTCTGCATGCATTATTTGAAAACTAAGCCCTGAAGCATAGGGCTAAGAGAGTCCTAAACTATGTCTATCTTTATGCTCCAAGACAGTATCAATAAATCATGTAATCTTCCTGTTAGATGTTTGTGTAACCTCCTCTTAGAGAGGGATATTTTGCAAACAGCCTAGCTATTCTACTCTAGTTTCCCTATCCTTACCACGAGAAATATTTTCCCTAATATTTAATGCAACTTAATAATGTAATTCTTGTCAACCACAAACACAAGGACTCCTTCCCATTTTCTAGATCCATAATAATAAAGTCTGGTCATGTCCTCTACTTCTTTAAATGGTCGATGTTTTTCATGAACTGCAGTAGCCCAAACTAAGACTTCAGCAGCATTAAAAAGAGTGAAATAATTACTTCAGATCTCTTCCACACATATCATACATACCAAGAAGTTGTATGCCTCTTCTGGTTTATTGACTTATGCCCAATTTTTGATGAACGTTGTAATAGTCTTAAGTAAAAAACTACTCTACATTTCAAAACCACTGACCAAGAACTGTATCAAGGTGAGAATAATGCTTGGTAATGAATAATAATAATTTTGAAGATACCCTTCAAAACTCTACCCATCAATACAGAACAAGATTAATTGTATGCTCTGTAAAAATGTGTGCTTATACAACCACAAATGCCATCACGAAAACCAATCCTTACTTTTCTCTGTATTGTTTGAAGTTTATTAAGCATACCTTTTGCCTACGAACAGCAACTGTCTCCATCTTGTGAAACACTATGCATAGGAATGAGACTTTCACACTGCTCACTTTCTTCTGGCATTCTTAAAAGAAACAAATTTATTTATTTAAAGTTATACAGTAATACTAAATTGGTTGTTATGAAGCCAACATAAGCACTAAGTATGCTAGTTGTTTGAACTGCAGCCATTAAAAACATACAAAGACCCCTTAACTTCATAAAGTATACTCCAGTTTGCACAATTTTCACTGCATGTTCTGGGTACAGCAACTATCACAGAGGCATTAAGGGAAGGAAAAGAGAACTGTGACAGTCACTAAGAAACTTTTTTTAAAAGGTAAACAGACTTCACATCTTTCCATTTTCTGAGCATTACATAGGTTAATAAATGGATTGGCAACTACTACTATTAAGAAATTAGTACACCTGAATATAAAATTTGATTAGAATAAACACAGTATGAGTACTGTGGCTTATAATAGAGTATAGGATATTGGAAAGGCTAAAGAAGAGACAGGATAAAACTTTGTGACTGCCCTACCTCTGAATTCGATGTTTTCTACAAATAAAGGCAAAAATTCTTCTGATTCCCACCATCACTGGATCCCAGTTGTTATAGTGACATAAGAGAGTTGCAATGAAAAAAGAAAAAAATACAGGGACTGCCCCTGCAAAAAATAACCAGGAAAACTGCACCTGGAATTAAAACAGAAGCATCATTCACTCAAGAGACAAAAAAAAAAAAATTGGCATACTGTATATTTGTAACAATTATTTTAAGTTTGAGATGAAGTTTCAGTTCTTTTAAATTGGGTGAAATATTACAAATATTTTTGTAAGTTATATGGTACAATTTCTATAGCCACTGCTACTTCTAATAAATGAATAACCTTTCTTCACTGTTCCCTTCTTTACAATGGCACATACTGATTGCGCGGTGGTGTGGATGAAGACTGCTATTTCCAAATAGTCTCATTTTCAGGTTTTAGATGTCTGACTGCTACCAGTGAGAAAGTCCCCTAGACACTTCAAAAATTCCTAGTAAAAGATCTCACCTGAAAGATTTGTGCACCTGTTTATTCACTATGAATATACTGTCACTGAATGGCAACTGCTGAAATCAATGCAAACAGAAAGACTATGCTACAGGGAATTTGCAATAATTCTCTTTTCCATTTAAAGAAAAGACAGGGTGCATTATTTGCTCAATTTAAACTAAATTCTACTTGCATCTGTACTACTACTTGTATCTATCTACTACTACCCTCAGAAGCGATCATCTGAGGCTGTTTAAAACTTAAAATTACAGAAGGTTAGAGAAACCAAGGGTGCAAGAACAACAACTGGACTCCGAACTGCCTGCAAGGCTAACAGAGCCATGGACCGTGAGCGCGGCTCCCCCTTGTGGAGAAAACTCCCAAAGTTCAAGACTTGGGAGAAAAAAGGTAGTTCTGGTACCTAGCACTGAGGTTCACTCTCAAAAATCTAATAAAATGCAAATGTTAGAGCCTTATGTAATCCTTACTGATTTCTAACGGAAATTCATAAACACCTAAGTTACCAAAAGGATTATTTCACTAGTGTTAAAAATTTGGTTGTAATTTCTTAAGAATCAGATTTATGTCAGATTATTACAGAATAATAAAGACTCAGGAAGCCAGTAATTACACATATTGTGCAGTTAACATACCATTTGACAGTCATATGAAGACTGCATATAGTCATATTTTAATATTTACATTATTAGCCATGCCAGTGGCATTGTTATGTAGGTTCCTTTTAAGAAAACTGAAATGTGGTGTAAAGACAAGGCTGGCCAGAAGCACCAACTGGAAAGCTTGAAGTTGGAAGCTTAAATTTCTATCAGCCTAACTTGGACACCTGAGGCTTCCGTGAGCGTAGGGCTTGGCTTAGGATATTTTGATGTTTGTATTACAGAGACATACTTGCACAAATCATAGAATCATAGAATGCCAGGTTGGAAGGGACCTCAAGGATCAGCTGGTCCAACCTTTCTCGGCAAAAGCACAGTCTAGACAAGATGGCCCAGCACCCCGTCCAGCTGAATCTTCAAAGTGTCCAATGTTGGGGAATCCACCACTTCCCTGGGGAGATTGTTCCAATGGCCGATTGTTCTCACTGTGAAAAATTTTCCTCTTGTGTCCCATCGGAATCTCCCCAGGAGTAACTTGTACCCATTAACCCTCATCTTTTCCATGTGACACCTTGTAAAAAGGGAGTATCCATCTTTTCAGCCACTCTTTAAATACTGGAACATGGTGATAGGGTCTCCCCTAAGCCTTCTTTTCTCAAGGCTGAACAAACCCAGTATTCTCAGACTTTCCTCATATGGCAGTTTACCCAGTGCACTGATCATCTTTGCGGCCCTTCTCTGGACCCTCTCCAGCCTGTCCACATCTTTTTTGCATAGCAGGGACCAAAACTGAACATGATATTCCAGGTGTGGCCTGACAAGTGCTGAGTAAAGTGGGATAATGACTTCTTTATCTCTGCTGGCGATGCCCTTGTTGATGCAAACCAGCATCCTGTTGGCTTTCTTTGCCACAGCAGCACACTGTTCACTCATATTGAGCTTGTCCACTAGGATCCCCATGTCACTTTCCAAAGAGCTGCTCCCCAGCCGGGTAGATCCCAGCACGTGCTGCACTCCTGGGTTATGTTTTCCAAGGTGCAAGACCTTATGCTTGTCCTTGTTGAACTTCATAAAGTTCTGGTTAGTCCACTCTTTCAGCCTATCCAGGTCTTCCTGCAGGGTGGCTCTCCCTTCTGAAGTGTCTGCTTCCCCATGCAATTTTGTATCATCAGCAAACTTCATCATAGTACACTTGATCCCATCATCCAGATCACTTATGAAGATATCGAACAGGGTTGGGCCCAATATCAATCCCTGGGGAACCCCACTTGTGACAGGTTGCCAGGTTGAAAAGGAGCTATTTACCACCACCCTCTGGGTGCAGCCTGTCAGCCCGCCCCCCACCCACCACACAGACCACTTATCAAGACTGTAACACATCAGTTTCTCTAGGAGGAGGCTGTGGGAAACGGTTATCGAAAGCCTTGGAGAAATCCAGGTAGGCAAGGTCCACTGCTCACCCCACCTCAACCAAGCAGGTTACTTTGTATACTTGTACAACCAACCTCAAAGTCTACAGGAGGTTGCCTTTAATTAGGGTCACTCATCCATGCTTCTAATACTAGCAATTTATTTTAAAAAAATGAGACATGTAACTTGCTCTTGTGTTACCAACACCAACTGCAAGTCATCCAACAGAACCTTAAAGATGTTTCTGCTTTTTCAAATGCCTCAATATTGCATGAGTACATGAAGAATAAATTAATTTTAAAGATCTGGACTCTGTGTTTACTCAGATTAAATAGCCTAGGGATGAAGTTGTTTACTGAGAATTAGAAAAGCATACTCCATTTTTCAAGGTATTCCAGAAGAAAGTTTAGATGAATCACTTCAGAAGACAACCTAAGCTTTTCATATATTGATAGATGTAACTATATATATACACATATCTAAAAATGTATTTGCACACACACACATAAAATATATATAGATGCACACATATACACATACAAAATTTTTATTTTTTGCTACCAGCATTAGCTCACATATAAACCTAATTCCACCTCTCTAAAGTGAATTTTTGGGGGAGAAATCTACAGATTTGTTTTCCTTGTTTACTTAATAGCTATCATTAGTTATTTACTTTCTTGTTACAATTTATGTCCCAAGTGTATATTGCAGATACTTTAAGAGCAACAGAAACACAGTTATCTTACCAATGAATGCTTTATTATTGTTGGAATCACTGCAAGGTTTTGCTGTATTTCCATGTTGAAATATTCAGCTAATACTAATATGAAACGTACTGTATCTCACATGTTCGTTACACAAGTATTTATTCAGGGTCTGACTCTCCTTTTATTTTCCAATTTGACTTCCCTTTTTTTATTTTTATCCTTTTATTTTTCCACTTTATTTTCCAAAATCCACACTGACGTTAAGTAAAAGTGAAACACAAGTTGTTTTTTTTCCCCATTTTGACATGCCTGCCAGCTAATTTCAGAAGTCAAAAGGTTCTCATTAAAATTTACACTTTGCTTGTGAAAACACTGAGCAGTAACTCCTGCAGCTTCTCCATACCACATGACTATATGCACTTTTAACATCAATGAAATACAGGTGTCACCAATTGTCAAAATGCACTGTCCTGGTTTCAGCTGGGATAGAGTTAACTGTCTTCCTAGTAGCTGGTACGGTGCTATGTTTTGAGTTCAGTATGAGAAGAATGTTGATAACACTGATGTTTTCAGTTGTTGCTAAGTAGTGTTTAGTCTAAAGTCAAGGATTTTTCAGCTTCTCATGCCCAGCCAGCGAGAAAGGTTGGGGGGCACAAGAAGTTGGCACAGGACACAGCCAGGGCACCTGACCCAAACTGGCCAACGGGGTATTCCAGACCATGGGACATCACATCTAGTATAGGAACTGGGGAGTGGGAGCGGGGGATCGCCGCTGGGGGACTAGCTGGGCGCCGGTCGGCGGGTGGTGAGCAATTGCACTGCGCATCATTTGTACATTCCAATCCTTTCATTATTGCTGTTGTCATTTTATTAGTGTTATCATTTTCATTATTAGTTTCTTCTTTTCTGTTCTATTAAACCGTTCTTATCTCAACCCACGGGTTTTGCTTCTTTTCCCGATTTTCTCCCCCATCCCACTGGGTGGGGGGGGAGTGAGTGAGCGGCTGCGTGGTGCTTAGTTGCTGGCTGGGGTTAAACCACAACATGCACACAAGCATGTGATGGGAAATGCTTATATTTTAGCCAAGTGACAAATACACCTGTGTCTACACTGAGAAGTGTCAAAAGGCATAGCCATAGTGGACTATGTGGGGATGCCCTGCCAAAAAAGAAGGGCATTATCACTGTAAGAAAAATTAAGCTTGCTTTAACAATAGATGCATTATAAAATCAGGTTGAAAACCATTTCAAAGAGTTAAACAGGTGGTTTAACTTTCAAATTAAAATTTTAGCAGTAGGGATTATTTCAATCCAAAATAAAGAACAGAAACAAGTGATCCTGCCTTCAGGAAATAGGAACAGTTATGTGACTTTGATTTAAAGGAAAAAAAAAAACCCAAACCCAAAAAAACAATAATTGCATGCTTGCAATATATGCTAAATAACCATTATTCACATGAAATTAAGAATCTGATATTCCTTGCCACTGATTAAATATTAAATTCAAATATTAAAAGTTAGAGTTGAAGTTCATAGATAATTAAATATTTAAAACTGAGAATTCTACCCCACCAGCATGAAAAGTATCTATACAGCTTGAAGAGTAATATAAACTAGCTTCATATAGTTCCTATTCTAAACTCGTATTATCAGATTCTTTTCTTTCTTTATATGCAAGGTTCTTCCACAGCTATCAGGGAAACCAGACTAACTTAAAGGAAGACAGTTAAATGGAAGTCTAACGTCCACATGAATCTAATAATGTACAATTAAGCCTTGTAGCTGCTACATTCCTTTGTGGTAAACCTGCAGATTTTTGGTTTTGTCACTAATTGAATATTTTCAAGACAGGCAGTCTGTAACAATTCTATAATTGTAAAGATAATAATTTAAGGTGTGCTGTACTTGCAGTTGTTGTTTAATTCTGGAAAGTGCCTGTTCAAGCTAAAGCATTTGACCAGGCATTGCTGATGACTTTGGGTACTTTTCATACAAGCTGCATCTTAATCAAATATATTTAAGTGTGCAAGTGCACACTTGCAAGTGCAAAATTACTGTAACTGTCAATATCAAGAGAGGATTAATTATGACACAGTTCAGCAATTATTGACAAGTGACAGAAGTAAAATACTCTTCATTGTATACATTGTTAAAAATAACACTGCCATTTAATCCAAAGAAATTCTGTTAATAATGCTCAAAACTTAGTAGTACATTACCTTTTGCATGCACATGTCAGCTATTATAGACAGAGGTATTGTAAGGCTTAGCGCAAGTGTGCCTATCAGTGATGAGGTAAGAAAGCAGCCCCTAAAAATAACAAATAATAATAATAATTAATAATAATAATTAATAATAATAATAAAGAGGGCTTATTTAGATGTTAAAAGACAACTAAAGTAATACATCAAACTGCAGAAGACATTTGATCAAGCTTAACCGTTAGTCATTGTTTGGTTTAATAAAAAACTGAGATACCCACAATCGGTCATAAATCTGTTTAAGAATTTTATGCAGTTTTACAGACTATTGAAGTCTTCTGGAGTGGGGTTTAATTCCCATACAAACCTTTTGAGATGACAGAAAATTCACTACATCCCATGTAGTGACTTCACCTAGAAAAATCCGCATTTTGTTTCCATTTTGAAATAGTTTAATACCAGCTTATAGCAATTAAATGTGTTTTGCCCCAGTCTGGTTAATTAAAAAAGAAAGGTTACCGATGTCTAGAAATCCTACCCAAAAAGAAAAGTATTTTTTACAAACAGACAATTCTTAAATTAACAGACTCTGCTTTTTAAACCTCACTCTAAAACACACCCTTGAAATCATTCTTTGGAGTCTCAGCAAGACTTCTCTGCATTCTACAAGTGGTCTCATCATATTTCCTAAGCAGGAACACAGTCGTTAGACTTCTCTAAATCATTGAGTCAGAGAAAGCCATTACAATTTATGTAAGTGGCAGAACAACGAAACTACATGCATGTCAGAGTAGTACTCATTAACAGCCATATTTAGTTTGCAAATGACTGATTCACTGAATTAAGTTTTTTTAAAAAATAGTAATAAGAGAACCGTAAAGTATATGTAGGACAGACCTAAGAGAACACATAAGCTCTTGAGATCTTTGGCATTTCAATATAAATATAAGGCTCTATAAATAAAACATGACTAGCCTGAGCCATTTTGATACCAAGTGAAGTGCATAACATCCAATATATGCAATTCCCATTCTGTGATCGACCAAGACAAAAGTTACCAAGCATAGTGAGGCTTGTTAGCAAATACTCCTCTATGAAATAGCCTATTCTGCCATATGAAGAAAAGAAATAAAAAGGGGTATCTACCCAATTCAAATCAGTAATGCCCACTACTGAGTCAGCCTCTTATTTCAAAGGCACCCAGAATTTATTTATTAACAAAAAGGCAATTCTCATCCTTGGCAAGTACTGAAAACGGTACCAGCTATGCCTTTTTGTGGAACTGCAATCAGTTCCACACACAACTAATTTTAAAGAAGCAAATATCTTATAGGTGCAATTTTTGCTAAGAATTCTGAAATTTGTTTATTACCTACTCAATCTTTATTCTGATTACTGTAAAAATTAAACAGATGCAGCATCACTGAAACTATATTAATGAAATGTGATTCACTGAAGATGATGCTATTTTAATTCACCTCACAGAAGTTTGTTAACACCTTTTAAACACAAAGATTTGAACACACATTTGGAAAACATTTTCTAGAACATGACTTCATGCATGTATTTCTCTAATTAAACTAGAAGAGTACTCCCAAACCAAGCCATTAGGTCCTCCCATAAGACTGACTTTCAGCCAAGCAAAAATGACCATCTTGGATATTTGTAATCACTTTCTGTTGTTCTGTGTCTTTAAAACAAAGAAAAACATATGCAGATGAGACAGGAACAGAAACGAAACAAAGCATTTTAGATACTCTGCATTTTTGCAAACTTCCTCCCCAGTATTCTAAATCCCCTTCTATACCATAAGAGAATACTTCTGTATCTCTGCACTGACTACTTCTGAATTAGAACCAATCTGTCCACCAGCACACCATAAATGAGTAAATGGTACAGAATCCAATGAAAACTTTTCAGCAGGTTTAAAAAAAAAAAAAAAAAAAAAAAAAATTAATTAAGAGTCACATCTACCACTACATTATTTAGTTGGCATTATGTGGAATAAACAAGTAGGTTAAATGATATTATTTACTTCCAAAGAAAGAGTTCTCTGGGTTTTGTTTTGGGGTTTTTTTTTGTTTATTATTTTGCCTATGCTGAAATTGCACTTAACCTTTTTACCAGCTGATACTGAACTGTAGTGTAATCTTACAAGATGGCATTAACATCACAAAACTATTCCACCAATAAACAAATTAAATTACAAAGGAACATATGCTGCAATGCATTTGTAACTAGGACTGGTCTAAGAGTTTGCCAATAAACAAAAAATGTCATGATTAAATTTCCTAAATAACTTTAAACTTGTCTGAAAACAAACAACAACAAAACCAAACCAAACCAAACAAATGAACAAAAAACACCAAAAAAATGTTTTCATGGAACTTCACCTAGATCTTTTGTTGTACTATTGTCACAGAACTTAGGTCCTAGGATTACAGACATCTCCATTTCAGAGTAGCTATCCCATGAGGTTTTCCAGTCTCTCTACCACAGAGTTGAGAGGCTGAACACCAAGGGTTCTCAGGCCCTAACTGCCTGAGAAACTCACTAACTGCCACACCTATTCAAAATATTGCACTAAAACTGACATCATTCACTGAGCAACTGTATGGCATTGGAAGCATGTCTCTTTTTGGAAACTCTTCCTCAGTGTTTCCAGAATAAAATAGGACTTCTCAACTTGTAGAATTTTCTGTTACACCCCTATTTTAACCTAATGCTGGCCCAGAAGAAACTCAGACTCCCTGAATTCTCTCAAGCTGGGAACCCTGACTTACCAAACAGTTCTCGAACAACACTGGCCTTCTAACAGCTACACAAAGGTTTAAGTCTGCTACAGCTTTTGAGCCATTCATGTAGAAGTCACATGTTCAATCCTCTGTTGCCAGACTATCATAAAATTAAATTACTAAACAAAAGCTAGGCTAATTTATGAATTGCTGTATCTTCATGATTAATGCATTCTGATGAGATATAGCTCGTTAAGTCTCTGAAGATTTAAACAAATGTCAACTATAGAATACTGGATTCTGACTCATATATATCCAACATGCACAAGGCCTTGGAAACTGAAGAACTGTTAATTACTACTGCAATTCTGTATCACAAAGTCTTTTCATCTCAAAATGTTAATTGTAGAATGAGCTAAGCACACAGTATCTTAATGAATATTACAAGATCACATCACCTGCTTTTTAAAGTTAGCTGTTGCTCTTAAACAGGACATTATGACGTGATGGATAACTTCCTCTAACTCAAACTGCATATGTGGACGGGGTGGGGGGGGGGTGGGGGGGAAAGGCAAAACCCCCTACCTGGACAATTTGACATCTCAACATTTGAGAACACAGGCAAGACAATTTATGTGAAATATATACAAAGCATGTAGTACATACCACAGCCAGAGGAACTCTGACAGAACTGTTCCGATAAGGCCATTAATGACAATGCACATCCATATCAGTTTATTGGGAAACTCAAATGCTTCAAACCCAGTATAGTGAAGCAGGAAAAACCCTGGCCACAGCAGCAACAGATTAAACAGCCCTACAAAACCTGAGTATAAAAACAGTATTAAGTAAATCACAATAAATATCCTTGAACATAACTAGAATCTCAGCTAAACTCTGCTATTTTGACAATATGCATAGATAAAAGCAGCAACAAAGCCATATTTTAAATCTTTCAGAGGAAAGGAATATAAGAAACTACCTGAAAGCCACAAACAATTACACCAGATATTTACAGGTTTGCAGGAAAAAAAAAAAAAAAAATATCCATTGAGTCAAAGGGGCTGTCTGCATTCGAATGTTAGTGTTATCTTTCACTGTTAAGACTGTAAACAGGAAACAATTCACACAACCAGTCTCTAAAGTACTCATAACCACGGGAACAATAGGCTTTCTCTACTTCCTTGGCTTTTCTGAGCCCCTTTACCACTCATACACAATTCAGTGCCTGAAAGAAAACAATTTAATCACACACTGAATTAAAACTGTCAATAGATTTATTTTTAGTCTTACCAAAGAACATTGGTATGTCAAGTTTATCTTCTCTATCTACTTTCCTTTTTATCATCACTATGTACACAGCATACAGCATTGCTCCTACAAGAGACCAAAGGGAACCTGTAAAGATGAAAAAAACACTCACTTAAGACATGCCAAACGTGTCATGCACACTAGGATCAACTCTCCTAAACATACACCTATTATAAAACTGTCAGAGCTAAATTGTTTATTACAGAATCCATTACTGTATGAAAATGCAAAAAGCTCAAAAATGTAAATAGTTTCCCAATTAAGCTATATACATGGGGGAAAAAAACCATCATAAATGTCCAGTTTCAGAAGTTGAAACTAAAAAGCCAGATTGTGAAATGTTACATGAGTAAGAAATATATAGCTTGCTAGATTACCTACTGAGTATTGTCAAAAGACCAAAAGATAGTACTCATCACTGCATATTCTAGGATTAAAAAAAATAAGTAAATACCTATTGTATCTTTTCCAGCAGATTTCTCAGATCCAGAAAGGTTAACAAGTACCACACCACCAATGCTAGCAAAAAAAGAAGAAATGCAAAACACTACTTGAACCCAAGAATGTTTTTACAAAGACAGAAAAAAAGGGGGAGAAAAATACAAAAATACAGTTCTATCTTTAGGTATCTTTAGTTAATCAAAACCCACTTTTGGAAAAGCCAAAAGGAGTTCTCTATTGCTAAGGCCTGATCCTAAGCTAAAAACAAACAAACAAACAAACCCCACTTTTAACTTCCCTGAACAATGCACAAGGCATTTAATGAAACAGGCCAACAACATTGAATGTCAAGTCTCTTCCTTTTTCCCATCTACACAAAAACAAAGAAACCGTAAGTAAATAACAAGAAAATAAGTTCACATATTTCCAACAGAAACCTGATTAATCTAATTTCCTACAGGAGCATGAGATTAGGTAATTGTTCATGATATGAAGTATTTTAAAAGACTTAATTCACTTGCTCAATTTATCTGTGAAACAAGGATTTTTGAAAAAGTGAAGTCTATCATATATTGTCACAGATACCATAGGTATAGTAGGTATAGTTGTCCTCTCACTGTATCAGGGAGTTTTTGAACAAATGTTCCATCCCGTTACCTTACCTTAAAATAACAGCTAATAATTTCGACAGGGTAAACCTATCTCCACTGTTACTGGGAAAGACTGCAGCTAAGATTAAAGTAAAAAGCCCTGCAAGAGAAATCAAGAAGAGTTTATACAGTCAAGTTTTGCTACTAGTTTGTTCAGAAAACTGCACAGACATTTCCTCCTTTATATTTCACATACTTGTTTTAACTACTTGATCTTAGCATCCCTAATATTAATCAGAAGTATTTTGAAACTATCACCTTGTGATGTGAATCCTCAGATGAGCAAATACATGCTCAACTTCGAGAAAGGCTAGCCATACTAACAAAATAAACTGCAATAAGCCTGAAAAGTCAGTGAAAAATCATGTAATTGTGCTTTTAAAACTGATTTTATAAAACAACAAAAGTTATTCCTCAAAACATGGACTGTCACATAGTTTATATACTTTAAAGCTCATATTACAGCCTTGCATAAAACCTGTAAAGCAAGTGATATGCATGATATTTAGGTGGTTTAAGTTCTTTACACCTAAAAGCATTTTTTAAAAAAATGGTACTTAGCAAGAAGACTTTACTCTGAATTTATCTATTTTGATAAAAAGTTATACCACCTTTCCTTCAAAAGCACTACACTCCCAATATATCTCTTTAATACACAGACATAACCGCAGAAGTACACACACAAACTTGAAAAGCAAAAAGCAGGGGAAGCATGAAGATAGCCTAAACCCCTGCAAATACATAATGAAATTTTTAAATGCATATATTCAGTGGCTTTAAGCCCTACTATTCCCCCCAAACCACAGGTGAATCATTACACAAGTCCATTGTAACAAAAAAGATTTTTATGTTATAAACAGCCTTATAATGCACACCTGGTGCTGTAAATAAAACTTACCAGAGGTTGATGACAAAATATTAACTATAGCAACTTGGGTATCTGACAGAGCTTCTTGGTAAGAGAAATTTGCCAAGAACCACTGGGGGAAAAGAAAAATAATGTTGTGATCATATGGATAGCAATGACAGAGTTTAAGTTTCTCAGTGCAATAAAATCCTACTTAAAGGAAAAAAAAACCCACCTATTTATCCAAAAATAAAATCAGAAGACTTTTACCTCAAATATATTCCTAACTTCCATTAAAGTGGCAGATATATTAAATGACAGGGAAAATTAGAACTGGCACAAACCAACCACATTCAACTACGTGTTTAATAATGAAATAACACTTCAGAACTTAAAAATAATTAAATAATTAAAATGACATTATAATAGCTATTCTATAGTAACTAAAGGTACTTTTAACTTGTTTTGCAAGTGCTTCAAGACCCTAACTGCACAAGGGCTGCAAAGAAATTTCACAGATAGAGATACATGGGACATTAGTCAGTCTAAGGAGGTTTTTTTAGAGTACCTAAAACTGGCACACATCTCCACCCTAAAAAACAAGCATCACTTACATTCAATACCTCAAAAATATTCTGGAAAGATTCATGTCTGTTAATTCCTCCATAAAGGAATCAAATGGCAAGTGTTTTATCATTTCTTGATTGAGATCTCATTAATAAGATCTCAGATATATCCTCAGGGAAGTTACCACTCTCTAAACTCTTAGGTGGAAGTATTCATACAGTCCAAGAAGAAATACATATACATGCCAGTAGTAGCATCATCCATGAAAAGCATAAACAGGACTTGTTTTGAACATCAGGACTCTAGCCTAAAAATCCGCATGTATATATATAAATACTCAAACACACAGAATTTTAAATCATTTTTAAAAAAGCTATTTTGTCCGTCCAAAAATCACTAATGAGTGCCTTATTATTCTCTTGCTGCTGTGTGCAGGTTCTTTATGTATACACACAGAAAATTACATCACTGTTTTCTGGCCCATGCATCAACAATACTAATACTAATACTAATTATTGTTGTTGTTGTTGTTATTATTATTATTAAACATTTAAAGAGCACTACTTCCCGAGGAAAAGCTGTGCTGGGTCCACATTACATATAACGTATTCGGCAGTACCAGTGAAGCTACTTCTGGAAAAGATATCACTGACCTGCTCTCTACTTTTTTACTGTCTCTCAAAAATCATGCTACCACTACATCTCTCTCCCTGTAGAACAGAGGCATGATGCAGAAACACCAGCAACCAACAAATTCATAAGTAAATCTTGCAGCCCTCAATGGAGCTGAAGGACAATCAACTATCTTCTCTCCATACTGCTGGAAGGCACAATGCCACGGTGAGGCATAAGATGGCACTCTGTGATGGCCCAGAAAGAAGTCATAGTGATATTTACCCATTTCATGCAGTCTCACTGCAGCTATTAACAGCCTGTATACATCTGATCCCAGATTTTGCTGTACCAAACATACCCAACACTGGACAACATGGCACAGAAGCATGGCGTATCTTACAACTGACATCACAGTTAACTACACACCCAGGATCTCTTTTTATTACCCTCCCTTTAAAAAGTTGCATCTTCACGTCCAGCACGAGGAAAGTTTTACTTCTTATAGTATATTTATAAAAAAAGGCATAAAGAATACAAGTCATCTCGATACTGTTTCACTATTATTATACAAGTTTTAATTGCATCTATACTTAAGTTTTCTGAAAGAATGGAGAACATACCACAAAGCAAAAGAAAAAGCTAATTTTTGCTACTTGAGTTGCAGTGAGTTTTCCTACAGTTTTTAATATTGATTCCTGCTCCTTAACCGTTGGATATGACATGCGAGACAACTTTGCTTCCAATGCATGGCTCGATGGGAGTTGTCGAATCTCCATAATATTACTGAACCTTACACGAGGCTTTTTGGGAGCTTAAGAAGAAAAGAGAAGAAAAGAAAGAAAGAAAGAAAAAAAAAGCTGCATGTTATCATGAAACTTTTCAAGCCAACACAATATGCAAATAAAACTATGATGATTATGATGTTCTAATACAGCATTGATTATAATACTTCACAAATAATAGGTTTTTATACAAATAGAAGACATGCCATTATTTTTATTTATTAAACTAGTATTTTGTTATTTGATAGGCCACTAACAAGACAAAGCACAATTACTGTTTTCAAGCAGTACAGTTGTCCACCCACAAAAACCTCACTGAAAAGCACCATCCCCTTCCGTGTCAAAAAAATCCACACAAGGCAACAACAAATTTTTAGGTAGGAATTAGTCTGTATTGATAAATATTACATGTAAGATTTTATTTAATTGTTTAATAGTCAAACCGCCAAAAACTGCACACAACTATACCTAACTGCAAGGACAGCGTTTAATTCAGAGGATGAGTGTCCAACAGACCTCAAAGCTTAGCAGAGATCATAAGGTCACTTACTCATTTGAAATCCACCCTCTAACTAATCTCACAAACCAGGATCAGATTTTTTATTATTTTATTTATGAGCCTAAGTCAATATGAAACAATACCTAAGTTCCTAAAAAAAGTGAAGGGAAAAGCTACAGCTCAAACAACCCTGAAGTGATTGGTGCATGTTATCACAGGACAGCAGAGCCTACCAAAGTGGTTCTTAACACGTGTCATCTAGAAATTAGCAGAGACTTTCCCTTTTATAAGCAGGGATTCTTTTGCTGAGGATCAGATAATTGGATTCTTTGACAGTCAACTTTTCTATAATGGTCTGGGACAGCTAGGCCTGTTTCAGCTACTATCACAAGATAGTGAGGCTTCAATAAAAATCAGAATGCACATAGACTTAAAATTCTTACTTTGACTGCTTTGCTCCTGCTCTAAAAAGGACAATAGCTTGTTTTTCCAGAGGCTGACTCACTGCTGCTGGTCATACAAGCCCAGAAGGAAAGAATCACAAGTACTGAACCCAGTTGGTCCCTTGAGATAAACATAGGCTGGATCTGTAGTGACCAAGAAAGGTAAACTGAACGATAGGCCTATGTTTTCTCCACTTGAAAGTAAATACATGAAACTGCAATTCATGCAATAAGAGATTTAAAGAAGGAAAAAAAAGAGAAAAAAAAAGGGGGTGGGGATAAAAGGCAAGTCCTGCAACATGACAGCAGTTATACCAACAAAGAGGAAAGTAATTCCTTCACGAAAGAACTAGTATTTCAGCATTCCAAAAGTCTTTACTCACTTTTCTCTGCATCACTATTATTACTGCCATTTTTTTCAGTTGGCAAATCGTGAAACTTTACAGGAACATATAAAGGTTCACTCTGAAATGAATCAGTATAAGTAAAAATATAGTTAAACAGGATATTTAAATTATAAGCAGTAGAATTAATTTAGCGAATTACAAAACTAAATAAAGAAAAGCTTGGTGAATATTAAAAGAATCAAACAAAGTGGTTTTGCACACAGTGGATAGGCTTGTCAAAAATGCTCATACATAATCTATATTTTATGTTAAACATATTGGTAAAATGCAGTACTCAAAAATAACTGTGTGCTTTTGTGTATATCCTCATGAACACAAAACTCATCCCCAGAAAATTCAAACCTACTGATCCAGAATTAAAAAATAACTCAACAAAATCACAGACATTTCATTAGATCTATAGCTTCTGTCCAAACGAAAAACTAGAAACATAAAATACAGAATATATATACAAAAATGAATACATACTCATTTTCCTCTCATGACCCTAAAAGCTTGTGAACTAGAACTAAAAGTCAAAAAACTTTGGGAAAGGAACTCCAATACATAAAGCACTTAGCAGAAGCTTTAATTGCTTAAAATACTTCTAACAAGACAAGTTTTCAGCTGCTTGTTTACATTAAATTAATAAACTGTAAGAGTGAAGTAATGAAAAAGATCTGGTAGCTGCATTTTCATTAGGCTCCTTGTTTAGGACCAGAATTTTTGTGGATGTTTAAATTAGTGCAAAATTGTCCAAGTTTAACAATGAATCCTGATTCTAGAGTCAGATGACCTTAATGAATTGAGCAGACTAAGAAGATTTTATTCTTAAATGTAGATAAATAAAGTTGGAAAAAACCCAAAGAATGAAATGAAGACTACTTCTGAAAAATCTCTCTTCAACTCCCTATTCAGTATAAAATACCCATATGGTACTTCATCAACAATCAGTTGCCTCCCCCTACTCTATTACAGAGATGGGGCAAACCTTCAAAGTTTTGTGTTTTGGATACATTTCTGCATGTGACCTCTGATTTAGGTATGCAGATTAAGCAGCAATCTGTGATCAACAGGGGCAAAACAAACTGCCATTTATGGATTATGAAAATCACTACAAAAAAGCCATCTGACAATGCAGCTTATCAGCAGAATACCAGTACTGATATTTGATTCAGTAAACAGTAGTTACTCCACCCACTGGAAGGAAGAAGGCAGTCCATTTCTCTGTCAAAATGCAATGCAGGATCACAGTACACAAGACACTCAACTAACTGAATGATTCCATTGTGGATTTTAGTCTTGAAAACTGTTTGGCTTTACCACTAGCTCTGCACATTTTGCTTTGGCAACTACTGAGCTGAATATGTAAAGGTTTCCTTTGTACAACATAAGTATTTATTTCACAAACTACTACAGAAACTTTCAAGTTTTTTATTGAGCTGAGAACCTGTATTTTTCATAATAAGCAATGTCATTATTTGCAGCACTTATTAGCAACATACAAGTTACCAATCCCTTTTGGAAAAACTATTGCATTTAAGACCACCATATTTTAAAAACAGTAAGTCAGGATAATGGTGTCATGTTACTGTAAAGTACTGACCTTCACAAATTAAGGCACTTACCAGAGAACTGTTTACAGTGTTATCTGTTGTACAAGGAGCAAAATAACCTTCAGCATCTGCAAACTAATTACAGAACCTTAAATGTAATAATCTATCAAGGCAGAGTTATTAATAACTGAAATTTATTTAGAATAAGTTTTTTAATGCCTTTTTCCATAATTCTATCACAATTCCCTCCCTCCCTCCAGCCCTTCTCCCCAATAAACAAGAGGGCTTACAAGTTCAGTAAATAATTTCAGTAATTCTTTGTACCTCTTGGAGAACCCCACTTTAACTCAACTACCCAGATATCAATGCAGGATCAGGCTGTTAGAATGCCAAAACCTGTGAAGTTCAGACTTCACTAAATTATTGTGCATGTATTAACAACAAACCTCGTTTCTTCATTTTACTGAGGCAAAGTTCCTTTGCATAAAAACCTGGAACTCTGCCTTAGTTTTAACAAGGCTTAAATTAGGATGAGGTCAAGTATCATTTTTCCTCTTTCTTTCTGCATCTCAGCAAGCACCACTACCCCTGTTCCCTGACCTGGAGCTTGCTGTTCTACCATGCTGGTAAGAAGTCTATTAAACAAAGCCTCTAACGTGGAAGCGGGCCTAAAAGTAAGGTATGAGTGTTTACCTAAGCAATCATTATCAAAATAAAAATCTATAGATGTATAATTTTTGTTCCAGATTAATAAACACAAGACATTTTAAAGACATTTGTAATAATTATACAGTTGAATATTTAACTAAACTCCTTGGCGGGGGCAGGGGGGGAATCTTCTAACTGTACACTACAGTCCTGTCTCTGCACTGTTCTTTTGAAATATGCTGTGCTGGTTTTGGCTGGGATGGAGTTAATTTCTTCATAGTAGCTAGCATGGGGCTATGTTTTGGATTTGTGCTGGAAACAGTGTTGATAACACAGGGATGTTTTCCTTACTGCTGAGCAGTGCTTACACAGAGCCAAGGGCTTTTCTGCTTCTCATCGCACCCCACCAGCGAGGAGGCTGGGGGGGGCACAAGAAGTTGGGAGCGGACACAGCCGGGACAGCTGACCCCAACTGACCCAAGGGATATCCCAGACCATAGGACGTCATGCTCAGCACATAAAACTGGCGGAAGAAGGAGGAAGGGGGGACGTTTGGAGTGATGGCATTTGTCTTCCCAAGTCACCATTAGGCATGACGGAGCCCTGCTGTCCTCGAGATGGCTGAACAGCTGCCTGCCCATGGGAAGTGCTGAATGAATTCCTTGGTTTGTTTTGCTTGCATTTGCGGCTTTTGCTTTACCTATTCAACTCTCTTTACCTCAACCCATGATTTTTCTCATTTTTACTCTTCTGATTCTCTCCCCCATCCCACCATCTGGGGACTGAGCAAGTGGCTGTGTGCTGCTTACCTGCCAGCTGGGGTTAAACCAAGACACATGCTAATATCAAAAGTAATGGCTATTTGCTACAAATTACTGTAAAAATTACTTTTTATAGGGTTAATAAGAAAAAATAATGAGATTCCAGTAGTGGTGCCAGAGTGCCACACACAAAATGTGACAGACTGAGCAGTCTTACTCTTTGCTGTCCAGTTCATATAATCTCTTTCTTTGACATAGCACTGCACGAGATTCAGTTGGTCAATATAACCACCACAATTCACACTAGGTAATAGCCCCTTACTCTACTCATCTGCTCAGATTAATACATTTGTTCAGTACAATTGCCCTATACAGCTAATCATCCTTTAGTGCTTTCATCATCTTTATTTGTCATTACTGCCAGTAAAAAATCTGTAAATTCTGTTTATTTCCCGATTATCTTATGAAGATCCTGAATGGCATTAAGTCTAACATGTGCCATACTATACACAGACACTTGGTATTAAAGGCTGATCTAGCAAAAACTATTTCAAGGTATCAGTCAACTCTAAATGTTTTATGTGTTTAACACAAGATTTTTTTATTTTTTTTTTAACAAAAGGTTTAGTTGTTTGGGTTTTGGTTTTTGGGGGCTTTTTTGTGGTGTTTTGGGTTTTTTTTTAAATAAAAATAATTTGGCTTAATGTCATGTAACACTTCAATTCCAGTATGTTACGCCTACAACTGTCGCTATCAGTGAAGTCTAATATATCCAGAAGAACTGAAGTCAGTTCCTTTCATACAAGCTATTTTCTATAAAGACATGTTGATTAACAGCATGTTCTTGGATCACATTTTCTGTTATTTTAATGTGAGATTAATATCAGGCCACATGCCTTACTGCTTCCTGAGTCCTGCTGTTCAGCATTCTGAAACACTGGCACAGAACAAGTGCTCTTCCCAGCATCTCTTAATTTCCTTGGAAAAAAGTACATATTTCTGTAATATGACAATAATTTTAGACTCTAGCACAAACTATGCCTAGTTCTAGAATGGGCAACATAAGGTCACTCATGCATAAAGGCTGTAAGAATACAATATTAACAACAACAAAAACATAATTCTACCATCTTTCCTAAATGTAACTTTAAAAATCTCAAAACCTCTTAGCAAACAGCTCACAGTTCTACCAGAGACAAAAAGAGCCAGTAATAAAAATCAACTACAATACTGATTCCATTGGTTACAGGGAACTAACAGCCAACTGTGGTGAGGCTCATAAGCTCTTCTTAGAAAGAATTATCCTCTGCAACTCTCCAAGATAAAACACCAGGCTAGATGTGCCAATGGTCTGGCTCATTAGAGCATTTCTTATGATTCCTGATACAGTTCATATTGCTTTTTCCTTTCTTTTCTTCCTCTCACAAGGCCACTATTATGATTGCCATGTCTTCCTGTGCCATGAATCAGTTTATACTTGCTTTTCTGAAAGCACTACTTCACAAATATGTAAACTTTGCTTTTCTCTAGTCCCTATTTTAAGTTTTCTATACAAACTTCCACAAATACCAAAACATTTACAGAGTTAAAATACTTACAAAAGTTGCATGCCTTCCACGAAACCCACGAGTACACTGTTGCCTCCATGGTTTCCAAACAATAAATCCCAAGAGGTATAGAACAAACATGGATGTTTTTGCAAACGTACTGAAAAAAGGTTTGTTGTACTTTGTAAAAACATACTGTGGAAAGAAAATAATTGCAGTATCCAAAATTACCAATTAGGTGAGAATTCACAAAAAGAATGCACAGGTTTAAGTATATAGTCTAGAACAGTCGGGTTCCCAAAATGACAGTGCTGTAAGCATTGGCATGTATGACCAAAAGACACAAGTGGCCATACCTGTTCTGGGGGTACCCTCTCCTAAGCTATCCTAAATGCCGACAAGAAGGCACTGAGCCATTTTGTAAGATACAATGGCACCGGAGAAAAGCTACTCATTACTTGTATCTAACCAAGCAACTTATTGATATGCCACTGACCTCAAGTAGGACTGAACATACATTTACGTACAAATATTTCCTAAATTAAAGACCCCTTTTATAAGCAATAGCAGAGTTATCACAAATTAGAGAAGATTACTTTGTTTAAGTAACATTCCAGTATCCACAGTGATCCCACCAGCTCATTGGAGAAAACGTTTTATTAATATAATAGCATGTTAAGCACAAACATTTTTATATGCTTAGTTTTGAAACTGATATAGAACATAACAACTTAATGACAGTTCAGAAACCTGAATTTGACAAGAATTTATTAAAAACTCTATTTCCATTGCGAAAGCTCTGCTTTAAGTCCTAAAACTTAAGATGAAGTAAATACCAGATCAGTTTCAAGATGGTGAATATATGAACTAGATTATGACAAACTTGTCTGCAATTATAGGGCTTAAACTCCATGACCCGAGCCCTTTCATCCCAGACTTCTAGATGTTCTGAACTATAAAAATCTATCCTACCACCTAGCCTGCAATGTTACAGCTCATTTACTGCTTCTTGGGAAATATATGGGCATTATTTTAATCAATATGGCAACAAACAAAATGAACTCCCTAATTACAGTACATAGTTATGAGCTTTTGTTGTTTAATTTGAAAGTCATCTGTAACACCTTCTGTCTTGAAAGCAACAGTCACCGAGTTGTTTGTAACTTCTAGTGGATACAGGTTAGTTCACTAACCCAAAGGGTACCATCTTCCCCATACTGAAAAGGTGGTTAAACATTATACTAGAACACTCACCGAGTGTTTGAGTGACTATGTTTCTGCTGCATCTTTCTCCTACATAGGCTTTTATTTTCCTTTTAAGATGCATGGAACAATACTTACAGAAGTGAGTTCTGAAGAGGCAACCCATATCACGTCAACGAGGAGAAGAATGACAATTCCTAGAGCCATTCGCCTACGCTGAGTGGATGAACTGCTCTGGGAGCTCATTCGGTTCATGATAAAAACCCACACCATTTGTAACCTATTCAAGATTGATAAAGACATAAAACCCAAAAGATTACAAACAGTGACAAAAACAAAAAAAAAAAGCACCCAAAACCAAACCAAACAGTGGGGACAAGTGTTTCATGTATATGAAATGGACCCAATATGCCAGGGAACACGTGCTTGTCTGTTAAAAAGCAGATCTTTGACAGATCTGGCATGAGATTTTCCGAGACATTAGGGGCAATTAGAAAGTAAATATTGACTTTTCAAGAATTTATCAACTGTTCTACCACTGAAGTAAGCAAAAGTAGGTAACACATACAATACCTTTTTGGAATTTCTATGCTACGAATTCTGCAAAATTTGAAACCACTACGTTTTGGTAAATTCAGATACTCTAAGCCAAAAGCAGAAATTAGTTTGATGTGTTGCATCAAATACAATTCTACTAAAGGTAGTCAGAAACATGTTTAAACTTAAGCATTCAACAAACATTCCCAAAAACATAGCAACACATTTGGGTAAATCATGATCCCTTAATGCATAAAGTGATTCAAGAAAAAACTGCAAAGAATATTTAATTGTGAACTTTCAAAATCAGATTACACATGCACTTGAACTCTAAAGATTTATATATCTATGAAATACAGGCATGCACCAATTCTAGTGAAAACCTATCAAACTAAGAGTAAGCATACAATATACGCAACAGAAAGCTTTGCCTATTGCAAAAAAACCAAAACATTGATAATGATTTTGACTGTGGCCTGGTATGTTACACATCAGAATAATCAATTCAGAACACTTCATATTCTGAGAAATCAAAACTACAGCAGTAAACTAGCTTTAAGCTTGCCATCTAGTACAAAAGTCATGCAGACTTGCCAGAAATTACAGCATAAACAAGTTCAGATTTTGACCCATACAAACCTATTTTCCTTTTCCTATACACACCTCAGAGCTCCTAGAAGTCTTTGTTCAAGGTAATAATAGAAACGTGTCAATTTAAGCAATTCTAGTGAATTATCTGAAAAGCACTGCTGGGTTTAATGCTTATAGCCAACTGCTTTTACATACTGGAAGAGTAAGAGTACACCGCTCAACAGAAAATTCTGACGATATGGCTTGAGCTGCAAAAATTAGTATTAGGAAGGAGACTATCTGCAGTTAAAACATTAACATTTATGCAGGAGATGAGTACTACAGCAGTGTGTAAATAGATCATGACCAACCTTCTTTCCTTTTCCTTCAGTAGGCAGAGTACTTCTGCTTTATTCAATGCACAGAGTAAACACAAGAGAACAGAACTGATATTGTTTGGGTTGGCCAAAAAAGTGGTACATTGTGATTTTTAGAGGGCTCGACTTTGCACAACTTGCACTAAAAATAAGTATTAACATTACTGAAAACACTAAAGTTACGTTAAAAGCTCACTAAAGTACTTTCCAAAAAATAAGAAAGCAAGGCAAACAAGATTTTTAAAAATGTTTCTTGTGTTTTAACTCAAAAAAATTACAAGATCTGCTGGACCTACTGCAAACAAGTGCTAATCATGAGCATACCAGACCTACATGGTCTTATATCCACTAGTGCTACTAGAAGGGGATTCAGATTTGTGATACAGCTTTATGACTGCCCATTAGAAGACCTAAATTTAGGAAAACCTTCAATTTTATTATTAAAAAGCTTCAAATACAAGTGACAGAGACTGATGTCTCATTCATCGGTCTATTTGTATTAGAATTTTTTACATACTCTCTAATGAACCTCAGTAAGATATGTATATGGTAGTTCTATGATTAACACTAACTTATTTATGTAGGTATTTTAAGAAACAATTTACTAAGAGTTAATTCGCTACAGATTACATAACATACCTTGCTATTTATCATCATAAACTCAAACACTCACTATATTTGAGAGAACTCCTCAAGGAACTGAAATCTAATTCACCTTTATGGAGCAACTCCTGACTCTCCCATTAAATAGAGGTGATATGCTTTGCTAATACAGTTCAGTAAATTTAAATTATACTTTGTCTTTTCCACACGTGTCAACATACAAACACATACTGTCTTTTAATTATTTACAAATTATTTATGAAAGAGACAGTGCCACAATGACTTCAGTGGCTACATTTTTTTTTTCCAGACTAGCCTATTCCTCAGATTAATGATTTAAATGCCTAGATATGCACAAGTGCATTTGAGATCACTACACCGTTTCCTGCCTTTGACTCATGCATCTCCTTTGCACTACGGCCTCTGCCATGTTCAGATCTTGACCCTTCTTCCTTCATTTCTCACGGGGCTTCTTTCCAAAGAAAAATCAACAGGCAAAGTTCCTGAAGTATAATTATACCACTAGATCTATGCTGATGTATTCCATGTGTGGGCATCAGTTCAGGATAATTATTCTGCTTTTCTGATAAAATGGTGGCATTGACAAAAGAAAGTAGAAGTCTGTAAGTAAGGCGGGGCAAAGTTATAAAAGACTCAGCAAGGAATTGCAGTTCTTATTTGATATGGAATAAAGGAGAAAACATTTGTTCTCAAAGAGAGAATAAATAGGGATATTATCTTAAACTTGAATAAGCTAACAGAAAGGTTTTCATGCTTGAAAGCTTATAAGAGTTTTTCCATTTTTTTATGAATTGGTCTAATAGATACTACGTATTATACTCTACCAACTTTGTCTTCATTTTATTATGACTAATAGCCTACAAGCCATTATATTAAGTTATATTATATACAGCCTACAAATTGCTCATGTGTTTGCACAACATGCAGCAAAAATAGAAGCTGGGCATAAAAGAGTTCCAAAGGAGCTAGAAGGAGGAAATCTCATTCCTTGTCAGGCTACAGCACGGCACATTGTCAGGTATTGGAACTGGCTGCCCAGGGAAGTGGTTGAGTCACCATCCCTGGAAGTATTCAAAAAGCGTGTAGACAAGGCACTTCAGGACGTGGTTTAGTGGGCATGGTTGGACTCGATGATCTTAAAGGTCTTTTCCAACCTAAATGATTCTATGATTCTATTTTATGATTCTACAAACAGTGGTAAGGTATACCAGAAATGGAAGCCACTCCAGCCTTCCACCAGTTACATGCTGCAGGTAGGAGGGGGAGAGGCAGCTGGAGACAGGAAGGAATTGCAGTAGCCTGATCAATTTGACATCTCTACATCAGATGCTCGCATCCCTAGCTCTTCTGTCCTCACCATGAACTGCTTCAAAGCATATAGCACATATACACTGTGTGTAGAGATCATGCAGATATTGTGCATATTCTGTAGTTGCTTAATATTGTACTGAACTTGTCTACATTAGGCTTGTACAAATCCCTTGCTTTAAGATCCCTCAGCAGGATGGAAGTAAAGGATGATAGAATATCTAGTACTTCTTAGATAAGAGGTTACATATGAAGTTATTCAGAGTGTAAGTACACATTGTACCATTTCTTTTCTACCTCTGATAAGTAGATTTTAAAATTCTAATTAAGGAGCCCATACTTATGTCTTGAAGTTAAAGTTTTTTATAAGTTACAGTAATAGCAGCTATTACTTTCTCACCTGACTACAAAGTGTCTGTTTAACATTTCTGTGTGCCTAATATAGCCCTTTGCTTGGTTCTTCCATAACAAGGAAAAAAAACTTAACAAGAAAGGGTGACAACAAACTCTTCATCATGCAGCACGATACACCTTCAAGCTAGTAGTTGAATAAAAAAATTACAAAGCGGCAATACTAAAATGCCTGTAATGTTCAGCAGAAAAACAGAACCCTATTGAAACTTACATATTAAGTTTTAGGACAGAATTAAAGCCTGTAAAACTTCACACAGAATGCAAAGACAGATAGAAACTACTACTTTGAGAAGTTTTAGACAAGACACATTATCCCATTTATTAACAAAGTACCAGTATTCATGAACTTGTAATGAGATACAATTCCACACATTTCTTTATATTTGGCATCTGTACATTGATGGCAATATGCTCTGATAAAAATGAACACAGAAAGAACAAGATTTACTTTTCTCATACATACCTTTCACAATAACTGTAAAAAAAACAAACAAAAAATGCTGACTAACAAACTTCACACATCATGTCAAAGTGAAGATAGTCTCCTAAAAAGAAAAAAAAAAAAAGCAAAGTTTGAAAAATTGCACGTGTGTGTATACTATGCACTTATCTTTGCAAAACATTTTCTAAAATTCCAAGTTCCACAAGTGTCTGCTGCAGCTCAAGTCCTAAATGTTGGGGACATACAGATATAGAACCTTAAGAATTCATCCACATCAAAAATGCTAGCCGGACAGCACTGATATTTCAAAGAACATGATCCCTTCCTTATTAATTGAATGTAAGAGGTTCACATGAGAAAGAAGAACCTGATGATGTTAAGTTCTAACTTTTTAAGCTATGCAGAGAAAGGCCCTGTTTCTTAACCCAACATTCCTAGGGAAAGAATTTAAACATTAGAATTAGGAAGGTAATGGAAAAGCATATAGGCTTTTGGACCTTAAAATAATCTAGAAAGGTAAGACACCGCCATGCTATTTCTTATGGAAGCCCAGTATCTTTCCTTAATTTGATACAGCATTATTACTGTATCAAAAAAAAAAAAAAAAAAAGAAAACCACAACACCCTTACATAAAACTTTTTTTTTATTTTAAACTCAGATCCTATAAAGACATTCAATAAAATCCACTTTAAATTGTTATATAGGGAAAGAAACATTATACATAAAGGACTTTGGAAAAAATGTTATACTAGACCCATCAGAAGCCCATCTAATCTGCAACTCTTTGCAAATCCAGATGTTGGCAAGTATATGGCGCTCCAAGAGAAGGCACAACAAAACTGGAACTGACAACCAAGAATAATAAAGCCGTAAGTTTTATTGCCTGGAAGCGCTGGAATTTTTTCTTTTCTTATTCATGTGAAACCTTGCTAAGCTCTGTTTTACGGATATCCTGTATCAACAGGAGCCATACCCTATATTAATGAGTCACAAATTAGTGCGCAGAACACAGGTAACAGTAAGGACAAAACTAAATATTTACCCTAATTTTGCCTTTGATTACCTGTCAATCATGGTGGAAAGTTTATAAACTGTGAATAGGAGGCAAAAGTTAAACTGATGCTTTTCATCTACTGCAAATTAGATTAAGAGGTAGACTATAAAGATGGACCACACAAGCCTGTGATTCAGCCCCCACTGAACTCATCAAGACTTACACACTGCTTAGCATCCAGCAAGTTCAAGCCCTTTACCACACAGTTTACCAAATCACTCTAGCTGGTTAAAAAAAAAAAAAAAAAAATTGAAGATGTAGTTTTAAGACACAGGCATGTGGTTGTCCATCTTCTCTACCACAAAGCCTATGCTCGCTGTAGATCCTGAACACCTATTTAGTTCAGTACCCTCACATACAAACAGTAGCTGCTGGTCATATTTTTCTTACACTACCAACCTAGAGATTAAGATCAGTATCTCAGACAACCAAAACTTAAACCAGAAGACTTTTATCCATACAAAGCTCGAACAGTTTGTGCATGCCTAATTTATGCACCCAAAAGAACTGAATATAAGAATAACAAATACAATTAGAAAGCAAAAAAGATGCTTAAAAATTCTTCCCTCCATTGGGAAGTATCACTATGAGAAAGATACTATTCAGTTGCTTACTTTCAGCCCCCACTTAATCCATATTAGCTATACTCAAGTAACCAGGTGCAGAACTTGCACCTAAATTCGGTTATTACGCAAGACATATACCTCACCCTCTATCAGCATGCAAGATCTGCTGTGGGCTGTAATCCTGACTGAGGCTGATCACAGAGAACCCTGTTTAATGCTTATTACCAATAATTAACCCATTGCAGAATAAGGATAAAAGTTTAGCATATTAATATAACATCTGACACCTAAAATGAGAACTGTACAAGACACTTCTCTCTAAGAACATGGTTTTAACCTTAAAAAACATTTAATTCATCAAGTACACAGAGTTATGATAAATTCAAGACATACAGGCTGAAATAGAAATTATGGTTTAAAAGTAAATGCCATTTTCTACTCTATTAAATACAGTAGAAAGTTCAGCATATGTTTGCCTTTTGTTTCCACTATTAGGAAATAAATATGCCTTCCACATGGTGTAACTTTAAATATTCCAGTTGAAATATGACATTTGAAGGAACATTAATTTAAAAGGCACTTCTTAATATCATAATTTTCAGCAAATAGCATGGAGATCTTTTTAAGACTTTTTTTTTTAATTGTATTTACCATTTTAACAGCGTTAGAGTTGGTGCTGTCATCTTGCAGAACCATTTTTCAGCCAGTTACATGAAGATCTTCTGCAAAAAAACATGAAAAAAATATACTTAACTTTCCTTGTCATGACGCTATTTTGTTTTTAAAATGTTAAGGTATCCTAGATCACTTAAGCTGAGTCACCACTTTAATTTATGATATAGAAAAAAGATAAAAATTGGTCTCACTATGTAGTCTACAGTGTATGTTCACGTAGCTGATTACACTAAAGCCAACAGGCTCAATAGCCTGTCCAACTCTAGTGTTCTGAACATGCAATAAGTGACTTCTGAGGACAGGATGTATAACTCCACCATTGATACTTAATGCACAATCTTATTTCTATTAGCACTAAGTGTTTCTTTGTGCAGATTATCACTTTTTTCATATTACAAGTTCCACCCTAAAAGAGGAAATCATATGAAGTTCGCAAAATATGAAATAACTTTTATTGTGTTGGCAGTTAGGGAAGAGAACATTAAAAGAACGGCCAAACCATTGCAAAACAGGGGTATTGCTTCTAACTGCTCTGTGAAGAAAATACACACACTCCAAAAAAAAAGTATGTAATAACAAGAATAACAAGAGACCAGAACAGCACCTCAGTCACAAACCATGGTGCAAGCAACTCAACTTGAAATTCTTCCTTGTATTTACTCAAGATTATTTCATACACAATTTGAAAGACAACATACCAAGATAAGGTTTGCACACAGAAGAAATTGTTTTAGTTTTTCCAGTTATACCGGCTGCTCCAATAATACAAGTTCTGGGATATAACCCCTCCCCCCCTTAATATGTAATGTCATCAGGTGACTCTCATTTCATATTCGATTACTTTCGAGATAAGATAAAGCAAGACACTGCTTCGACTCTAACCAGAAAAAAGCCGAAAGTAAACTGACAGACATTTTACACCCATCCTTCTAAATCTGGAAATGTGCATTAAAGACACGTTAATTTAACACAACTTTGACCTCCACTCAACTTCCAAGGGTTATCATAGGATAAGAGCAAAAGCAAGAATCTTCAGAAGGCATGGAAAGGTGAGCCCTATGCAACATGACAATGATATTCACTACAGCCCTGTAATCTTTACTCAGGGAAAGTTTCCTGTAGAATCTGTAGAATATAGTGAAGCAAAAGACACAAAAATAGAAACTGAGGCGAAGCTTTCCATGCCAGTACTGAGTACTGCAAGTAGAGATCACTGTTCCTAGCTAAATAAAAAGTTATACAAGACCAAAGTTTGCACAGAAAACACATTTATTTTAGTACCAAAATAAGAGAATTTAGCTTAGCATAAAGGGATGTTTTAGGGATCTGGCAGTGCACAATATAAGTCATACTTACAAACTTGAAAAAGTTTCCTATTCAGCACTTACTCAAAATTCATGAAACAAAGCTTCAAACAAATTTTCTTATATAGGAATAGTATACCAGCTACCACACTAACCACATACTTCTCAGGTCCATTCACACAGCACCCCAGCATCAGTACCTTGTTGGACATGAACATCTATGACCACATCCAGCTAGAAACATAGTAGTTTCAGGTTAGCAAAGCGAAAGTTGACAAGTGGAACTGACATCGCCCTCCTTCTTGTGCTCTCCCAATAGGATTAGAAGAAAGAACTTCATGTCAAGCTGCCAATGCCTCTAAGCGTTACCACGTACACAGCGACCTCTTAGCCACCAGTAGCTGTACATTTAATATTAGCTAAGAATTACAAGTGACATCCTACATCCACATGCTACCCATCTGATCTTGTCTAGTGCAAGATCTAAACATATCATGCTTTGTCACAGGATAAACAGCCCCAGATCTCCGATAAGAACAAGCACAGCAGCCTTCAAAACTATGAGTCACTCTTGCATTTGAAAGCCGAGCCTTCCAGGCACGCTAGAAATCGGCAAAATCACCGCATTCAGAAACGTGCTTTCAGAGTGCATGGGGTCTTCTCCTTCCTTCCTGCCGACAGGTATCTTTGCGGAAAAGCAGCAGCGACACAGAAGAGAAGGTAATCAGTAAATCTCCTTAACACACTCAGAAAAAAGTGGATGCCTGAGGAGAAAGAAATATGGCTCAAGCCCTGGGGATGACAGAGGAGGAAGAACGAGTATCCGTCCTGCACTCGCACGTAAAACAAACACTGGAGATCGGGGGGGGGGGGGGGGGGGGCAGAGAGACGCGGCCCAAGCCGGGGGAAGCACGAACCTCCTCGCACCGCAGGCGGGACACGACAGAGAACTCGTCACCTGCCAGCTCGCTCCCGGGAAAGCGGAATCCCTCCACACACACACATCCCCTCCTTCCGCGGGCAGGGCGGGCACCCTCGGCTGACAGGCGTGGAGAGGAAAGCGCTCTCTCCGACACCGCTGGCACAAACGTGCGTGGGACGGGGCCGAGGTCCGGCAGACGGAGCGGAGGGGACGACACACGCTGCCTCCGACCACCGCCGGACGCCGGCAAGGGCCGGCGGGAGACGGGTCACACACACGGGCGCACGGCCGCGGCACTCCCCGGCCCGCCACGGGCAGGCGCGGCCCACCCGCCCACGCGCGACGTGAGGGGGCAAAGTTCCCCGCCCGAGGCGAGGCGGGGCCCGGTCTCGTCCCCCCCCCCCCGCCTCAGCCCTGCGGGCCGGGGACGGGGCGGGCAAGGCCTCCTGCCCGCGACACCCCCGGCGACAGCTGACAGGCGCGGCGGGGCTGAGGGGGCAGCAGCCGGCGAAACCCGCGGCCCGCCGCGCACAGCCGCTTGCGGCTCGCCGCAGCCCCGTCCCCGCGACGGCGGCGGTACCTGAGGCCGCGAAGGGGCCCGGAGCTCCGTCCGGCGGCGGCACCGCCCGCTTCGCTTCGCTTCCCTCCCCTCCCTCCCCGCCCGCCCTCTAAGATGGTGGCGTGCGCGAGCGGCGGCGGCTGCTGCGCCGAGAATCCATCCCCGAGGCCGCGAGCGAGCGCCGGCCCCGCCCCGCCCGCAGGTCGGCCCCATCGAGCCGCTCGGCCAGCCGCTCGCCACCCCTGCCGGCCGCCCCCCGTCCCTCAGCGGGCGCGGGCGGGAGGGCGGCGGGTGTTCCCGCTCGGCGGCCTGGCACCGGAGAGCGGTTTTTTTGGGGTTTTTTTTGGGGGGGGCGGGGGGCGCCTCCCCCTCCCCATCCCTTCTGCCCGTTCAGACACGGAGCCGAAAGGTTTCGGCGCGCAAAGGCCTGAGGTGCCGGTGCCCGCGCTGCGGTGTAGCCGGCCGCCGGCCCCTGGGGGACGGGCAGCAGGCAGGGCCGCGGGACGCAGCTTTCCTTCAGGGCTGACTTGGAAAGCCTGAGCGTTCGCCCCGCGGCCGCGCCGGTGCCGGGCTCGGCTCCGGAGGGGTGGCAGCGGAGGGCCCCGCCCGGCAGAGGCGGCCGCGGGGTCCTGCCCGGAGCCGGCTGGGAGGCGGCGGGGCCGCCGGGCGCTCTCCTGAGCGGCGGGAGTGAGGAACGCGGAGCCGCTGCTTCTTAGAAGGGCGAGAAGGCGCCAGCGGGCTGAGCGTAAAGGGTGGTGAACGCGGGGTTTTGCTCGTATCGTCAGAAGCACGGGTCATCGCCCTGCGGCTGGGGAGTTCCGCCTCGGCTGCGGGGAGCGGTGCTGGCTGCCGTCCGCTGCCGCAGCAGCACCGGCTGTGCTGTCCGGGTTGGCCGTCTTTAACGAGAGAACGGGTAGAATAGGTCTGACGGAGGAGAGCTGCCTTCGGACAGACGAGCCGTTACCTAGCATTTGTACAGTCTTTTTCAAAGCCGCGAGGTAAGCAGGTAAAAAAAAAGAAACCAAAAGATGGAGGAACAGAGAAGGCAGAGGAAGGGAGCCCGAACTGAAGAACTGGAGATGGAGAAGTGGGATGGAGCTTGAAACTAGTCCGTCAAAAAGAAGGAAGGAGTAAAAACCAAAGCGAGCAAGACCCTTGAGAAATGTCCTAAAATGCAGAGACGGTGGAATCTTGGTTTCACAGTTACCGTAATCTTTACGCTCTGTGATACAAAATCTCACAGGACCGGGAATTAGTGGCAACTAATTAAATTCTTAAAATAGATGTCTGCTTCGCTTTCAACACACTTTTAATAGCGTAAAAAAAAGTGAAACTGTATAGACGTATAAGCTACATTAAAGCACAGTTACCTTAAATTTAATTTTGAGATGCATAAGTTATTGGCTAACCAAGCTGTAAAAGGAAATATTAGGCAAAGTTAAAATCTACAAAAAAATAGTGGGTAAAATAAACTAGCATAGGCTTAGATGAAATGACAAAATCAGGTTCTGGTCTTGTTTGTGTTGGTTTTGTAGTCCACTTTACCTCCTTGTAGTCTATGTTGATTAGTATTTATGAATTGAGCTCATAATACCAACCTAAAGATAACCAATGGTCTATGTAATGTGTTGCAGATTATTCAGTAAATGCATCTTTTTGCGAAATTCAACTCTTAACATATTTTGGGAATTTTAGAGTAAAAACTGGTAGGAAATAATAGTAAGCGATCTATACAGATGAGTGGAACGGTAAATGATATTTAATTGTAATTAGGTGATACATACGATATAGCTGTGAAATTGTGCTATTCACACTTGCAAACTGTTGAAATAAAACACGATATTTAACCCTTCCTACAAGTTAGTGATTGAAGAGATCCATTATCTCTCATATAAAAATGTTATGTCTTATCATCATATGTCTGGATGAATGTTACTGTTGGACTTGAATTATTTCCTGTATATAAATAAAAGTTACTTCTTGAAAAGAAAAACCTTTTAAGAACTTTTAGTCTGAAACTGGTTTGGGTTTTTTTGTGAGCCTTCATTTCTTAATATAGCTGTATTTTTATTTGCATATAGTAGCGCTAAAAGACTTCCAACAAGCTTGATGCCTCATTAAACTGGTTGTTAGAAGTAGTAAGATACAATCCCTACCCTGAAGCATTTATAGTCTAAACGACACAAGGAAATGTGGTGAATTATGGTCTTGGTTCAAGCTGTCTTTTTTGGATGTATTCTGAGTATATATTATAAATGATACTGTATTGATTTGTTGTGCTTCTGTCCTCACTGTCTTCTGCCTTGAAGCCAAAATTGCCAAAATATGCAATACATATTTTATACTTTACTTTTTTTAAATTTTTACTTTACAACTTTGGAAAGAGATTTTAGGTAAAATTAATTTCTTAGACAAAACTGCCGGAAAATAGCAGTCCTCTTGAAATGGTGCTTTCTGTGGAATTTGGAGGAGCTGAAAATTATATAAAATATAATTACAAAAATATGTATAAATCTCACAGCATTTAATTTTCTTAGGTCTTGCACATCTAGGTATTTATACTGAGATTCAGTAAACTTACATGGCTTATCCAAGGTCAGTTAGTTAATAAGCAGCAAAACATGAGAAGACAACCAAAGAGTTACGACTACAGTACTCTGACAGAGAAACTAAACATAATACTTTTTTATAGCTAATAGTGCTTTTACTAACTAATATCTTGAAAATAATTATGCATAATTTATATTAAAATGGAGTGAATGTTTTATATTTATAAAAAAGCTGCATGTGTTCTTGTGAACAGGGAGAATAAATAAGGCAACAGGGAAGGTGCAGATTCTCAGCCTCTTCTGTCTTACCTGATCACACAGTGATAGAAAAGCTCTGGAAAAGGAGAATTCACCTCTGAGACCTAGCATAATAAAGCTCAGCTTGGTTTGCTTCCCCTGCCAAGTGCTGTCCCACAGTGAGTGGCAGTAGCTGGTGCTAGGGATGGCAAAATACCTGGAGATGCACAGATTTTATATCTTTTTTTTTTTTTCCCTTCAGTCTCCTTTGACAGTGGAAAGCACATGAAATCCCAACTGTGAATTAAAACCATCTTTCTGAGTGTAGCTCCACAAGTCCTCTCTTGCATGTGAGTTTTCTTGTTTATTTTTTATAAGGCTGTGCAGCTTGCATCTCAGTGCGGTCACACAGCTAAATCCAACTTGTTAATGCTTTGATTTTAAACATTTTGACTGAGGCAGGCAAACGGGAGAAAACTGCAGTTCTTGAGGTGGAGTGCCAGGCTTCTCTTTGTCACAGGATGAGGCACTTATGCAGTGGTTCCTGAGGCATTTGAAGAAAAATGGGTCAACATTGTCAGAAGCCCAGAAGTTTGTACTTTTCACACTTAGAAATATCACAGGACTCCTGTATTTTTAGCTCTTGACTAAGTAATTTACTTCCTATTGTAAAAGTTCACATTATGATCTTGTGTCTTCTCTGAAAGAAACTATTACAAGAATGATTTCTTTTCCCCTTTTTTTTACTGTTCCTTTTTTAGGAATTAGAGTTTCAGTAATCATGTGTAATAAAACTATATGTATCTTGCAAATATACACATATTGTATATTTATCTTTCTTGCTGTGAATATTTTAGTTACATGAATAGCACTTCTATAGGCAAAGCAAAATTATATCTACTTCCCAGCAGCACTGTAATATTTTCATAAGAGAAAACATCCTGAATTTTATTTTACACACCTGCTAAATTGCACTTATAAAGAAAATCTGAATTTAGTTTCTCCTCATGTATGTTCTACTTAGGAAGACATAATAGCTGATTTGGATAAATAGATCAGATCCCAAGAAGGAAATTTAATACTCTGTAGATCCCATAATAGATCTCTACAAAGGAATTGAATCTACTTATTTTAGAGAAATGCTTCCTTCGGAAGGATTTGGATCAGTTCTTTGATGAACAAGAGACTTATGTTGATGAACAAGACAAAGCAGCAGAAGAAACTATTAAAATTTAAACTGACAAACTCAGTTTTGATCAACTTCTGTCCTCCTTAGGGGAAGGAGGTAGTCTAACTGTTCAGGACTAGACTTTGCATAGGATGCATGACAGCACAGTTTTCCCCTGTTCTGTTAGGTTAGACCAAAAGTTCATGTAGCTCAGAACCGTGTCTCCACGATGACTCGCAATGGATGCCTGGGAAAAGGGTACTGGAAACAAGGCACTTACAGGGTAGTTGTTTCCATGGTTCATCCTTGTAGTTTTTAGAAATAAATGGTTTACAGGATCCTTATCTGGAAGTCTGTAATTCAGCCAATATATTGAATAGCTCTTGATGGACCTATGAACTTGTCTAATCCCACCTGTGAACCCAGTTGTACTGTAAAACATTAGCTGTTAAGGGTTTATTTAGGTAGAGTCTTGTGGTGTAAAAGAAAATGCTTTGCCCACTGGTTAATAATCTTATCACATAACTTGTAATAGTTATTCCACTTCACCTTCTTTGCACCATTTGAGTTTTCATGTGTCTTACAGTTGTCTTCAACTGCCCTTGGAGGGTCCTTGCACCCCAAGTCCCACTTTGCAGGAAGCCGTTTGTGATGGAAGGGACAGTTCTATTGCTCAACTATCTTCACTGCTTTCCCCTGCTCCCAATCCAATTCTTGAGATGCTGAAATGAAAACATCGAAATTTGGGTATATTATGACTTCAACTGTGATAGTTACAATTTCTGTTTTGTTCTCAGTCCTCTTTTGTGTATTTACAAACATTTTGTATTTTTGACCCTTGCTGAGCTGTTACACGGCTGTTTTCTTCACTGTTTTACCTTATGACAAGGCTCTAAGAAACTTGAATGCTTAAAACTGTACTATTTTGAATAAAATTTATGCTGATTACTATGAAAACTACCAGTACTTACAGGAAAAAATGTTATGCTGCAGATGTATTAGAAGCAAAAACCACAAATATTTTTGCCGTGTAGCTTTTTATCAACTACTACTTTTAATAGCTGTAGAAAATGAACTAGAATCGAGAGGTTTTTCTGCTTCCTACTGAACATTACTTGCAAATTTTAGCTAGTAATAAGATTACAGATTAGTAAAAACAACTCATTTGGGAAACTTGTCATCACCTATTTCAGTCTTTTTACTTTGCTGATTTATAATAGTAAAGAAAACAGGAATCTTAATTGGCAATGGGATTTCCCAGACTGAAAATTACTAAATTGCTATCACTAAATTATTTTCAGTAGATTAACTATGATCATAATTTGTTAAAAAAAGACGATTTTAAAAACCATTTGGAAGCTTATCCAAGCAAAACAAAAAGTAAATGGAAAGTAAACCTTCAGAAGTGTTCCAAATTACAAAATTACCATGCCACTGAGAAAAACCATATGCAGGAGGGGACCACATGCATAACCTTCATGTGTGTTGACAAGTAGAGAGTCATTTGAATGCTGTAGCTAGCAGAAATGCATGTGTGAGCACAAGTACCTGTTCTGTCAGGAGATGCAATCCAAAAAAACAAATAGGCCTTAACATAGAGTCAAATGTAATTTTTACTTACACTGAATATTCCCATAAAAGCAACTTTCTAAAGGTCAAGTCAGGCAGTTTTCCCAGCACAAGGCTGAACAGTTGGAACTGCATGTAATCTGACCCTGTATGTTCAGGAGAACACAGAACAGATTTTGATATTTGTGCTTTTTGCACATTCCTGTATGAATAATCCCAATGATTCACTAAGGCTCATTGCAACATAAGGTACTATTCAAAGTTAATTGCAGTATTGCCCAATATGGTAATAGTTAACTGATCCCTTGCTGGGCATGCGTAATATTCAAGATAAGTCAGGTATACTCATAAGAAGGGCCTAAATCAAAGGAACAAATGTCCCATATGATGAGAAACGTACTGTGTATATATAGGTTCTACACATAGAGCATGCAACTGGATTAAACTGGAAGTTATTCTGCAGGGAAATACAGGAGGGAAAGTTTCTGGTTTTTACGTCTTGTAATGTTAACAAGTACCTTGTTACAATGTTAACAAGTCTTTCCAATGCAGATGCTCTTAAACTGCACCAAAAATGAAAGTTTATCAGATGAAAAATTGCACTGGCAGAGCTACTGATTTGGGGCTTTGCCAGTGCATTGTTTTCAGATAGTAAGGTTTCAAAATATGTTGTCCTTAAAGGTCAAGTTGGTTGTCTTGTTAGGATGGGACCCCAACTTGAAAAGGCATGTAGTGCTCCAAATAGGTATTTAAATGCCCCTATTCTTACAATAAGGGCTAACATAATTCATGTAATCTGTTTGTCTATAAGATTTTGCCTGATTTACGTATTCATTAGCATTGTTTGCCACAGTGTTTGCTTTTAGTAGTTTTTCAAAGAGGCAGAGTGAGTGAAATACTTGGATAAAATGTTTCTGTTAGTTTTGATGTATTTCTGATACTAGATATGTGAGGAGCACATTCTTACAAATTGACTGTAGTCTTCTTCAAAGACATGCATATAACCCTTACAGTGGCTGACACAGCACTGTAGAATTGCAAATCAGCTTTTATACTTTTTGATGATCCATTAAGGTATTATTTCAGGAAAATTTCCTACAGTCTTTCAGCAGGACAAGCAAGAAACCCCAACTTTACAGAAATTAGTTAACAGTTTCTTTCTCTATATATTATCAAACAGCCTGAATAAATCTAGTGTGGAGGTACCCAGCATTCAGAAATAGTGTTTTGAAATTGTTTCCATATTTTATGCATGCAGCATTGTCACTAGGAAGATATTTATTTATTTATTTATCTATTAAGGAACACAGTATTTTTTTCCACTGTTGACTAATTTGACTATTATTTTTCATTGTTTCTATTAATTCATGCATTTTAACAAGTAACTTGAGCTCCAGATAGCTGTGATAATTGAAAAAGATACTGCACAAGCTGTTCATTGCTGTCCCCCAGCACTGCTGGAGAAAGCATGTTCCTTATTCGGCTAGAGAGAACATTCCTCATCCTGCTAGAAAGAAGGCAGCCAAATTATTTAACCCATCAGAGAGGATATTTTTAGTTATGTCTCATTTTGTCTGGAGACAATTAGGGAGTGCTTATTCATGCTTCTGCCAATAGAACTGTGGATGCTATAATATCCAGCTGATTGGAAAGGCTGGTACCATTTTCAAGCAGCACACTGCTGCTTCCAGAGAAGGACATCTGTCTATGCGAGTTCCAATTTCTCCTCCTAGTTCTCCTCTCCTTCCTACATTATCTTGAAGTACAATAAGAGTAATATGGCACAATGACCGTAGTTGTGATATAGTAGCCTTTAACATTGTCTTCTAAAAGCTAATCCGAGGAATCAACAGTTTGGATCAATGGAAGAAAATGTATTTTTTTCAAAAGTCACAAAACAAGGAAAAACCCCAACAGGTATAATACACGTGTTTCTAAACAATCCTCTTATGACAAGCCATTTAGAGTGAGAGGTCAAATATTAGCAGCAAAACCCTCTCAAAGGTTAGTTAACATCTGTTAAAGACTGAACAAGTGTCTCAGAACAGAAACTGATTTGTTTACCTGTCATACATTCATTGCTTGCAGTTTCAAATGTTTGAATAGCTCAAAAATCCATGGTGCTGTTGCATGCTCTATGACTCTTCATGCTACTACTTTTGTGAAATGACCCACTTAGGGTCATCTTGATCCTCTTTTCTAAGTGTTGATGATCTGGCACTTTTCTTGCTCTTATACTTGCCACTTTTTTAAGGCTTGGTTTTACCCCAGTGAGCTTCATCGCTCTGCTGGAAGCCTCACCGGTTACAGATACCTGCAATGGCTGCTAAACTGCAAACTAGTGACATACTGATTTGATTTAGCACATGGATGACATCTTTGAATAAAAAATAAAAGATCACTAAATTAAAAATGGTGGTTTTACATATGTTTGCAAGTTATCTTGGGTTTTACTCAAATTAATGGTGCATGACATGGTGAACATGAAAGTTGATGCCTAAAGTACAACTGCTAAGGCAGGTCAGATACTTACAGCTGCGATTGATTTAGGTTCTCAGTTCTGTTGAAGTATACAATAAGTCATACAAAAAAGGTAGCAATACACATTTGTTCCAGCCAAGGAAGTAAATAGGTACAACTGTGAACACATAATACTGTTTCAATTACACAGGAAAGCACAGATTTTCTGATCACGGCCAAGCTATGTATTACTGTTACTTGGCTCCCAGGTGTGACCGTGTGGAGCCTGTGCAGTATAGATACAACACAAAGGCAGAGGTTTGTATCCTGCTTTGCTGTTGTAGGAATCCTGCTGCCATCGTCCTGCTAATTCACTACAGAAGCTTTATAAAGGAACAAGATGTATTTGTTATGAGAAAGCACAGAATAGCAACATAAACAATTTTAAATGGAAAAGCAAGCTGTAAATAGGAATGCAGTGCTTCTCTGAACAGCATGACTTTTGCAGATTTTGTCTCTGCCCAGAACATCAAGTTCCTATTTAAGTCATCACATTTTTAGTCAAACTCTTCCTTTATATTCTCTAGATTTATCTTTTGACACACATTTTGCTATTATTCCTAGCAAATATAATGGGCAATGGTGGTGATATCATCGTAATAGTCCAAGGATATAAACAAGCCCCAGTTTATAAGTTTCTCTCTCTCCTTACATAACTTGTTTTAGTGTACAAAGAATCATAATTGGGTTTTTTTAATTTGTTATTTAAAAAAATAAATATGGTTGGACTAATTATATTTTGGAAGTTAATTGTTTTAGTTGCTCTAAGTCAGAACTCTTGGAGAGTAGCCACATCAAATGAGATCCTGGTAATTTGCCATGACTTCACCATGTGCAGCTCCATGAAATTACATGCCTCCCATATGGCTGTTGCTATAGCTATGCAAAAATCAACCAATAACACTATAATTTTGCTTGTGGCCCTTCCTGGAAGAAATCTACATACAACTTATATCAGGGTAGATAAAACGTTTTCTTCCTTAGCTCTCTGTAGTATTCCACCAACTATTGGTAAAACGTACTTATATTGAAACACTCAGAACATGACGGTTAAATGATCAAGCAATGTACTTTATTATAAATACTTACATTAAAGTGAATATTGTCTAACGGGTAACCTAGACCTGATTTTCCTTGGCTGTTTCTCTAGCTTTCATTGTCAGCTATACCTGGGCTTAAGGGATGTTCATTGTGATGTACTGGATATTAACCTGCCTTTAAATTCAGTTTATACCGACCTAAATGGCAACATGCTGACCAGGGCAAGATTGGATTCTCAGCCATCATAGGCATTTCCAAAATCCCTTCTGTGAGAGACTGAAAGAGTTAATGTCTCAAACATTGTGGTGGGGCAAGTTCTGCTTAAAGACAAACCCTGCACAGCAAGGAACCAAGGTGAAAAGCCCATCAGCTCAGACATCAGCAACAGGAGGGGGAGGGCATGCTGGAGGGTGTGCAGCTCCCTCTTCTGATAAGCTGTTCTGATACAAAGATCAAACAATGGCCCTGTCTGCAGGGAAGGAGAAGTTACTCCACAAACAACCCCCAAGCCCAAAGGCTCACAAACTGTTCATTAACCTGACGAGTTCGGGTGCCCGCCCGAAGGAGGGGCAAGGATGATAAAAGGACACCAACTGAAGCCCCGGGTGTGCAAGCCCACCAGGACTGGACCCCTCGGCTGACTGAACCAACGCTGGACCCAGGACCAGTGAAATCTTTCTCTCTTCCTTTCTCTCTCTGTCTTCTTCTCACTTTCCTTTTCCTTTTCCACAATCCCTACACCTCATCTGTTTCAAGGTATAAACCGTTGACCAAGTGTGAGACTAAGCGTAGATCCAGCCGCCCCTAGACCCTTCTCTGAGGAGGAGTCTGGAAAGCAAGGGGGTCTGCTCTGAACCTCTTGACTCAACTTTATTCCCTGAAGTGGTGTATATTGTCACCCTGGGTTACACGGTTTACAGAAGTAGTCTTATGCCAATTGCTGTTGTGAGAAAACCCTGCCACCTACTACCATGCCTCCCCAGTTCAGCTTGCTTCTGTCATGAATAAAATCTTTAACTGATCGTTTGGTGTCATTTCACCTTAATTTAGCCCGAGTGACTTTCGAATTAAACATGACTCCCTGGTCTGTCCAGTCTGGGTCCTGACACCTTCTCCGCTGCAACTTCTACTTCCTTTTGTTTTTTCTTGTTCCTTGCACTTTACTGTACTTCCCAGGCCTTGATCTATATATGGATTCACAGAGTTCTTTCTGCATGCTCAAGGGCAGGCTATTAACTGCATGAAAACGATCCAGAATGAGCAGGATGCTGAAAAGCTTCCCACATAGCTTAGCAAGTGATTTGTAATGCTTTTATCTAGGTATGCACTCGTTCAGGCTGAAGGACTTGTGAAATTTTAATATGTAGTATTGCTGGAGCTAGTAAATCATACCTCCATCACAGAAAAGTTTGGAGCCCCAAGACTTATTTATATAAAAATTGCAGAAAGTTGTCTGAAAATTCCCTCCATCCGAATCAAACTGTTAGACTGCTCCTGTATTTACTTGTTGACTAATAGAAGTACTTTCCTTCTGAACTTTTATCTTCTCATACCTTATGCATTTGTATTCATCTGCATTCTCTTGTTTTATATTTACATTCTAAACTGCCTGGAGGCAGACAGCAACAGAAGGAGGATGCTCTGCAATGGTAATTACTTCTGTTATCATGGATATTCAGGAAAAGATCACCTGCAACCCAACTGTGTTTATAAAAGCTGGACTGTGATGCATCTTAGAATGATGATATTGCTGGATTATGTGTGCTGTATAGGATGGTACCAGATAAAGGCAATTTAGGGTTTTATTCACTCCCATTCCATTGGTAAGATTGAGAACATGCTAAGACACTGCCTCTACACATTAGAAATTTGATTTCTGCTACACCCTGAAACAGTGAAAAGCTTTGCATAAGTTTGGAACTGAGATCTGGCCAAATGAGGATAAAAAGATTCAGAAGATTACACTATGAAAACAGACTGGGCTTTTCCTACTGTTCCTGTACTGAAGAAGTACAGAAGGGTTGGAAAACATCTGAATGCAAGAAAGTTTTGAAATATATCAATCAGCACTGCAATCCTGCTGGATCTAGCTGAATTTTAGCTTTATAAGCTCAATTTTGTAATTTGAGTACAAGACTTCTACACTGAAAATATCCATCAGGATAATCTAGATGTCAATGCACGAAACTACAAAGGGTCTATTGAGGAAGCAGTATGGAAATTTAGATTGATCTATCTGAATTTTGATGAGTAATATGCCAAACTTGTGTTTATGGTACAACAACGTGAGATAATATTGCTTAAAGAGGAATCTTGCACCTTCATTTTATTGGACTGATGCCTGGGTCCACAGCCATCTGAAGAACTGCATCTGGCAAGACTAATAAAATGAAACATGAGATCTCATGGCCAGGGAGTTCAGTCTTTCAACTCCTTCCCTTGCAAAACTGTGATTGACTTGGCACCTTGATATTGACAGAAATCCTATGCTTTTTGGTCCTGAAATGTAAATTCCACTGTAATTCAGTAAACCAAAATGCACCAGCACTGATCTTTTTCAATGTCATTCTTAATGCAGACTCAGGAAGAACACAAACGGATAGCAAGAGATCACAATGGAGTTAGTTACTTAACAGATTTGTTTCACTTTCCATATGAACTGCAGTTTTGTTTTTTTGCTGCTGAGTGTCCTACCATTTCGCAGAAAACACTAGTACTCACAAGGAGGAAAAAAATAAATCCAGCTATGGGAAATTTTCTGTAGAGTGCATTACAGTAAGTGCTTGTGGGTATGATTTAATGTTTTATAGTGAAGTGATGCTTCTATTAGCAAAGAGTCATCAGCATACTTTTATAGCAGTTCTACTATCTGTCTTTTGACTTTGCTATTAAAGCTTAGCTAGACTAATCAGGAGCATTATTTGGAAATATTAAGTAATAAAGAACAGTCAGCTATGGTACAGTACTGATTACACTCTTCAAACCTCATTGCCTGCTGGACATACTAACTTGGTGGTGCTGATCCCCTCTGTGCCAGCTCTATGAGCTGTGTAGCCAGGACAAGACCTGCCAGCTCCATGCTTTCTGCATGCCACAGTTTTTTGGCCCTTCTCTCATGGTCCTCTGAGGGGGTTACTTCGACTTCTGCAACTGGAGCGCTAAGCCACTTTCTCATTCCAGGACTCCATCTGCCAGATGCAGATGCAGATGCAGAACCTGCTGCATGTATAACCCCGAATACCAGGTAATATAACCAAGAAGAAAGTGAAAAGTCCACATGCTACTTTATATACTAACTGTATTTATTTTAGATAAATATGTACCTATGTACACACACAGGCATGTGCATTAAAAAAAGTTTCTCTGAGAAGCTTTCAGAGATACTCATCTTTCATATTCTAGCACAGCATGTCTCACAGGCTACACAATATCCTGCAGAAATCCCTTTCATTATCTGTAAACTGCCTCATAATGTTCTATTCATAATTTGCTTTGACATTAAAATAAAAATGTTAATATTCTCAGTATCTCCTTTCCTTATGTTCCTCAGGAGGATCTGGCAGTCCCCAGAAGCCAGATGGTGGCTTGAACTTCACAACTGAACTGTCTAGCTGCTGCTACAAAAAGGGATGGTTTTGCTCCCTTGCATCTCAACCCGAAGGGCGTGTACCTAGCCCTTCCTTTGCACTGACACTGACTCTTGTCTAACCTTACAGTGAACTCAGGGAATGAACCTATTAATTAGAGATAGCTTAAATTAAGTGAGGAGGACTAATGCTTGAAGAAGGAAGCAAGACCACTGTGAGGATAGCTCGAGGGCTGGCAGCTCCCTAAGGGACATGGAGCCACTCCAGTAACACGGCCAGCAGGGCTGGGGACTCACCAGCTTGGGCACATCCCACAGGACACAGTTGAGGCAAGGCGGGCAGACCCAAAGATAGCGGCCAGGTTCAACCAAGAGTCCAGGTCATTAGACAAGTTCATGGTGGTTGTATTGGCTTTGCGTGGTCAGGTTTTGGTAGCCAGGGGGCTACAGGGGTGGCTTCTGTGAGAAGCTGCTAGAAGCTTCCCCCATGTCCAACAGAGCCAATGCCAGCCGGCTCCAAGACGGACCCGCCGCTGGCCAAGGCCAAGCCCATCAGCAATGGTGGTAGCGCCTCTGGGATAACAGATTTAAGAAGGGAAAAAAGTTGCTGCGGCACAGAAAGTGCAGCCGGAGAGAGGAGTGAGAATATGTGAGAGAAACAGCCCTGCAGACCCTCAGGTCAGTGAAGAAGGAGGGGGAGGAGGTGGTCCAGGTGCCAGAGCAGAGATTCCCATGCTGCCCGTGGGGAAGACCATGGTGAGGCAGGCTGTCCCCCTGCAGCCCAGGGAGGTCCACGGTGGAGCAGATATCCACCTGCAGCCTGGGGAGGACCCCACACCGGAGCAGGGGGATGCCCAAAGGAGGCTGTGACCCTGTGGGAAGCCTGCACTGGCAGGACCTGTGAGCCCGTGGAGAGAAGAGCCCATGCTGGAGCAGGTTTTCTGGCAGGACTTGTGACCCCGCGGGGGACCCACACTGGAGCAGTCTGTGCCTGAAGGACTGCAGCCCGGGGGAAGGACTCACATTGGAGAAGTTCATGAAGGACTGTCTCCCATAGGAGGGACCCCACGCTGGAGCAGGGGAAGTGTGTGAGGAGTCCTGCCCCTGAGGAGGAAGGAGCGGCAGAGACAACGTGTGATGAACTGACCGCAACCTCCATTCCCCGTCCCCCTGTACTGCTGGAGGGGAGGAGGGAGAGAAAATTGGGAGTGCAGCTGTGCTCGGGAAGAAGGGAGGGGTGGGGGGAAGGTGTTTTAAGATTGGGTTTTATTTCTCATTACCCTACTGTGGTTGATTGGCAATAAATTAAATTAATTTTCCCCAAGTCAAGTGTGTTTTGCCCGTGATAGTAATTGGTGAGTGATCTCTCCCTGTCCTTATCTCGACCCACAAGCCTTTTGTTATATTTTCTCTCCCCTGTCCAGCTGAGAGGGGGAGTGATAGAGCAGCTGCGCAGTGCTTAGTTGCTGGCTGGGGTTAAACTACAACAGCGGTGAAACAGGTCCAAGGTGAAGCCAGGATGCCAGTCTGCAGACCAGGACTAGGGCCACTGATGGTAACCAAGGAGGCCCATAGCGACAAGGCAAGTCTAATATCAAGCCAGAAAGCAAGGCTAAGACAACACACACCTACAGCATAATTTAGACAAAAACTGAGGGCCCAGGGCTGAGCTTAAATGGGTCTCCTGTGTCCTTGGGCAGGGAGTGTGGGGTGGAGGCCCCAGGTGAGGCTGATTATGGCCATTAAGGCCCATTAGTGCAGGCTGAACCCTGGCAATTACTCTTTTTGATGGACTACCAAATTTGTCCTCAGTGTGACATTGGATTGTACCACGAAGCTTTCATTTCATCCTCACATTGCTAAAGCGTAGCAGCAAGCAAAGGACTGAAAATACCTGAAAGCCCCAATACCAGGACTGTTAAGACATCAAAATACTTTGAAAACAAAGAAAAAATAGCGTGTGGCTACAGTACACCATGGGGCAAGAACTGGGCCAGGCCTGGTGGACACAGCAATCTGTCCTTCAAAGCCTGAAGGGCTGTGAAAGGTGGAAAGAGAGAGAAAGAAAAGAGCAAGCCCTTGAACAGTTTTTTTTTTTTTTTTTTTACTTTATCCAGCTGAATGCCAGAGCCCCAACAGCACACACCCTTGCCCCCTTTGGAACCAAAAATCCTCCAAAAGGAGGACGGGGGCCTATGGCTAAACCCAAGCAGCGATGGATGCCACCGATCCCATCGGTGGGTGTGCTGGGACAGCCGATCGGGGCAGGGCCACACGGGTTTCCTCCATTTATGTGGGAGCGTGGCACAGAGATGGTGGCACAGGCAGCGTTCGGGCGGGCGGCCAGCGCTGGCGGGAGGCTGGGAAAAGCCTTTTGCTCGGCTGGCCTGGCAGCAGCACACCACCCCGCCTCAGGCTGCAGGATTTTAAAGGGTGGGGAGCGTGGGGTGTGGGTTCAGTGCTCCTGTGGAGATCTATGGCTGAGACGGGCTGGAGGGTTTCCCTTCAATGCAGCTGAGGGGAACCGGGTTTCCAGGGAGGCTGGGCTGCCCAGGGCTGGTGCTGTGGGGTGCCTTCCCCAGCAGGCGTTTCGTTCGCCAGCTCAACTAGTGTCTGGCAAAGCCAACGAGCACCAGGAGGAGCGTGGCCTCCTGCGTCTCCCCCTCGGTGACAGGTTTTCTGGGGAGGGCTTTCGGCCCCTCAGCGGCAGGGCCTGCAGGAAGTCGTCCCCTCGTCACGTTCAGCACCCTCCTGGCACCTCACAGCCCCTCGCCCCGTCTTCCCTCAGGTTTTCAGCGTTACAATACTACCCCAGCCAGCCGCGCTCGCTCGCCGCCCCTGAGGAGGCCGGCGGCTGGCGGGGCGGGGGTTGGGCAGGAACCCGCCCTCCCGCCCGCTCCGCTTCTGCACCGCCTCGCAGGGGCGAGGCCGCGAGATCGGACGTCACCGAGGGCTGGGGTTGTCGCGCCCGCCCTCGCCGCCGCGCGCAGGGAGGGGCGGGTCAGCCATCTTGGGCTCGCCGGGCCGTGCCTGCGAGGGAGCGGGCGGGGGAGGGAGCGCCCGCCTTGCGGAAGTGCCCTCACTCCCCGCCGCCGAGCCCAGCCGGAGCGCGCCCAGGGCTGCCCGCCGTCCCCAGCACCGCCGCTACCGAGGAGCATGGCAGGGCGGCTTCCGGCCTGTGTGGTGGACTGCGGCACGGGGTGAGCGACGGCCGGGGCGGCCGCTGACAGCTCGGTGCCGCCCGGGGCGGGGCCGGGCCGGGCCGAGCCGGGCGGGTTCCGCTGCTGCAGATGGCGGCGGGGGTCGCGCTGCCCGCGGCGGGGCCGGAGCCGGGCAGGGCAGGGCAGCCGCGCCCGGGTCGCCGCGGTGCCGGTAGCGGGAGGGCCGGGCCGGGTCGTGGGGAGCAGCCGGCAGCCTTCCCTTCCCCTCCCCTCGCTCTCTCCGTCGGGCCCTTCGCGGCCGCCCGGCGGGGCGGGGTGTCCCGGCGCGGCCCCGCTCCCCCGCCGTCAGTCCGCGCCTCCGGCAGCCGGGTCGCACCGGCGCCGCGCCGGTCGCTCCCCCCCCCGGCTCGCCCTCGCCGAGCCCTCGGGCCGCCCCGCCGGCCGGGGCCGCTCGGAGCAGCCGCCTTCGGTTCCTCGGCCGGGGCGCGGGGGGACCCTGCGCGGCTGCCGGAGCCGGGGGCGGCGAGCGGGGAAATCATCGTGCGGCTGCCGGCGAGCTCCTGAAATGCCCTCGCGTGGAGGAGTCACCGCTCCGTCGGGTGCCGTCTGGGGGGGGCTCTTATGCGTTTATTTTTAATTTTTTTTTTAATATGCGGATAATGTCATTTATTCTGTGTTACTTCTCTCTGTGGAAGGAAAAAACCCCTCCCCCTCCATGGAGCAAGCGCAGAGGAACTTCCTTAGTTTTGTCAAAGCCTCTTCCTGCTTTCGGGCTTTTATACCTTATAAGGCAGTTTTCAGTGTCAAACCTGAACCAAATCCGTTTTAGAAACTCTTCTTTTTGTTTAGCAGCTACCAGATGATGAAGAGAATGCGGTGCCAGTGACACATGGCATAAAAAGTGATTCGGGAGAAGGCCCTCGGGATTCAGACTCCCTTTTCCGCCGTGGCATGGCTCCTGGAGGCTTTGGGTTGGGGAGCGAGCCCTTAGAGGTGTCTGTAGGAAGCCGACCTGGAAGGGTTCCGTGGTACCGCTTGCAGGAGCACGCTCAGGAAGTGAAAACCGCTCTGTGACCTGCTGTCTGCGGTGTGATTTTTAAGACGAAATATTTCATTTTAGGCATTATGTATCAGTTTTTCATTGGAAAGTACTGGTGTATTTTCAAGGCCCTTCCTCTTTAGCTACTGCTGATGGCGTGCAGATTCTTTAACTCATCTTTTGGTTTCACTTCTTGTCCATCTTGCTAAAAGTAATCAAAGAAATTTCTCAATGAATGCGCTATATGTACAGGTATTTACAGTACTCTTCTGAAAGGGCATGTTCTTTTGAAATCCAGGCACTTGTTTTTTTGAAAGCACATGCTCATCTTCCCTTCAAGAGAATCTATTTGGTGTAGGACATTAATAAATTGGTCTTTCGGAAGAGCAGGTATATATGTGTCTATAATGTCTGCATGTTTAACAGTTGTATGAAGAAGTCATACCTGTAGTTAGAGCAAGAACTAAAACCTTGAATTTTGTGGGATGAAGGAAGGTTAGTACAGCAGGAGTGAGAGTGTGTAGCTGAGTGTAATGGAAGCATACGTGAGTTTAACATGATGTGTATATGCACTGTTAATCTTTCAAAACAAAAGATCTGTAATGTAATCTGCTGCATGCCACTAGAGGCTTTTTCCCATCCCACATGTTTGTGCATTGCAGGTAGTCCCATTAAAGACATAATTACTGACTTTATAGGTTTGCAAAATATAGGTTGTGACCACTGGAGTAGAGAGATTCATTTAGAGATTTCAGTGATGCCAAGCAGGAACAGCATGCTAGCATGTAGCTGTGTAAGAAACAACTTAGTCTTTTTAGTGTGAGAGGCATACAGAGGGACCTGAGTGTTAAATGTTCTTGGGGAAGATCTGTGTGCAAGTTCTCCATTAATCAAGTTCAGTGCACAGGGCATACTCTGTAAGGTTCTTGAATATGATGTTAACCAACTCTTGCTCCCGTTTTATTTATTTATTTCCCTCTGGTCTTCAAAGATCTCTCTAAGATACTGTTTTATTGTACACCTGTATTTTTTTTTTTTTTTTTTTTTTTTAAAACACAGTCCAACCTATTCTGCTCTCCAGGCTTTTTTCTTTCCGTGCACTTCATAGTCCGAGGTTGTTCTTCCCTGAAGTTCTGCTTCAGGAAACTGGGGGCAAAGATTTTTAGCATTGGAAACATTACAGAGCGTTGGTGTTGGAATTCATTGATTTCAGTAGGCAAAGGTATAAAGTGGTGAATTTACAAAGGGGAAAACCTAATACTTGAGATAAGGAGCAGGTGGGTAGTAATGCAGTGGGATGTGATAGCATAATCATGTTCATAGCTGCTTTTTTTTTTTTTTTAATTGGTGCAGCCCTGCCAGCCCATCTCATTTTGTGTATATAAGTGAGAACATGGCACATAAATTATGTCAGCCTTGTGCTCCATGCAGATCAGTTGAGGTCTCACCTAGGGTACTGTCTTGTCTACCAAAATGAAAGCAAGCAGACAAATTAAAGATAGCCCCTGAAAAGAGGAAAAGAGAGGTTTCGAAAATACAACCAAAGCAGAAAGCTTGAAAGGAACTGCCTTGTTTAGAACAGGCAAGGCTTTAAAACTGCACAAACTTTCCAGTAAGTAGGGTTTTTTTAGAGGGAGAGGATGATAATTAATTTACAGTCCGAGGAGAATTTACCTTAATCAGCAAAAGGGCAGATGTAGGAGAGGTATTAAGGGTGTCTTCCTACATGTCTTGTGCCTGTAGCCACAGGTTCAGTTTGTTAATCTGAGTGGGGTTTTTTTGTGTGTGTGTTCCTTTTTGCCAGCTGAGATCGAGGGGGAAGAGATGGGTGGGAAAGGTGGCGGAGTTGTGCTTTTTCAGCATCAGCCTGCACAGATTAGATAAATTTTAAGAACCCCTTTCAAAGCATAGAGAGACCAAAGCACAGAAGAGGTTGGGGAGATCATGTGATCCCTGTCATTTGAGGTTTTAACAGGTTAGTCAAACATTTTTGGGGTCATCCAAGTACCTGTCATACAGCTGGAGCTGGCAAATGGGTGAAGTCAGTGACATGGCAATCAGATTATGGGTGCAGCAAAAATTCTTCCAGTGTTACATTTGTTATCTTGAAATTTGAATTCTTTGCTTAAGCAAATGTGGTATCTGGAAAGTAAGGTAACTGATACCTAGTAAGAGCAGGTAGATACTTAATTGTGGTTTAAAAAAGCTACTTGTCTGAAGCAGTGTCCTCTTAATTACACTACACACATGGAAATGAAAAATCTGAAAAGCTCAGTTAATTTAACACGATTGTTAAAACCAGGATTATTCCTTTTTCTAATTGATAGCATTGTTTGGTTTAGTTTTAAGTATATTGTTGTTTTATTGGGAAATTTATAAAACAGCATTGTGGACCTTATTGTCAGGAAATCTTCGTCTATGTTAATACTGAATTCGATTTCACTTGGCTGCTGAGCCCCTTTCCTTCCCTTCTTTCCAGAAAATGTGGGTACCATGTCCCTCAACAATGAGCTATGAAGTAGCACCTGTGTGCTGTTTTCTTCATATCTTTCAAACACTGGTAGATTTTTATGATGTTCGCTAACTTAGTATGTATGCTGTGAATGAGACTTACTTCAGACTGTGGTGTATCTAAGGATTACATGCATTTTAAAATAAAAATACAAAAAATAAAAATAACATGGAATTATTTCCATAAAGTATATGAACAACAGACCAAAGAAAGAAAAATGCCCTTACTCATTTTTTAATCTCCGTAGGCTGCAGTCTTTTGCTCTGTGCCTTTTGGGTATTTGAATAGTTCTTGCTGCCTGTTCTACAGGCGAGCACAGTACAGCCTGCAAGTCATGATTAAAAGCTCTTCCTACGCCACTTCAGAATTTAGCTTGATTAGGTTGACAAGTAGATTTTAGCTGTGTCTTTCTGTGTGAATGCGTTTTTTGTTTTTTTTTTTTTTTCTTAGTATAAACTTGTATAACACTGAATTAACTCTTCTGGGTTGGCACATAATTGCAAGTGTTCAAATTAATGGCTCTTCAGCTGAGCTGAAGTAAGTGGCTGTGTAACCTACTGCAGTTCCAAAATGAGAACTTAATTTTAGCGATGAAAGTGATTTAAAGAAAATTATTTGTATTTTCTACACCTAGGCTTTCTGTTTCTATAGGCTTGCGTGCCATTTTTCTGTGGCTTTCAGGTGGATCCGTTCAATACTTGAGTGTCACTGGTGATGAGATTCTCTAATGTACCTGAGTCTTTTCTTGGTAGGATCATGTATGTTGGTTAGCCTTTTCTTGAGTAAATTGGTTATGTGATTGTGTGGAAAAACTGTTGTCTCGCATCTTGCTTTCTTATATCTCCTCTCATATGCCAAGCGAGGCCCCTTTTTCACTTCCCTTACAAAGGTTACAAGAATGGATGTGTTTGGGTTGTGGTTTTTTTTTTTTTTTAACTACTTCTTTCCTGAATACTAGGGGAGAATTAAGGGTTTCACAGTTGGCTGGAGAAAGACTTGCTGTTTGTGATGGGAGCACAAGAGTCCCTCGACACCTCCCGGCAGTCTGGGTTTCCTCTGAGCTGAGAGCCTGGAAAATTGAGGCTGCTCAGGATTTCCAAGCTTTCTCGGCATGAAGTTGCAAGCTGGACTCTTTGGAATGAGTCACATATATCTCTGAGAGTTTCTTGGCTGTTCAATTTCTATAACCAGTTCTGCTGTAAAAGAAGGAAGGATAAACTTGGGCAAGTGAAACCTCGGGAGAAGCTGAAGTTGGCTGGTGCTCAGGTGGTGTGCACAGTGGAGTGAGCTTTGCGTTGGGGGACTTCTATACAAACCCTACTTCTCTAGTTAATCTTCATGCAACACCTGTATAGCTTCATGCTCTTAAGTAGAGCAAAGTATTTATGGACTGAGTGTCTTCTGATGTGAGAAGTTATGACAGGATTACGTTGTTCTGTTTCTCTTGTGGGTTTTGATGTGTAGTGTAAGTAAGTACAAGATCCATGAAAAGCTAATAGTTTTCAATAGACAGCAAAGATATGTGAGATGAGAAATCCAGTGCTATAAAAACAGGGTAAGGGGAAGTAACAGCCTCTATTTTGTTTGCTCTGCAACTTTTTAGTATCTTATACTGGACCTTGAAATGATTTTTCTTTCCTAATGTTCCAGACATGGGTTATTTCCACAGACTTTCAAATCGTAACTTCCATTTAGTATAAATATTTCAGTCCTGTGATGTTCTTGCAGTTAATATTTAAACTGGATATCTTGTCATGACCTTTTCTGGGTTCCAGCGTTCATGAAAATGTTCTCTTTTGGGATGAATTTCCTCTATGTTGTGTCATCCCAGAAGGAATTTTTCAGTATGGAAAGCATGAACAAAATAATTCCTTGATGGAATATGGAAAAAATACTCTTCCAGGATTTTAAGAGTATCTTTGGCTTGCCAGTAGCTGAATTGGTTAGGGAGGGAGGGGGAAATACTTCATCCTTAACGTGGAAAAAGGAGTTGTGCTAGATTGAGAATTGTGGTTTACTAAATTTTTAAAATCATTGCAAATAGTTTCTGAAGACCCATGATGGTCTGTGGTATCTTGTGTCTTTTAAATGATTCTAATACATCACAGTCCATGTTGTAACACTAAACGCACAAAGCATACAATATAATGAGGAATAATAGGAATTCAATTAGGAATATATATATATATTCCTATGCACACACACATATATGTGTATTTTGGAATTCCACTATAGGAATCAGTTTATATCTTATTTGAATGCACGTCAGAAGCCATCCAAGATGCACGGCACCTTCCAGTCCTTCTGTTTCTGCTTTTCTTTTCCCGTGTCCCACTTACACTTGACATCAGTTCCTGCTGAAGTGTGCATGGGAAGCTTGCGCAGTCACTGAGGCCAGGGAACGGCCTTGGTAGTGAGGAAAGGTTTGAGGGAGGGTAGGGGTTGCGGGTGTGCGTGGGTGGGACAGGGCAGGTTCCCTTCTTGTTTCTTGGTCGGTGTTAAGTACCTGGCTTCAACGTTCTGCCCAGAAAGTACGTCGATTGCACGAGTCTGGTGGACATTTGCTTGTCTAAATTAGTTGAAAATACAGTTTCTAGGAGTTCAGAAATACTGTACAAGTTCCTGTGTACTAATCCATCCTCTGTATTATTTTATAGGCACATGTAAGAAAGTTTGCAGTTGGTCTTTTAGTTCATGCAATTTAAAAGTTTCAACATGATGTTTCAACATTTAGTTTCATCATTGTAGTCTTTCTTTGGGAAATGCAAAAAGGCTTTGACAATTTCAAACAAACTTTTTTTTTAACTTTAATTTTGGACAAACATTCTTAATTTAAAGACTTTAAGGAGAAAACATTAAATTCAAAGGTAAAATAATGAAAAACATATTTCAGTTTGTCCCTAATGAAATTCACGAGTTCTTTTCTGCTCTGTGTAGGAAAAGGAACCTCTATTGCTTTAATTTTTTAGTTTTAGTCACTGAACTAAAATATATTTAGGTGTACCAATCTAACAAAAATCATCCTTGGGTAGATGCTTAAAAATACCAATTTAACTGCGAACTTGTTAGTGTCCATAGCAGGATTATTTTAACCATCAAGATGAAGCATCTGACCTTTCCAAGTGCTAGTGCTGATATATTGCTTTTTTTTTTTTTTTTTTTTAAATCAGTTGTCAAGGAGGATTGTATCCAAAATGGAAAAAGTCATCATTTCATCCACTGACTTAATGTAGGGTATAACATAATTAAATTTTTTCTCTTTTTGTTCAGATTGTGAGTTTGCATTTTTAAGACTAGACATGGAAAAACTCTGGATAAATTTAGGTTTGGTTTTTTTTTTTCTTTTTTTTTCCCCTGGTGTTTCCTTTTTCTCTTTATTATTCTCTTGTGGTCATTGCAAGTGGTTGCAGCTGTGCACAGGATGTGTTTTGGCATGCTCAGTCTGTAGAGAGCAAGATGCAGACAGGAGGTTGTCTGTTGATACTTTATTTTGATTGTACCCTGCTATCAATGAATGAATCCAAATTTTAATTCTTTAGTTGATGCAGTGTCTGTTACCTATTTTTTCAGTATTAGCATTTTATTTGTCATGACTTGCCTTAGATTTATCATGCTGTTTATCATCTGCAAGAGCTTTCACAACATGACTGCTTGCATATTTGTAGTCAGACTTCAAAATCTCTGTGATCTTATTAAATGAGACCTGCTTTTTATACTAAACAAAATTCAGTGGTATGGTATTGTCCACAGCTTTGTGGGGCATTTTTTTCTACAAGACAACTGTTTCTAATTGGAAGCTGTCTTTTATTAGAAACATGGTGTAAAATGATAAATAAATAAACTGGTGTTTTAATGCAAGCCTGCTCTTGATGGAAGACATTTGGTTACCTACTGAACTGCTGGAGTGGTAACCAGTGCGCTGGACAGATTGGAAGTGTGCTGAGAGTCTCCTGCAGTGCCTGCTGCGTGCTCCTTCTCTCCTGTCCATGCTCTGTCTATTCGGTTTCGTCTTACCCTCTGCTCAGATTGGTGTGGTCGGGACGATAGCATACTAGCTATTGGTTCAGAGCTGGAGCTCTCAAGTGCTGAAATTGTGCAAATAGTAAGGGCAAACGCTCAACTTTTTTAATGTGGAATAACTTAGTTTTAGCCACTGTATTGCATTTGTTTGGAAAAACTTCCAAGTTAAGTCACGTTTATATCAGCTATGGCTCTGCATCATATGACTCAGATTTTGCCTATTTCATTTCTTCAAGTGAAAGATTTTGTTTATTTGGAAATTATGTATTTGTTGATTCAATTGATCCCTCCTTGTTTTATCTGTTGAAATGTATGTATAGTTAATCTATTCTCCTGGGTTTTTTCTTCCTGTTAAATGTCTGTGCAATGTTCACCTTATTTTGGGCAAATGATGTAGAAGGTTGCCAGATTAATCTCCCCCTCATAATAAGTAATTTATACTATTAAATAATTAGTCATGCAGACTTCCAAACTTTTGGGGCATTCTTTTCTCATTATTTGGAAATATCACATGGAGTAGTCAGGATGTGGAAAATGCTCAGAAAACTTGCATAAAAATTTATATTTAATTTATTAAAAAAACCTAGCAGTGTAGGTTAGTATTGTGTGGGTGTGGTGTAACACAGAGGCGCTGTTAAGACACTTGTTAAAAGGAATTAGTCTAGAAGTCTCAAAGGAAGCAGTAAGTAAAAAGAGAGCATTCTGCTTTTGCCAACACAAACTACTTTTCATTATACAAAGATAATATCCAAAGCTGTTTGCTCTTCTTACTTTGAGGAAGATGTAGTCAAAGGAAGGCTAACTTTATTTTCTGTGTTAAAGTACGTCAGCATTAAATATTTGAAATGGATTTTACAAATACAAAATTGACTAGGATTACAAATTTAGATGGTAATTTAATCAGGATGCCTGAACTGGATTTTGTTAGTCTTGAAAACCAGCCTGTGTTTAATTGTTTAAGTACGCTTTTCATGACTCAATCATATGCTAGAGTCTTTTGGTAATAAATGCATCTTATCTTCCTGTTTACTTATAGGAGAAGAGAACTTTACCAGAGTAAAGCTATCAGTGCTGCTGTTTATTTATTTATTTTTTGAAAGTTTTGATGCAAGTAAACATAGAGCAAATTTGAAAGTAGAGTCTCTTCTACTCCATCCAGATGTTAGTAAAATTAGAAGCTGCACAATGTGGTAGCTTCCTCTGTTCTCCAGACTGGTGTAAAAACTGTCACTTGGCGACTGTTATTACAATGCGTGTTAATTTATTCTGAATGCTGTGTAGCAGAGGCTGCTATTGCCTCTATGTTCCTCTTAGTCACGCACTTGGAGGCTTCTGGTCTGGCTATTTGTGACCATGACTTTGCGTTTTTTTGCCACCCATTTTAGCTAGATTTTAGTAGCAAGCATTACAGTCATGTCTGTGCTTTGAGTTGTAGATGTAGCTGCTGATAAAAAGCAGCACTGGATAAATATTCTAGAGAACAATATAGATACTTTTAAAGATAAGTTAACTTTTTATAGAGGGCTTTTTTTCCCTATTTGGGAAATAAATGTTAGAAGCATTTGTCTTCCAAGCTGCTTTTGAGCTCATTTTTCAAATTGCATGGCACTTCAGTCTGCTTATGGTTTGTTTTACTGTGACAGTTATAGTATGTGGCAAAGAAGTATTTGTTGTCAAGGTGAAAGTTCTTGTTGGAGTGGACTGATATTTTTCGGGGGAAATATTGTAAGAAAATAGTTTCAGATACATAGTAATGCAGTTATTTCCAAGGCCAAGGTTGCAGACTGCCAGATTTGTAACATCTCTGGTGTCTAGGGGTCCCGTATGTCATTGAAATATTTGCTTTTTACTATCCCTTCACGTGTTTCATCTACAGTTTAACAAGATTCTTCATCTGAGACCACTTCTAATCTCGTGTGCTTTTTCCATTTATAGAGCTAATTCTTTGGCTTTCACTATTGATGACTTAAAACATTTTTGATCAACAAGTGTTTTAAAACTTGACAGAAGCAGTTGCTATTTAAAAATGCAAACTAGTGATGGGTAAAAGGTAATATATATATTAGCTAAAGATAGAAAAATATGAAAAGCATGACTCATTTCAAAGTCTTTTGCTATCTTATGTTTTATCAAGGACGTTTGAAAAGAGATAGTAAACTAATTTATTAATACAAGTCCCATTTTCCTAATATAATCAGTTCCTTTGGGGACTTCTGCTGCTGCTTAACCAGTTTGCACCTGATGCTAGAGCTGGGACCTTTTTTAAAGGGGCAGGATGGCTTTCCTCTCACCATTTTCTTATTATTTCGCTTTATGGGGATTTGAAAAGTAAATACTCCCTAGGCTTTTCAGTCTCATCCGTTGTACAAGAAAGATTATAGAAGAAAAGCAACAAATAAAAACAAAGGTCTGTTCAGATTTTCAGTAGCATGAGGCTCTGTGTGAAGACTAAGGGCTGATCCATCTTTCAGAAGTTTTCCACTTCTTTTTAAAGCAGTTTTATTATCTTAAGACATCAGACAGTAAAACCACTGTATGTATCTTATAAATTCTGTCTATGTAGAATTTATTCAGTTAAAACAGGAAAGGATATTAAGTGCTTTTTGATGAAGCATTTGATGGACAGACCATCTGTAAGGAGCTGGGAATTGAAGAGCAGAATCCCTTTCCATTCTGTTTAAAAACTTGAAGTTTTTCCCATTTGATTTATTTCATGTCCTTTTGAATATATTACCACATGTGTGTGTCCTCCTTAGAATCTTCCCACTTTCTGAGCTTCTCTGTAGTGCCTTCTACAACCTGCTCACTTAATTACAATTTTCCTAGAGTTATGGTAGCTTAGCCAGCAATGAATTTTGCTGCTGTATGCACACCTGTAACAAAAAATTTACATGCTTCAATGAACTTAAGTTGCATCTGCATTACCTTGCATGCCTTCACACAGGCGCCTGCTGTGAAACTGTGAAATTGTGAAATTGTAAAATAACCTTTCTTGGTTTTGTATCTCTTATCTTGAGCCATTCATAATAATGTTAGTTACTTAGTAATTTATAAGTAATGCTTGAAATGTCATAAATGGAAATATTAAAGAGAAGTACTCTTTTGTGCAATCATTTTAACTGTTTCTCTGTAAAACTTGTTATGTAGCAAAGTGTCAAGCTATGATGGAGGAGATCTGCATAGATAAAGTTTATTTTAGCAAGCAGATTCACTTACAAATATTGTAACAGTCCTTGCTGGTGTCCAAGTAGTATATATGGAGAATACACTGCTGTGTTGTCTTGAGAGAAATGAGGTTATGAGATTGGATTTAAATGGCGAGATGGTTTGCAGACCATGCAAATGAAGGCGATTGATGCGCAAAGGCAACAGACTTAATAAGATTCTTCACTATTCTTTGTTTTACATAATTGAGGCCTCTGTTTCTGGAGTTTCTCTTTGCTCTTGGTTGTTCTGAAGAAATGGCCCCATGCAGCCTTTTTCTCAGTTGAATTCTTTGGGTTAGACCCATGAAGGAGCTTCAGAAAGCTGTGGAATGAAATCCAGGTTGGTGCATTTGGCTGCTCAGCACAGGATTTGGAGACGCTAGTGTGAGTGGGAATTGTCTAAGGAAGACAACAGAAATGCCAGGGTGCATTTAAAATTTCCACGTCATGGGCATCTGATTTCAAACTGTAGGAAAATAGTTTAATCAAATAATGATTTCCAGGCCTGAAACTCCTGGGCTCTGGTATCAGTATTGCATTCAGAAATTAGCAGGAATTACTTCTTTTAAACCACTCAACTGTTACTGTTTCTTTTAAATGGCCGGTGTGCCATTGTGTGCAGCTGTTAATGTGTGGTGATAATTTTTGACTCCTCTTGGCACAATATCACTTGGAAAACTCAGAATTTCTTCCAGGAAGCAGTACATAGCATGTCTTTAATGTATCTACATCCATGCCTGTACGGTCATGGAATAAAATAATTAAGCAGTCTTTGGAGTAGGGATCTAAACTCTAATCGTACCTCTTTTAAGATGTGTGTTCTGGTTACTGGGTAATGAGCTTGCTTTTTGTCTTTGGCCCTCGTTTCTTGGAGTCTTTTCCACATGGTTTCAGGAAAGAAATGCAAAGCACTCTTGCCTCAGGAGAGTTTATAAGCAAATGGCAAGAGGCTCTTACGGAATACAGGAGATTGGCTCTAAACCCATTTGGATGGAAGAGAATACGGACTGCAGATCTCCTGCTGCCTGGGCAAGTGTGGCACCTTGCAAAAAGGCAGCATCAGTTTACTTCTAAGAATAAATGCAGTTTAACTTTGTAAAGCCTAATCTCATCACTGAATGTTAGACCTGCTTGGAGCATGACCCCTTGAATGGGTTCTGCATAGATAGGACTTATGCAGAGGTGTGTTTAGTTAGAGAAACCTTGCTGGGCTTGGTGCACAGGCTGTGGTATGTGCCAAAGCAGAATTTTAGGACTTAACACACACAAGCTAACATGTATGCTGTACAGGTTATTGTATTTGGGAAGCCCATTGCATCTGCAAGGTAAGATACAAGGCAATGGATGTGTTGCATTTTGAGTGAGAGCTTGCACAGCATTGCTGTGGCTCAGATGATATACAGTAATTCAGAACGGTCATGAAGAGACAGCAGTTGGATGAGCAAAAATGACAAAAAAAGCCCCCTGAAAAAAATATCCCTCTACATATATATTTGGGTTTTTAACTTTATGCACCTTGAAAGTAAACCAGAAAGAGACCATTTTGATTTCAGTGTAGTCCTGACTTTCTTTCCAGAGAGTTTCAGGTTTGTTACTCCCACTCCCATAACTCTTCTCTCCCCACAGAAAAGTGGTTCTTCTTTGTATGTTTGCTTTTAAAGTTGCAGTGCGTCTTTCCAGTGGGGCCAGTGTTGGAGGTACATCTTATTCCTGTTTGTGTGTACATTTAAAAAAAAGTGTCCTATGCATGAAATTGCTTTTAGTCCAGGTCATTAGGAGTAGCTGAGGGGTAGGCTGTAACCTGAATTTGCCCTACAGAAGTTGAAGATGAGGTGACATTTGTCCTCTAGTGCTTTTCTCTGTTTGTGCTTGGCTAACTCGTGTCTTTGCATGGATCTGTCAGCACAATTACAAGGATACAACTCGTGTTGGGCCATCCCATTTCTGTTGTACTTCTCAGAGCACCTAAACAAATGGATTGCCCGTGAAACAGTCGTCCCCCTATTCGTCACCCTTTCGTTAAAATTGCAGTTGTGCTAGAACTAGGGTGTATAACTTGGGAGAATATGTACAGAATGACATCTGTTGTGGACAGGAAAGAAGTAGAGCAAAGGCGCATGGTCATGGTTTGTGGTTTGCAGGCGGGGTTCTGTTAATGACATTCTCATTAGAAGTTCTTATCCTAAGTGCTGTTTCCTTTTGGCTTTAAAATTGTCTGCATGACTAGTACGTAAATAACCTTCAAGTGACATTGCTTTCATGTCATAGCCTCAGAAACATCTATTCTAGGTGAGAGAGCACATACAAGAAATCCCATTAGTGCAGTTGAGAACATTGTGGAAGGCCTTTTGGCTGTCCTTCCCGAGATGTTTCGGGCAGATCAGTGCGCAGCCACTTTGCAATTTCAGGGTGTGAGTTTGAGGGTGTGACACTAGAGATATTTCTCCATTGATAGTTGACATGTGGATTAGTAGAGTTATCTTAGAAGGAACCTTCATTAGTTGCTCCCGCCGCCCCATTTGTGGTATGAATGGCCCCTACAAAAAAAATCGTGTTTTGTTTGTCACATCGTTACATCTGCATAGGCCAGAGGATGGTGTGTGAGACCCCATTGCCTTTTGAAGAAGTTGCGGGGAAGTCACTGGGGAATACCAGCACCATATATATGTATATTGATAGATAGTATGGGGGGGTATGTATATGGTTCTCTATATACCTATATGCACACATTTATTGAGACTCTATGGACTGCTTTTGGATACTTTGTAGCTTATATTCTAAAGTAAATCTGAAGGTCCTGGTTATCCAACAAAATTTTTTGCCATGCTTGTTTTTTGGGTGTTTTTTTTCTCCTTTTCTACTTAAATGAGCTAATAGGCTTACAGAAACACTTCAGGTAGCTGAATGTGGAGAAATAAAGGAAAACATCTGAATGATCAAGGTTGAATTCAGGTTTTCACCTTTGGGATTTTGTAAATCAGTTCTGTGTTACAGATTTTAATAGAAATCTGCTTATACTTTTATACCCATTTGTGCAGTGCCTTGCTCTCTTACTGCTGAGTGCCCCAAATTCAGTGTGGGAAAGCTGAGTTCATGTCTCATTAAATGACACGTGCCTGCCTGTCTCCATGGAAGTCCCTCCTGCCACTCTTCAGTGCTATCTAGCAAGCAAGACAAGCTGTGATTTAGTGGAAAACTGTGATCCAGTATTAGTACTGCCTTATGATATCTTTAATATCAGGATTTTTTCCTGTAGTGGCAGTGATTGCTGCTCTGAAGAAGACAGGGTGTGCCTCGTTCCCCTGTGAATCATACATTAGTCAGACATGCTTTGCCCTGTATGAACTGCTTGTGGAAACTGTATACTTGTGAAATCTAGCTTGCCCACGGTATCGTTTTTTTCGTGTGTGACTTAAATATTTGCTTCAAGTGACAATGGTAGAATAGATCTGATCAGTCTGAATAAAGCCTCACCTTTGCAAAAGTTAATTTTTAAAAAACCCTACTGTTATTAGATTGTGCATTTGGAGAACTGACGGTTTTTATCAACTTTTATTCATTTTTTAACTTACTTTTTTGTCTCACCTATCACATTTTTAAACTCCATTTTAACTGACCAATGGGCAAGCAGTGGTGGCATTCCTGATGCAGAAGGGAGAGTGTGGCAAGGAGGTCTTGGTACACTAGAGATGTGAAGCATTGTGTTGGAGACTACATTGCAGACTTGCTGATATAATACTTTAATATTCAGAGACCAGAAGCCATGTGGGGTTCCCCCCCCTTTTTTGGAAGCCTAAAAATGTGACTTTTTTTTTTTTTTTCATGACTCAGGAAACTTCTTGCTGAGTAGGCCACAGTATTTTTATATATGCTGATTTTATGTCTGAATATGGTCTTTTTATGTAAAATGCATCTTTCATTTGACTGTTTTTGTTTCAGTCTGCTGGCTGCGTGTGTGTGCTGGGCAGTCTCCCACACCACAAGCAGCTAAGCAGCCTGTTATGTGCAACAGTTTAGCTTTTGTTTTCTTTGAAATACTGAGTTTCATAATCAAACAGTTTTAACTTTTTTGCTTGTTAAGGCACTTCTGATCTAGTTGTAGGTTTATGTAGCCTTCGGGCTCTGAAGTTCCTGTGTAGATTTAGCTTTAAAATCTACGTGCCACAGTTCCTGATTTGCAGGGGAAGGTAGAGGGAGTAGAGGGAGTGAGTCAGTACTTGCTGGTTTTCTTAGTAATTTTCTTGTGGCACTAAAAGCCTCTTAAAACAATATAGATACAGTGAACAGTTTTATTCTGCATGACAGGTTATAGAAGCACCAGTTTGTGGAATTTTTGATATTTCTTTTAGGAACTATTTAAGAAGAAAATAAAAAAACCCTTGTAGCTTGAGTCTGCAGAATCAGAGTTGCGTGTCCTCAGTTCAGGCACATACAGTGCATAATGCTGATCTCTTCATGATGTGTGGATTTCTTTCTCATATTTAGTTTCTTTTTTCCATATTTATCTTACTTTGCCTGTGAAGCTTTCTTTTTCAGTAAACATTCCTGTTGATCAACATGAAGTCAAGTTTTTTTTTGTATGGTTACTGTCAACTGCTACAGTGTGTTACAGACAAGATCAGATTTACAGCTTCAAAAATGCTTTGCAAGAGAAGTATTTTTGGTGTTAGATGAGGTCCTGTGCTGACTGCTTTGTTATTTAGAGAGAAATATACCTTCCTTTTGAGGATACGTTTCTCTTGGCCCAGCACTAATGTGTGTAATTAATGTCAGCGATAGAAATTGTGTAGGCGTTAGCGGACATGTGAGCAACTTGTGAACCGCTGCATCAGTAGCATCACAGCAAAACCTACTGCAGCAGCACTCCTCTTCTAGCCTGTAAAAACCACCCTCTTCCTATATTTATTGCCAGGCATTTTGCTGTGTTATTGACATAAATTTATGGATTGTTAAAGTTAGTACTGCCTTATACCGCCTAAGATCTTTCAGGTTTATATCAGAGTGCTGAAATTCTAGAGGTGCTACTACAGTGTTTCATGCTTTTGCTGATGGTGCTAATTTAGTTAGTACAGCTGTCTGACTGTATAAAGAAAATGAGAACTTTGTCATGTCTGTGTTAACAACTTGTGCATAGGCTGTATCTCTTTAATGTAGTGTGTGGTTTGGTCTACATGTTTTAGAATTTGCCTATGCTGCTGTTAACTATTTTGTAGCAACATTTCTAGCAGCTGGATAGTTTTGGTACTGTGAGTTTTGTAGTTATTTTTCATGAACACATTGGTAATTTCTTAGGTTTTCTTACATCATGACAATGAAAATGCTGTATATATCCATAGTACGTTCTGGAAGTTGGGTGAGTGAAGGTGTGTAGTTCTCCTCCTCTTGCTTTCCTTAGTCTTATTAAACACATTTTCAAGACTGTTTTCTGTTTGTTAAATGGAATTTCTTTTGCTATCACTGTCATTATCAGAAGTCAGTACCTGCCACCTACAATAGTACATCTTGAGAAATGCTTGTGAAGTAATGATGGCCAGCCCTGCCACATGCCCGGTTGGCAGTCCGAGGGCAAGGGAATTTTTTCCCCTGTAGATAGCAGTTACAAAAACACTTCTACCACTAACACTTATATGAAAATATTTCTATAGAAATGCTAACTGCTGAGCAGGGGAGAACTATTTTGACTCTAAATTGCACTCCTAAGCTTTGATAAATTGAACTACATACTATGTGTTCTGTAGTAAAATTTTACTTGAGTAGAAGTTACAATGATGCTTGATTTGTGGTAGGGAGCATTGTTTTATCTTTTTAAAAAAAGAGAAGTTCTTTAAGGGTTTTTTTTGTTTGTTTGGGTTTTTTTTTTGTTTGCTTTTTTTAAAGGAAAGTCGGTGGGTCTTTTTGATATGGGAAGAGAGGTATATTCATTAAAAGAGGGAGATGTCTTTGGTATTTGTAGTATTAAATCTTATAACATAACCTTTTTTGTCTCAATAGGTATACAAAGCTTGGATATGCCGGTAATACTGAACCCCAGTTCATTATTCCTTCATGTAAGTATTTGTTACTTGTGTATGAGTGCTGAAGTTACACTTAAGAGTTTCTATAACATGCTGTGTAAAAAAAGCAGTTAAAAACGAGTAACTTGAAAAAACCTGAGTGATGACAGAGTGATACCATGGTTCTGTTCTGTTTTGCTATGGATGCTTAATTTAGAAAGATACATTCATTAAAATAGTATACTAATATTTGAAGTGTCGTTAATTTGTTGGAAATTGAAAACATATTAAAATACAGTAGCATGACTATATTTACTTTTTAGAAGGTTCTTCCCCTATTAGTGATTTATCAGGTAAAACTTTAGTTGATTATAACTAGAAAAAAAAAAATTGGATGGTTTGTTTTCAGGGTTTAAAACGTTATACTTGCCAGGTATTTTTCACTATTACAGCTATGTTAATTTACTGTGTTTTGCAAATAGAACAAGAAAACATTTAATTTTTTTTTTCCCATGTAAAATTGCTTATTTATTTGCTTCCTGTGTTCTGAACTGTTTCTCCCAGTTAAAGTGATATGGCTCTACTCTAGAGAGTGGAACTCATTCAGCTTCCTTTAGAAATGCTTCACCTTTTGACCTCCTACACCACTTTGCATTTTGTCATTGTTCATCTGTGCCAAAGTAATCACGTATTACATCCTGGTAAAAAGGAGTAATTAGTACACCCAGTTTTCCTTGTAAATGCCACAGGAAAAGAGCTAGAACTAATAATACTTAAGCACAGTCAATGTAAAATAAAACTTGGTAGTTCAGGCTCTATGTTAATTTTTCCAGAAAACATGGTTCAAAAAGCAATTTTCATGGAAAGCTAAGGTTAATTCACTTAATGCATTCTCCTGTTTTCATAGAAGTGAGAGAATCCTTTCAATCTCTTCTATATTGGCTTCTAATATGTAGCTCTTAATTTGTTTAGTTTTCCAAAAGAACTTCATTTCATTTATCTTAGTGGCATATAAAATATACTCCTCAGTTTTGTTTTTCACGCAAAAACTGGTTTTAAAATTAGATTTAGAGAGTTACTGAACCATTGGAAAACAACTTAACATTGCTTTTTAAACTTCGTAGCAGTATTTAAATTAAAAATGGGCAAATGGTTATTTTATTTAATTTCAGATAGATGGAGTTTACATACTTTTTCTACATCTTCAGATTTTGTTTATTTATTTTTAAAATCACTTTCTTCTTCCAAAAAAAGAGAAGAGATATCATGATGCTTTAAACAAATTCTGGGAATGAAATGACCTGTCAGATCATTAAGCAGAGAAATTTATACAACAGGGCTGCTATTAAAGTAGAAGAGAAAGGGGGGAAATGAGATTTTTTGACAGCTTTTTGATATAGTGTGGTGTATTTAAAAAAACAAACAAACACTCTAGTCTAGATGCTCCTACAGCTGAAATGGTCCTTGACTGCAATTCTCTTAATGAAAAAGGCATTTTTCTCATTTGTAGTGTAATTCAAGTTAGATAATTACACTAACTGCATGAGTTTGCATTAATCCTCAGCCTCAAATGAAATAAAATAGTACTGGTGTAATCTACATTAGAGAAATTAAAATAGAGTATAGCAGTACCTAGTTTCAAAGTAAAATGTTACAAAAAACTGTGGATCTTTTCAAAACACTTTGGTGTCTTTAGTTTCCTTAATATTATCCCCAGTGGAAAAATTGGTTTGGTTTCTCCTTTGACTTCTAGCAATGGTGGTTGCATTTTTATCAATTTGATTCTCTGAAAAATGTTTGCTGTTAAAACAGGTTCGAGCAGCATTCCTTCTGCCTTGTTCACTTGCTGCTTATCTTATTCACTCCTGCTCTTAACAAATTTTTATCTCCTTATGTTGTGTTCTTGAGTTTATTCTGAATATGCTTCTGTAGAGATGCTAAATGCTTGCTTGAAAAATGAAGTAAATAAGAATATATTGGGCCAATTTTTTGAAGAGATGTGGGTTCACTGCTTTCTTCCCTGGCTGCTTTTTAGATCTTAGCAGATCATTAATTTTGCCTGATTTTTATTCACTTAATCCTTTTTTTCTGTCTGTATGTTAAAATAGGAGTCAACTTCTTTCCATTATGCAGTAGTACTGTTGATTTGTCATCTATTTCAGTTTATCTTTGTTAGTTTACGTGTTAGGTGGCCCTTTCTTTACCTTTAAAAGAAGAAAAAATGGGTTGAGTAATTGATTTGATGCAAGTATGTCCTCTGTTTTCTAAAAGCTCTTAATTCTCGTGCCAAGCAAACCAAAGGCAAGTGCTCTGAGATACCACTGGAGTGCTGCCCATCTTCAGCCTAGCTCTGGTTTCAGCAAGATTTATTTTCCCATTTGTGTTTTCAGGATATGATGCTTGATTCAGGTTGTTTCCTTCTCATTTCTGACTTTCAAAACCAGGACTGAACAGGCTAGTGTTAAGGTCAGCAAAATATTGAGAGCTCTTGTTTTAGGCTTTTAACAGGGTGGAACCACTTTGACTTGAAAGTTTCTATAATCCTCTGACAAGAAATAGTATTTTAGTTGAAAATTCTTGAAGATAACACCCATCTGGACAGAAAAATTTCCCAAAATGTGTAAGCTCTGTAATGATGACTTGAAAAATATTCGGCAAGATTCTTGTTTTCACTTGCAGCAAACGCTGGCCTTGCGACATCTCCTTCCCCACGATTTTAGCTTCTACTTCCTATTTACCCCCCCCCATGGTATTTGGCTTCCTCCAGCCTTTTGCTTCCTCTCTGCTGTCCTGTAAGCTGCTACAGAAGTTACAGTATGATTCAGTTTTCTTCCTGAAGAGCTCAAAATAATGTCTCCTGTTTTAATCCTGTTCAGTCTTTCACAACGCTTAACTTTTTAGTTTCTCTGGCTGCACAGCTCTGCTTTTGTTGCTCTTTATGGGAAGAGAAGGGGGAACTATGAGGAGCATCAGTGAACTAACGGTGCTTTACCCTAGCATGCTATTGATTTCCAAATGCGATACCTGTGCTGCCCCGTGTCCGGTGGGCTTGAGGCTGCAGCAGCTGTTTTCATCACTTTTTTTAATCTTAGTTGTGAGCAAACAGAACTTCTTACTGAAGGTGAAAATAATTCTGCCTTTGAAAGAGCTTGTGGATTACATCCTTTGAATAATTGAGGCTGATATTAATGCTTCTTATATATATGAATTTCGTCGTTTGTGTAAAGGATTGCATTTAAAGGCAATTAGTAAGACTTGAAAAAATACAGCAGGTATTGCTGGCGCTGCAACCCTGGTAGCCAGGAGGCTGATGCAAAAGATGAGAAAAGGGAACATCTGTGTTCCTGTGATATCTAATCACTGATCGTGTGTTTAGCCTTAGCCAGTATTTTTCTGATAAAAATTTTCTTCTTTATTTATGATGAGTAATTATCCTGGAAGGAATAAATTGTCAAGATAAAGCTCTTAACTTTTGCCAGTTATTCCCTGAAGTGAAGGAAGAGATTTATAGTCTTTCTTAAATGAAATTCTCCATCCTATTCTTAATGATAAGATAGGAGTAGGATTTAAAGGGAGAAGTTAAACATAGGCTTTGTGAAAATCTGTTTTGAAGCTTCTAAAGGTGCATCATGTGGCCATACAAATTTCTGTCCTTTTAAAAATACTCCTTTTATTTCTGTCTGATTTTCTTTTTCTGTATGCCTTACGTTTTCTCCTACTTCTTCCTTCCTGCCTTCTTTTGTACATGTTATTTACTTACTTAGTTGCTATTTAGTCCCTTTTGTGTGCCATATCTCACTTTCATAATATGTCCAGAAATCAAATTGGTGCAAGTGAAGTAAAACATCTGTTTATATAATGGCAACATGTTTTCTTTCTTGTTCTTTATACGACTTCTATGACTGCATTCTTCTTTTTTATTAGCTGAGTGTGCAGAAGATTAGCACACTTTTGAATAAGATGAGATCTGTAGGGATACCCTAGCTTATTGATTCTTTTTATATTTTATCTCCCTGATTGCATGTTGAGTGTCTAACAATTAAATCTGTATTTGGGTCTGTACTTTATAAATCCTAATTCTGTTTACCTATGATTGGAATTCAAATTATCTGTGTTTTATTTAGCTCTTCTGTGCTTATGCCTGAAACAAAGGATGAATACAATTACCTTGTGTTCCTATTTTTGAATGTTGGGGTTTTCTCCTTTTTAGTGCAGGATATATGATCTACGCTATTGTGTTTGTTCTCTGTTAAAGGTATTGCTATCAAAGAATCAGCAAAAGTGGTCGATCAAGCACAAAGGAGGGTTTTGAAAGGTGTTGATGATTTAGACTTCTTTATCGGGGATGAAGCAATAGAAAAACCAACTTATGCAACCAAGGTATTAAGAGAAATGTTTTAAAATAATTTTCCAATACTCTTCAGAAAGCATCAGCTATACAGTAAACAGCTTCTTAACAATGCTTTTTGGTTAACTTTAATCTTATTTTCTTATTAACTCTGTTTTAATGGAAAATAAGGTTTGGTATTAGTTTTGTTGACCTTCTGGAGCCTGTGGGAATTTGCAAAACAGTACATGAATGTGTATTTCTTCTGAAGTGAAGGGAGGCTAGGACAGTGTTAAGCAGAAATAACCACATTCTTTCATGTTCCTTGGGATCCGCTATCAACAGTGTCAGAGTCGGGATACTGGGCTAGGGGGAACCTTTGGTTTATCCTAGTGCCACCATTCTGTTGTACTGAGAAAAGCGCAGTGTATTGTCTCTGCTATTCAAGGTTGGAATCTGAATCTTGAATAGGTGTCAGATCAGAACAGGGAAAACCTAATGCAAGGTTTCTTGCATCTGTAGAAAATATGCTTTTACTGCAGTTGAAAACACTGATTTTTATTTTTTTTTTTTTCTTATGTTTCCAATTCTATTTTGATATTCTTCTGCAACAGTGGCCCATCCGCCATGGTATAGTTGAAGACTGGGACTTGATGGAGAGGTTTATGGAGCAAGTAATCTTTAAGTATCTAAGGGCAGAACCCGAGGATCATTATTTTCTTTTGGTAGGTAAAACTGTGTTACTTATGAAATTGCGTATGATTAGTAAGAATATTTGTGCTGCTTTATGTAATAATTCTTAAATATAAATATGCTTATTTTGAAAACTAAAGTAAATATGAATTACCTGGAACTTTCCTGATCTGGCTTATCCCATCCAGGTTCTTTAATTTTCTAAAGATGTCAGAGTGTCTGAACTGCAAACTTTTTCCTGTTCTCTACTTGTTTCCCTCCAAACTGTGTCTGCTTCATCACTTTTTTTCTATTGCTTATCCACTGAATTCAATGATCAAGTTTACATTTTTGAGGCAAAAAAGTACTTGTATGTTTTGACTTTAAAAACAAAATAATTGCAATTATGTACAACGCTGCCACCTGGATGATGTGTCTAGAGTGAATTTTTTGGTGAAATCCATAAGATTGATTGTCATATTTGGGCAGATTAACATTGACCTTAATTCAGTTCTATTGTGAAGCATCTGCTATTCCTTAGTATTTTATCTGAGGCCATTGAAATAGACAATTTGTTTTAGTGTGACATTTGTAGAGCAAGTTTGGAATTAGAGGTGTTGGCCATACTTGTTAAAAAACATCTAATGCAATGATCTTCTCGAAGCAGGTCTAATGAGGTCCAGTTGCTCAAGGCTGTGTCCAGCTAAGCTTTGAATATCAACAAGGATCAAGATGCCATAACAACTCTGGGCCCCTTTTCCAATATTTGACCACCCTCATGTTACCTTTTTTCCCTCTTAGTACCTACTTAGGATTTTGCATGTTGTAGTTTGTCTTCATGGCCCCTTGTCCTGTCACCTTTGTGAAGAGTGTGGCTTCCTCCTCTTATTACCCTCCTATTACATAGTTGATGCAATGCAAGAGTGGTAATTTTTTTTTTCCTCAAATATTCTGTAGCACTAACCAAAATCCTCTTTCAGAGGAGAGACTTAATATTAAGTGTGTTCGGTATTTTAATGGAAATTATAGCATAGTATTGTAGCGTATTGTATGTTATTGTTAGCTTCTCTCAGTTGGGTACATTTCTACAGCTGATCATGTCAACTTGTTTTATAGTGATTGCTATCTGAAGAAAAACAGCTTTTTTTCTTTGAGTCACTGAAATATTTTTTAAAACAACTGTCATTCTTTAAATGTGCTAAACTTCATCCTTTGACCTGTTTAGATTGATAGTCCTTGGTTCTTTCAAGTGAAATCAAAAGTTGTAATGGGCTAACCAACCCACAAAGGGGACCTTCGATGTAAATTCTTAAGCAGTAATTACTATAAAGTTTTTATTGCACTTCTGTTTTTCTGTTTTCACTCAAACCATCATGTTTTTGCAATGCAGTTTGCATAAATTCTGTTATTGTCAGACGAGTTTCTAGATTTTCTTAATTGCACCATTTGCCTTTAAATGCACCCTTTTCACATTACTATTTTTACATGCTATTGTTGTTGAATGACTCATCTTTCAAAACTTAGGATTTGGTGATTTTTTTTTTTTTTAAAGTCAAGTGTTTGATTTGAATGTAAGTAAAACTTGGCTTTTTTTTTTTTTTTTTTTTTTTTTTTGTGTCTCGCAGACTGAGCCTCCATTAAATACTCCAGAAAATAGAGAATATACTGCTGAAATCATGTTCGAGTCTTTCAATGTTCCAGGGCTATATATTGCTGTTCAGGTAAGGGAAAGGCTGTTGAAAGTTAGAGCCTACAGTATTTCTCCTTGAGCTAAAACGAATTTCACTATGAAAATTATATGACTGGTGTTTGGAATACTTTTATGTACTTTTGGTTAGCAGTTTCACCACTATGTTTGACACGCATTGATTCTGTGGTACTGTTCTTCTGTTACCTGTATAGAAGGCCTCTAAGCAGTAGAGTATAATATCTGTTGCATCATAAATAAATAATAATAAAAAACCAAGCAAGCAACACACCACATCATAATAATGGTATTAGGCCAAGAATTGAATCCCTCTCATTATGAAGTAGCAAAAAAGGTGTTTGAACATGGCTAAAAAAGCATCAGGCAGGAGTCAAAAAACTACATTTATCCAGCCTCTTTTTCATAAGCTCTTGTTTACCATATATAATAATACTATATCAGTTTCCATGCTGTAAATGACCATGAGGGTGTCAGTCTGGGTATTCTTTGGAGGGGTAGTAGAAGGTGGAATCTGCAATGCAGTGCTTTTATTAAGATCTGTTTTCTGTGTGTGTTCTTTTATAAGGCTGTCCTTGCCTTAGCTGCATCTTGGACGTCAAGACAAGTAGGAGAACGAACGCTGACTGGCACAGTTATAGACAGTGGTGATGGTGTCACTCATGTTATTCCTGTGGTAAGTATACATCAGAACTATAGAAACAATTTAACTTGTGAACAGTTTGTCCTGTGACTTCTCTGAAGTTTACACCTACACAGACTGAAGTATAGCTAGGAATGTCAATAAGATGTAGGAAACAATTGATAAGTTAAACCTTCTATAGGTAACTTTTTTTAATTGTACTTAGTAGTTCAAATTGCTGTTTAAAACGGTTGAACTTTTCCTGATTTGTGTTTTTTTTTTTTTTTTTTAACTGAAGTTAAGAGTAGGTATTCTATATCACTTGAACCATTAAGCTCCTTTGTAGAGTGACATTCACTTGACTTCTGGAATTTTTAAACATGTTGAACAAATTGACAGCAATAGCATATCACTTTATAATGAAATAGATAAAGAGGAATTAACAAACACCTCTGTAGTGAAGCTAACAATAGTGGTACATTTTTACTGACTTTATTGTTTTCTGTGTTAGAAAGAACTTTTTATAGGAATGTAAGTTGTATATAGGAAATTCTAAGCATTTAATATTAGTGTGATATCTGGATTTATCTGTTTGAATGTAGCAGGTCTGGTGAGGTTGAAGGCCAGTCTTGAACACTTTTGGTTTCTGCATTTAGACAAGATATTTTTAATGCCCCCAGGATGAGTGTGACTTAAAGGGTAGACTGATGGATGAATACGGGCCAGTCTGATGTTCTAAGCAGTCTCAATGTGCTGAAATGATGCATTTTCTCCCTGCTTTCAGAAAATTAATTTTGGTTCATGTGGATTGTAACGTCTTACATCAGTGGCTGTGACTGCAGAGCCACATCATTTATTCTAAAATAATATTTCGCGATACAAGGTTCCTTGACCTTTTTGGTAAGAGTAACCTCATTTTGAAGAGAAAATAAAGGCCAAGGAACAGTGAGTATAGCTATTTGTCTGCCTTATGTACTAGTGACCTTTCTGTTCCTCCTAACCTTGTAAGAACAATGAACCAATGCAAAGCAAAATACTTTAATAAGTAAAATAAGGCTACTGAAGAATTGGATTTCTGGTAATTAAATGAGCCAGTCTTAAAAGGCTTCAATCTCACAATCACAGGTAGTGAATAGGAGTTTAGACTCCATGTCTTTCTCTCTCCTAAGCTTTGGAGGAGTTCTTGTCAGTATCTTTCTCCCAATTAATTTTATTTATAGGCTGAAGGATACGTGATTGGCAGCTGTATCAAACACATTCCAATTGCTGGGCGAGATATAACATACTTCATTCAGCAGTTGCTGAGGGAGCGAGAAGTAGGAATTCCTCCTGAACAATCCTTGGAAACAGCTAAAGCAGTGAAGGTAATGTGAACATTGCAGGAGTTAATGTTATTTTAGACCAGAGCTTGATATCTATTTTTAAAATACAATAATCTCTTAAAATCATCATCCTTCCAAGTAATGGTGCTCTGTTTCTAAATAATATAAAAATGTCTAGATAATAAAGTAACGTGAAATACCTTAAACTTAAGATTGGGTTATACTCAATTTGGCCTAGAATTTCACTCTTTAGTCTTTCACTCTTCACTTCTCCCTTTTTTCCTCCCCTCCCTTATTATTACTATTGTAACATTCAGTAGGAAGTGTTCTTGGTGGGATGTGTAATGTAAAGAGCTGTAATTACTTTTTTATACTTTCTGAATGTTGATATGTTCTTTTTTGTAATGCAAAGCTATTCTGAAAGACATTCAGCTTAAAGTACACTTAAACTTGTTTCTATGCAAGTTCTTCAATATACTTTAGAACTCATTTCTCGCTGTTGTAGAAGTTTAGAGGAAAAATAGAAGAAAAGTAATTTAGCTCAGCAAGCTGTGCTGCTTTCAGTGCTGCACAGAAATGATTTGTAGTAGCAGAGCCATTATCGAACTGTATACAGTAAGTGTCAGTTCACCCATTTTTGAGGCCTAGTCTGTATCTGCCAATTTAAAAATCTTATTTTTTAAAAAGTGTAGTTATTTAAACTTTAAAGTTCATACCATCTTCCCTGCTCTACTTAAGAAGATACTTCTAACTGTACATATTCAATTTTCAGGAACGCTTTAGTTATGTTTGCCCTGACTTAGTAAAAGAATTTAACAAGTATGACACAGATGGTACAAAGTGGATTAAACAGTATACTGGAATTAATGCTATCTCAAAGAAAGAATTTACCATTGATGTTGGCTATGAGAGATTCCTGGGGCCAGAGATTTTCTTCCATCCTGAGGTAAGTTGATTTGAATTGTCTACACATTTTGTTTTAGGTGCATTTTAGATGATAGCACATAAATAGTATTTACAAACTTGTAAAGAAGGGGTTATCCTGACTTATATTTCTCCTTATTTGTAAATAGATATCAGCTATTGTTGTAAGTCAGTGTGTTTTTGATCCTTGATTGCTAGTAATCTTTATACAAATTCAGGTTGATACCTAAACAAAGCACTATATTTTAAATTTTTAAAGTAAATGGATTACTAACCCCATATTTTCTTCTTGCAATTTTTAATAGAATATCCAGGTCTCACCACATAGTACCCTGTTTTCTTACCTGTCTGTTGAAAAGTCAAGTTTCTAAATATTCTGTTTTCTTGCCTTTATACCCTCAGTCTCTCTTCCAGTGTTGGGAAAAATTAAAAGTGAATAAAGCCTTTTTTTTTTTTTTCTTCTTTCTCCCCCTCTTCCTGCCCCGAATCCCTGTACCTTCTTCTGTTGCAGTTTTTTTCACGTTACACTGTTTTGCCTTGGTGCTCAGCATCTGAGAAGGGCATATATTCTTTGACCTATTACAGCTAACAAAAACTATCTAAGAGAACAGCTTATAGAGCTTATATAAAACCTAAAGAGATACTTTAGGTTTATTATTCTATAAAATCTTTTATAAATGGCAGCAAAAATAGCTAACATAAGTAATTCTATTATTAGTTTTCATGATGTCTCTAGTATAATAGGATGGTTCTTTCCATTCCCTTTTTCTCTCTGCTCCCTTTCTTTTGCAATACATGGTCCTACAAGTTGACTTGTCTTGATTTTATTCTTGATTGTAGTTTGCTAATCCTGACTTTACGCAACCAATCTCAGAAGTAGTAGATGAAGTTATTCAGAATTGTCCCATTGATGTTAGACGTCCTCTGTATAAGGTCAGTAGCTATAATGATTTTTTTAATACATGTTTTAGAAAGATTGTGTTTTTTATTGAAATATGTATTTGAAACTCTATTTAAAAAAAACAAACCCCAAATGAACCATTTTTCTAGAAATAAGTCCAATATGCAGAAGGCTTTATGTTGTTCACTTACACTTTTTCAGAATGTGATGTTTCATTACTCAAAGTCTCATTTAAAAGAAAAAGAAATAAGGGAAACATAAATCTGAGCGCAGAGAGTGAGATGTATTTAGGTATAAATGGATTTTAAAGCACAGCCAATTTTGATGTGACAACCTCTTTGTGAATTCGTATTCTGTCTGCTGAAGTGTTAGATAATTTAAAACAAAGTAAAAGCATACCTGCTAACTGTAGTTTTAAAAACTATGTTTAGAATTTAAGAAGTGGGTAAAGTTGAAGACTTGTGTTTTTGGAAGTGATTAATAAGTTTTGTTACTCAAAACAGAATATTGTCCTCTCTGGAGGCTCAACCATGTTCAGGGACTTTGGTCGCCGTTTACAGCGAGACTTGAAAAGGACTGTTGATGCCAGACTGAAACTTAGTGAAGAGCTTAGTGGTGGCAGACTGAAGGTTAGTTCTTGTAGCTAATGCATTTAACGAGCATCTTTCTCTCCCTTGTTACCTGGAAAATGCAAAAATAAGATATTGCAATGATGTTCTTGTTTGTTGAAATGTCTTTATTTTCATTTAAAGTTCTTATAGAAGCTTTTCAGAGATTTGTATGTTGTAGAGAAATGTAGACTGGTATTGGAAAATATTTATATAATCCTTTCGTTGTAGGAAGCTACAGTACTATTTCCCCAGCTATGCACTTGTGCTGCCTGTCCCTTATTGAACTGAATCAGTCTCACCTAATGAAAGGATGGGACTTACACCTGTTATGTAAAAGCAGTTGGTCGCTCCCCAGCTTTTTTTGTGCTTAGTGCTTATTGATTACTTGCAAATCATTGTCCTCAGTCTTTTGAACTTAATAAGAGAGATGGAGCAAGCTCATTGTCAAGCCACCAGGGTAGTCAGAGGGCTGGAGCACTTGCCCTGTGAAGAAAGGCTGAGGGAACTGCCTTGTTTAGAGAAGAGAAGGCTTTGGGAGTCCTAATAGCAGCCCCTCGGTATATTGTGGGAAGATTATGGAGAAAGCGGGACCAGGCCCTTGACAGTGTTGAGTGGTGGGTGCATGAGAGGCAAAAAGGTATAAATTGAAACAAAGGAGGTCCAGCTTGGATAAAATGAAAAACTTTTTTACTGTAGGGATAATCAGGCATTGGAACAGACTGCCCAGAGAGGTTGTGTAGTCTCTGTCCTTGGAGGTTTTTGAGATTCAGTTGGATAAAACTCTGAATAACTTCCTCTGACCTCGTAGCTGACTCTGCTTTGAGCAGGAGGCTGAACTAGAGACATTCTGAGGTCCCTTCCCACCTAAATTATCCTATGATTCTATGAAATGACTTAATATTTTCACTAAACTGCGTGATCCTTAATTTATGTTCTTTCCACGTTTGTCCTCTGATCTAACTTTTCTGTTTTTATGTATGCAGAGTCAACAGAAAAAGATACCAGCAGAGCTAAAATTTTGTGTTTTTTTCCTTTTAAGGCAAGATTGAAGTTATTTTCCTCATTTATTTTTTTTAGTAGTAATCTAGCTAGATGAGCTCAAACAATCCTTAAAACCCCCAGTATAGCTTCATAACATGCCATGTAAACAACTCTGAAATTTCAGTTATATACAGCTCTCTGCTTGAGGTAACCTAGTTTATTCTCAGTTCCCCTTACTAGACTTTTACCACTGAGTAAGGAAGCAGGGTATGAATAAGGAAATCTGATGCGATTTTTCCTTGTTCAGCTTACTAGGCATTGCAAGTAATCACCGGCTTGAATTTTGAAAAGGTATTAAAAAAGATTTTTAAATACTGTTTCAAATTGTTCAGATTTCAGCAGGTTGTACTGGAACAAACAAATTATTTCTGAAACTGTTACATACGCTGCCATTTTTGATAAGCACAAGTAAGGAATGAAGGTTTGTGTGGATATGGAGGGAAAGGGGCTAACTGGAATGAGTGTTGTAGTTTTGAAAAGCATGACTGTGTTGGTCCTAGATAAACTTTCAATCTGCAACTGATGCTTTATTAAAATAATGATATGAAACTTAAAAATTAGCTTTCTAAAGTGTTTTTTTGCAAGGACTAAGTAGTATGGTTCTATTCTTACAACTGCATAAACAAACAGTCCCTCAAGAAATTCAGCAGAAAAAGAATGTGGATAATTGGAGAGGAACACTGTAGTGGAGCTCTTGGGAGAAAATTGGGGTGAATGCAAGTATCTCTTAATGTCTGATAAAGTAGGTAACTGGCGATGTATAAGCAAGAGCTATTTCTTAGTCTGGGCCGTACAAGAGAAAATCTGATGCTATAGTTGTAAATTTACATACCCAGCATTTAAGAAAATACAAATTTGTGAAAAGCAAGCTTGGAATATACGCTCCTTTTTTAAAAGATCTAATTTTTACCAGCAAAAGTGACTTTTAATGTGTTCCTTTTTTTCCTTTTATAGCCTAAGCCCATTGATGTACAAGTCATTACACACCATATGCAAAGATACGCTGTTTGGTTTGGAGGATCAATGCTGGCTTCCACAGTAAGTTAGCTATAAAGCTGAGCATGTTTTAGTCATTCTGGCTATGCTTTTGGAGTTCTCATCTCTCCTTTACTTCATATTAAATGTAGTTGGGGGGTTTTTGATAAGCCTCAAATAGGAAATATACCCTCCCTGCCCCCTTTGAAGTTTTTGCATTAGACTTTAAAGATTTGAAAGAGCAAATGAGAGCTGAATTACAGATTTGAGTTGTTAAATAGTGCATTTTAGTTTTGTGGCAAAATACACTGTTTGCATTGGTGTTTAGCCATGTGTGATGTAAAGTTAATTTCACGATTTCCAAGTTATCTGTATTTGGTTTTTTCCACTTGCTACATAAATGTTAATATTGTTAAAATAAGGTGTAGTACTGTTGACTAATTTTTTTTTTTTCCTTCCCTTTACAGCCTGAATTCTACCAAGTATGCCATACCAAAAAAGATTATGAAGAGATTGGTCCTAGCATCTGTCGTCACAACCCTGTGTTTGGAGTCATGTCCTAAAACTGACCTTGGAAGGGTCAGGGATAGGGAGGTGGGGAGGAGGAGGAGGAGTAGGAGTCTTTCTGATTACTTGTTTGTCTGATGGCTGGTATTAAGATAACAAACATGACTTGACAATAAGAAAAAGACCAAACACAATTAAGCAGGATTATTTTAATAAGTGTCTCAACATGCGGATGTAGTGGAAAGCCAAAATGATCACGTTTTTTCTTTAGATTGATTATTTGAACCTGTGCGTAACAAAACAAAAAAGTGGATTTTAGTTCTTTCTGTGCCCTGATATTTTGTATATTAATGAATTATCCAAGATTTGATGGGATTTGATGGTGTGTAGATAGTCAGCTCTCTAATGCTTCCGTTGTACCCTTTCATGGGTGCAATGCAGGAGCTTGTTTATATTTCATACTTTTTTATACTTTGAGGAAAAATATGAATTAAAGAAACTGTAATATTTGAGGTAAAAAATTTACCAGTGACCAACTTGAAAGTAAATTAAAAGAAAAAAAAGTCATGACTCATGCAACTAGTTCTTGCAAATCATGACCAGTCTAAATCCTGGGTTCCATACAATGCGAGTGCTTTTGGAACTAAGAAGCTAGTATCTTGGATTAACCGATGCCTGCTAGTGCTTTCTGATTACTTGGTGCATTTTCATACTATCTCTTGCTTTAAAAAAAAAAAAAAAAAAGTAAAGACAAGACTGTTGGACCAGTATTGCAGTTCTGTAGTGTCATTTCTAATTAAACCAAATAATCAGGTTATCAAAATTGGTGTATTTAAAGCCTAACACCATTCCAATAAAGGCACAAAATTTCTTTTTATGTTTGTGTCAGACTTGTTAATCTCATTACATGGGAAATTGTGAGCATGGGTTCCTACATATCCGCTATGATTTTTGAAGAGTAAGATTGGTCTGTAAGGTAGAGATCATTATGTGCGTTGTGTAAACTGAAGTGTGAGCATTTTAGAACTGCAGTTTATATGTTCATCTAGATAGCACTTACCTATATAAACCTAACATCTCCTCCATTGTTAGGTTTGTTCATCTACTTTGTTCTGTAACTTCCCCCCCACATACTTTCTTTCAAGTGGTGGTATACAGGAGACAGCACTGCGTTTTAAATCTCTGGTTTTTCTGCAAGAAAATACCATGTAGATAAAAATAAAGTGAAAACAATCTCTTTCTCATTCTTTCTAGGAAGAATGCTTCATATATTGAGTGGAATTACTTACAATTTCTGTTAATATTTGGTGAAAGAAAACTTAGACACTTCTGAACTCACAAACGTAGTTAAGGTTGTTTACATAGAAGACCACAAGAGGGAGATCTCTGGGTTTCTACTGGGTTGTAAAGATGCCTCAGATTTTTTTTCAGAGAAGTTTATCAATTGCCAGAGCTTCTAGTTGCTTCAAAGCATGATAAATGAGACTCCAAAACAAGGATAAATATGGGAAGGTATTTTTACAGCAAGCATTATAAAACTTCACATGCTGGAATCAAATAGAATCTTAGTGCAAACAAGAAAATGTTAAATAATTGTATTACAAAACTGTATTATTAACATCTCCCTCTCAAGGATACAATTTTTTAGAGTTTTTCAAATAGTGACTTTTTGAGTCATAACTGCTGACTGATTCATGTGGTAAGAAAGACTGATAGGCAAATATATGTAAAATAAAGAAGTTAATTTAAGCTGTGCTTTTCCAACAGTCCTCTGGTTCTGCAACTGTATCGTGCTCTAGTGACTGGATTTCTTGATACACTGCAATGGCCTGAAGATAAGACAAGGTTGTGTTTTTCCCCTCTAGGAGGTAGAGTCTTAAAAATTCACTTGAAAAACTCAAAAATTCCTGATACATAGATACAAAGCATAGTGAGAAAATGTAAAGAAACAGAGTGAATACCTGTTCCTGTCCCCCACAGCTATATGTAGATCTCTATAATTATGTGCAAAGATGCACAGAATGTATAGGTACGGAGATGCACTGTTAGCTGAAGGACAGGGCTGGTGTGTATTAGCTGAAAGTTGTACTGCAGCTAGACCTAGATATAATCATAGCTCTGGCTTGTGGATCTTTTGGAACCCAGATTGGATGTGGTTTTCCCCCATTTCGTTTTGCTGTCATGTTCAGGGCTCTGCTGCTGCATCTTGGAGGAGCTGAGGCAGCCAGTGAAAAGGCACCAGCAGAATTCAGTTATGTGCAAGGAGCCTGAGGGATGGGAGCTGGGGGTGCAGGCGCTGAGTGAGTGGTCGTGGATGACTTGGGGAGGCTCCGAGAGGCGCTCCGAGTGAGGCTTTCTAAGCAAATCTGGTTTCTTACAGATCCTTTAAATTGTTGAGATGCCCTGGGCTTGGGTGCTGGGTGGATCTGCTTTGCAAACAGCTGTCTGGATTAGAGAGGGGTGGTGTCCACAAATACAATTTGGCTGTTCTTGGGTATGGTGGGTAACAAGGAGAGACAGGCAATTCTCATGTACTGTTTCAGCAGCTGGGCTCTTGCAGGAGCGGGGAGGGGGAATAGGAAGAAAATGGGCTGCACCAGGAGGGGACGGTGTCCGACGGACTTGCTGCTTCAGGCAGGTCTGTTAGGTTGGTGTTTTATAGAAATAGGCACTGCCTAGCGGTGGGGAGCCCTCTAGAGCTGGACTGTGTGTATCTGGTGCAATCATAACTGGGTTAGCAAATAGTTGGTATGTCAAGGAAACAAGCCAGCTCATATATGAGCTCTTTAATGGGGGGAAGAGTTGACCTTTGAGCGTGAAAGCTGTCAGACTGAGAGCAGGAGTTGCTGCCAAGTGTAAAATAAGATGGGTTTTGCATTCCAGCTGTATTCAGTGGGGAAGCGTAGGTACTACTTGGGGTTTTTGTTATGAATTCAGTATGTTCGGGAGTAAGGCCAGGAGCTGCTCTTCCTAGGTTGAGGGATCCCTGCTGCCAAAACTGAATAAAAATAGCTAAGCAGCCCAGGACAGTGTGGTTTTAGGCACGTTCTGTACCAAACTCTCAATCCTGTGTATAGAACTGGAAGTCTCATGCTCCGAAGAGAAGTTGTGTTGTCTCACTGATGGGCCTCAGCTGTCAGAAGAGGTGGTGTGTGTGCCTGAAGTGCTGCAGAGCAGCCTGTATGTTGCTTGACTTGCTCAGGTGAGACACGTACAATTTTATCTAGCTACCTGCACATTAATTACAAAATCAGGGATGTAGGAGCTTAGTCTTCCATTATACTTAAATGTTCCAATAAGTGTTCATCTTCCTGTGGGTCCAGGAAAGTTGCTTTAAACTTCTATTAGTCATTTGTGTAGAAAAGAAAGGATGGGAAAGTACATGTACCCTTACACAACAGTAATTTTCTTGTAGCTGTAATTTAAAATGATGTTAAGCTTCTCATAGAATGAAGTAAGTGGGAGTTTTTTGCAATGTGTTTTCTATATTTTTATGCTGTAGAGATCATTTTGGAGAAGGTATACAGCCATGGCTGATTTCTGATGCGTTAGGAAACTAAAAATTTATGAGCAGCTCCCATTAATGACTTGGACTGAACGGGGAGTCATCAATACTTAAACATACCAGATCTAATACTCAATTACAGTCTTGTATGCTGGGAGTAACTCTTTGGGAATGGTTCTCATCAGTGTTCTGCACCTGTAACACCAGATCTGGATCTGAGGTGTCGTTGCTGGTGGAGGGGCTGAGCAGCCTGTGGGCAGGTCATCTCAGGGCTCATGTAAGACACCGTACAATGTGAATAAAAGGCAATTTCAGAAAAACCCTTTGCTCTCCCTAAACTTGTACCTCCCGTTGTTGTTCTGTGTTGGGTTGGGTTTAAAGCATCCAAGAGGTTAATTACAAAGGCAAGTGTTTTAAAAAACAAAACAAAATCAAACCACAAAAAAAAAAGGAAAAATAAGAGGTTAGTGCTAAATGATATTTTTTTTCTTCTAAGGCTCATCATTCGGGAGATTACATAAAGGCAGCAATTACAATTTGCACCCATGTACACATTTAACTTTTTTTTAAATGTCTTTGTTTCTAAATCCTGTTGTGTTGGTAATTAACATCCCAAGAATACACAAAATCCTCTACCTAGTCTCTCCATGTTTCTTTGATAAAGAAGCACAAATGGACAACCTGGCTGGAGATGGATGCAGCGTGCAGCTCTAACTCCCTTCCCCTCCCAGTGCCGAGCTGGGTGCAGCCAAGGGCAGAGCTGTGGCTGTGGGACACGGTGGGTGACTAAGCTGGAAGCATCCAAAACACACGGAGAAACATGAGGTGGTAAAAAAACCTATGTTGGTGTTTCTTCTTAATCATCAAATGTGCCACACAGTCACTATGCTTATTGTGTAATGGAGGATTTAATGGGACTGATGTTACGAAGCAGCATAAAGGAGACTCGTACTTTCATTGTCCCGGTGACTGCTGGGTGACCCGAAGCAGTGCTGTTTCTGCACAGAAAATTGCAAGGAGCACTAAAAAGTTGCAGACTGGCCGGCCTGAACTTGGCTTGGTTTTCTGATCTCCAGGAGTTCGATTTTTTTTCTGCTAAACAAAGTAGGACTCTAGGTTGAATTGGCTCTGCATGGTTAAAAGCTTGTATTTTCATGCAGCTGAACTTAGAATAAATCCAAGGTCACTGCCAACTCAGTTTAAGCTCATCTCTTCATTTTGTGAAAACATTTATGACCAAACATTAAGGTACTGTTGGGATGAATGAGTTATTGAAAAGCTGACCACGGGCAACTGCTGGGCATGCTGAGCTGCGTCTGCTCCTGCTGCCAGCTGGTGGGATAGTACTGTTTGTTTGCCGCCTGATAACCGTGTCATTTTTTGTGTAGGATGAAAATTTTTTTGCGAAACTTTTGTGGCAGTAAAATTAAGAGAAATACACGAGTTGTTATTGTCACTTAATTCATTTTTTGTTATTTTCCCCTGCAGAAGCAAGTGCTGGAATAATAGGCTCCCAGTGCCAGTCACCCTCCCTGTTCTAGTATAAGCCTTTGAGTTTCCTCTTTTAAACAGCACAGAGCTGCCCAGCTCCTATGTGGATACAGCAGATGTCACTTTCGTCTCTTAAAATTTTTATCAAAAACTTGATTACCAAAGGCAGGGCACAGCCTGACCTGTGCTAGCTGTAGGTGTGTTTGGGTGTACTGCTTTCTTGTGAATCCCCATACCAGCGGATAGGTGGCAATTTCTGGAATTTTGCTCTCGCTCCCCTACCTGCTTTTTCCCTTATTGTATAGATGATATAAATTTTCTGGTAATTGTATTGTGCGTTGCTCGGGTGTCTTTCATAGATATCTTTCATGAGTGATGTTACTCCGACTGGCAAACACCTTTCTGTATCTTTCCTGAAGCTGGACTAGAGGGAGATCTGTGAATTATGTTTTGGATGAAGGTTCAAGATGTTTCCTGGGTTTTCTGTTTTACCCCAGTGGCTTGGAAAGCCACCTTGTCTGCTCTTATTCACAGTAACGTGCAGAGTGGCTGCAGGTTTTGTCCCCAAACTTGCAGGGTTTTTAGTGCAAATGTATTTAATGCTGGAGAGACACCCAGACAATACAATAATGAGTTTATAGCAACTGAAGATGGGCTTGATATAGAACACGTAACACTGATGCTTGAGAAAAGAAAAGTTGTGTGGGGTTTGTTTTGTTTTGTTTTGTTTCTTCTTTTCATGAATTAAAAGATCAGGAAAGGTGTATCATTTGAAAGGCAGACCAGCACAGAAGAAGCCATTTTCACTTTTCCAAAGCCTGGAAGATGCCCTGCTTCGTGGGCATCCAGGATGAATCTTTAACATCTTGTTGAAGTTGTTCCAATTTTTGTAAATAAACATTAACTGGAGCAGGGGCTTAAATGCATCTCTCCTTCCCAGCTAAATGCCCTGGCTACCAAGCTATATGGTAAGTTTTCTCCCTGGTCCTGCTTGTTTGGGTGACTAATCCTGGGAGAAAGCTTACACCTCACGATTTGGAGTCCAGGCTTGCATCTCCCTCGGTTTTGAATTGGGTGCTTAATCCCTTTTCACCAGTGAACCGGGGGACCGGCTGTTCCTTCTGCCCTTCCCCGGCTGCCGGGGGTGAGTGGCTCCCTGCTCTGCTTGCTGCCTTCAGTGGGGCTCGGCTTGGCACTGCCCGCGGGGACGGGTCCTCAGGGACCCAAAGTCCCCCGCAAGGCAGAATCTAAAAACTTGGGAGTGCAAGAGCAGTAACAACCCACAGCTACTGCATTCACCGCTGCTGCCATTCTGCTTGAGGCGTGAAATGCGTGGATGGCAGGGGCGGCTCTGCAGCCCTACCTGCATCTGCTGCTGGGACGTCAGCCTCGGCTCCCACCCCTGAGCTGCAGAGCCCTGTGTAGACCTCCTCCTGCTTGCGCAGCTGCACCCTGCTCCTCCCGCACCCTCCCGGCTAACCTCCACCCTCTTTTGGTCACATACACTGAATGCTGGCTCTCTCTGCCGTAAAGTGTTGCTGGAAAATTCGTGTTTTGGCGAGTCCTGGCAGCCTCAGATAGAGGCTTTGCCGAATCCTGGTGTGTCTGTGCTGTTGGTTGTTCTTGTGGTTTAGTGCGTTTTACCTGTTGAAATGTTCCAAGCGTAGGTAGCTTCAAGGTTTAAATAAACATGGAGGTCAGATTAAGATGTTCTCTTGATCTCCTTTCAGATGGAAATCCTGTAGATGTGGGCTCAATACTCTGCAGCAGCGTAGAGGTGTCGTGTCTTATGAGAGGTATTTCTGATGTACCGATACCTAAAATTTAGTGATTCGAGGCGATGACAGTCCAGCTCTTCTGAAGATGAGGTATTTCCTGAGCTGTGCTGGGTGCCCAGGGGAGGAGGAGTTTCTAAATTGTCTTGAGTTGGGAAGGCAAAAATGTGTCTAGCTTTGCATATCTGGGCAGGCATACCAGAATTGTCCCCATCCCTGCCTTGCGGCAGAACCCTGAGGCTGGCTGCTACTGCCCGTGGTGTGGCAAGGGGTCTGTCGGCAGCGGCTCTGCTCTGAGATGAAAATCCCTGAAGCCCTCCATTCGGCAAGGCGGTGTTTAGTTTTGGTTTGTTTTTATTGTTTTCTCCAACTTCCAAACTCTGGGATTTAGCCAGACCCTGTTAATGGTGAAAATAACAAAAACTGTGGCCTAAAGAATACTAACTAACAGATAACAAATACGAAGCATCCAGTAAAACTCCCAGGAAGCCAGAAAATAAGGAAGGTGCACGAGTCTGTTATATTGCAGATTTGCTGCTGAAACACTGTGGGGGTGGAAGGTGGGCAATTGGCCTTATTGCAGCATGGCTGTGCTTGAGGATATATTTACTAGTTATATTATAGGTGTCTGAGGAAGCTTTGCCTGGCGTGAGTTTGCAGGCACAATGCAGGCAGGGTTTCACACTTAGCCACGGGATGGCACTTTCCAACAAGAAATCCTGCATCGCTGCAGCCTGGAAAACCCTTTGGCACAACCTGCCTTGAAAAAAGCATCTAACTAAAAGCATCTGATGGCAAACCTTCATGGAAAGGCTGACGCCTTCTAGTCACATCAAAGTGAGGAAGATTAGAGCCTTGTCTTCCTATCCGGAGCCAAAAAATCAGCATCTCCATGCAGATGTGGGTGCTCAGAAGCCTGCACAATGCTCCAGTCAACAGAAGTGGTGTGAGATCACCTATGGATGCTGCGCTGGACCGAGTCCCTCAGCACAGGGAATGTCAGGGATGCATTGGAGGGGAATCAATGTGTGGGGAGATGTCACATGCAGTACATGAAGCCACTTCAGGAAACAACTATGAGGAAGTTTTTGTGCTCTCATTGCAATTCACATCTGAATTAATTCAACCTTTCTTGTACCTGGTCATAGGGAGTGCACAGGAGACAGCCTGGGGATGCTGTGGGCAATGCCAATGTCTTGTAAGACCTGATCCACCCACAAGCAGAGATAAAGTAGGCAGAGCTCTGCTCTATCAGAGTCTTGATAGAGATTTGTTGTAACTAGGTGCCATTAGCACGTTGTACTTGTCATCCACAAAGTGTAGATAATGATAATATTACCCTAATGTGATGATACTTGCTGCATGGATGTCACAGCAACATTGTCAGTATAGCTCGTCAGGCGTTTCTGAGCAAAACGTGGTTTTACCTGAGAGCTGGTTTGTAAAAGAGGAATGTTTTTGCAGGCATTTACCATCAGCATGATGTTTTCATCAGGAAGGTTTTTCTGGTGCTCGATCAAATGTCCTGCCAGCATCCAACCCCAGTGCAGCCCCCGGCCCGGATCCTGACCCTATGCTTCTTAATTCAGGTTGACGAGTGATGGTGGGGAACCTGTCATTTCTACTTTTGTTCTGTTTCTGACTAAATATCTTCTCTGAATGCCTGAGAAATGTTCTGGGACAGCTGTAAGGCTTCCCAGTTTTGCGTAGGCTGCAGAGAACCTCCCGTGGGCTGGGAAGCACCAGCCCGCCTGCCTGCACGCTCATCCCGCCGGCAAGGTGGGACGCTCAAACCCTGGGGCGGGTGGGCAGCGGGGACGGGGCTGAGCCTCCCCCAAATGCAAACAGCATTGTGCGGCATAAATACGTCCAAACTGTGCCAGCCTAAGCCGGCTCAGTTGTTTTTGCTGGAAAGGGCGTCGTGAGCGGGATGGGGAGGTATCTCCCTGCCCATCGCTTTTGAATCTGTTCTAGGCTCTTGCTGCCATAGCTGCTGCAAAGCCACAGCTAAACGTCACGGTCCTGGTGGGTGCAGGGAGGAGACACGGTGCGGGGGGAGCCGGTGGTGGTGGCCCCCACGCAGCTGAGCTTGCCCGGCTGCGGTCACGCAAGCCTGGGAGCCAACCTGGAGCAAAGGCACTGGAGTCGCAGGGGAGGGTCAGAGGTCTACAAAAATACATTAGGACTTGCTCAGCAAGAAATGCGGCATTAAGGAGCCATGTGGCAAAACAGTCTTCACCCTGCAGCCGTCTTTTGGGGAGCTGAGCCATAACCAGGCTGTTTGGGTGTAGTTACAGTGCTCAGCCTGAGCAGACGCCCTGGAAGTGGTCCTGGGCTGGGGCTGGGCAGCAGCCGTGTGTGCCTCTTGCCTTTAATAGACCTCTGAGTATTTTTAGAACTCCTCCTCTAATTATTGCCTAATGCACTTTGATTTTATTAAAGTCATGACCTGACAACCTTCTGCTCCTCTCTCACCTCCATTAACTCGTCTGACTTACAAAATGTTAAACGTGGCTTATTTGCCAAACCGTGCAAGCTGACAGCAAGGTTCAAAACTGGAAAATACACGTTCCCTCAGCTATGAAGCACCTTGAGGCGGGGTATGATTTTGCTACATCTGTGCCATTGCATCCAATCGATTGTCCTTCAGCTCCCCTTTCACGTTCTGTAGGACACAGCTCTCTGCAGAACCCTGGAAGTTGCTGAAATCTGTCAAAGTGAGACGAACGGGGGCCTGTCTCTGTGGTTAGGGGGAGAGTGCCTGATGCCTTGGGAGCTGAGCTGGAGGGGCTGAACGTGGGTTATGGAGTGGGCAAATGGGAGCTGCAGGGATGTGGTGCCGACAAAGCTGCAGCCCGTGCGTTTCCCTGGGCAATACCGCTGGTTCTGGGTGCCCACAGGGGTTTCTCCGGTGGACTCGGTCACTTGGTAATTCAGGTCCTCACTGCACGGATGTGCTGCACTGGCAAAAGCAACTGAGCTCGTGCATTGGGAAACTGCAGTAACGGCAGCTCTCTGATGGCACAAGTACTGCCTGTTAAATACCTACAGTCCCTCGCTCCCTCTCCTTCTTCTGTAGTACCTAGGGAAAGGCTTTCTCATTTATCATCTTTGCCCTACAGAGCTAAATAGGTCAAAATTAATGATCGAAGGGATGATAGGAGACGATGCTCTACAACCTGTGGGTTGGATGTCTCATTTTGTAGCACTCTGCAAATGCCTTTTTTCTGTGTTTTCCTTTTTTTTTCTTTTTCCTGTATGCCCATCAGTCCCTTAATGAGCAGGGTGGATTTGCTGTGGCAATGGCATCAGAGCAGAGCACCAGGCTGAGAAACTGGAGACAGTGCTGAGGACCAGGGGGCTCTGTGTCGTTTGTGGTGAGGTCCAGGCCACGGTCACCGGCCAGGCACACTGGCTGTATGCAATGTTCCCTGTCACGTCCGCTCCCCACCTCCTATCCCGGCTGAAAATCCTGCTGAATAGCAGGGCTATTTAAATACTTTCTCCAGGTAGTGGCTGTCAGAGATCACATGCTGTGACCCAGTCCAACCTTAATGAGAAATGCAGCGGAGGCTCTTCCAGTCTCTAAAAGACAGAGAAACCGAATGTCACGGTGTTTTCCAATGCTCTGAAAGTTTAAACATGTAAAAGGGGGTGTTAGAAGGACAGATAAAATATACCTAGGGCTTGTGTAGATAGAGAGGTTGGTATGCAGTGAAATGGAATTTGAATCGACAAGCTGCACGGCTCCAGTGCTCCCTGTTTCAGCATGGCAGCTGGGCTTTTCACGGTTTTCCCAGCCACAGCCCCCATGTGCAGCCTGGATCCCTGGCTTTCACCCAAAAGGTTAAATATGCTTTAAATGAGAAAACTGTTTGCCCCCCCCCCAGCAGTCAGAGCAAGATTAAGAAGTTGCATGGGGCTGAATCCTGCAGATCGATGCAGGCGGGTGCCCAGGGCCAGCCTGGGAAGAAGGGGCAGATTTACTTGCTCACTCCTCAGCCCATCCCAGCATCTCACCTGCCAGCTTTCCTGACCAAAGACATGCTTTCTGCTATGTACGCAGGCTGTTGGTTGTTAGGAGTGGAATTTAATTTTTTTAAATGCATAGCCAAGTAACAATTCATTAATTTTCATGCAATTCTCGGTCTTTTGGACAGGTTGGTGTTAGGAAATCACTTAAGTGAGCTGGAGTAGCTTAAATAAAAACTGAGGGAATATTCACAGGAAAAAAAATAATTGCTGTTAAAAGTTTCATTCAAAACATACTGGAAATCTGAAATGCTGTTGGCAGAAAACACTTGCACCTGTCTGATTATAGCTGCAAGATTTTTCTCTCTCTGGTGGGCAGCGCTGGCTGCTCCCAGCAGATTCAGCCCTGATCTAGCCAGAGGAGGTGCTGCTGCTGCTGCAGCAGGACCGTGGGCTGTAGGGCTGCCACGAGTCCCCCGAGGCTCCTTGTAAGCGTGACCCCTGCCTTCCTGCTAGGGCGGCTAAAGCGAAAAAGTAATGAAAGTCACTTTGCTTCTTTTTTTGCTCTCTTTTCCCCAAGGAAAAATTATTTTATTGTTTTATAGTTGGAAAACTTCAGGGGAATTAATGAAAATGCAGGATTTATTTTCCTCCATTGTGAAAACTTTTTTTTTAGGGATGGATGATGTTTGAAATCAGAGAATTTCCTTCTCTGGGAGCAAGGCACGTGCATATATCTGCCACAGGGCTTCAGAAAGTGGTGTCTGTGCAAACTGCGAGGGGCACTTAAAAGGATTTTAAAGATGCCAGCTGAGCAATCAGCTTGGGTTTGGCTGCAGGGGCAGCAGCATACACCAGGAGCTGGAGACTCTCTGTAGGTGACTTGACTTACCCCTGATCCGGGGCAGAGACAGCCCCTCTCTCTTTTGGCAGAGTGGATGGGAGCCCCCAGGATTGTCTCTTTTCACCTTTAAGCCCTGATTCACATCGGGTACTAGGTAGTTTTTTTTTTTTTTTTTCTGCCTCAGCTCAGAGATAACTTCACATACTTTGTTTTGGGTGCATTTAGCAGTGGAGGAGAGGAGGGGGGACTGGGAATTCCCAGAGACCGTCCTGAGGGTGGGGAACAAATGCCCACACATAAAGAGGAAGGTAATAATGGTACAGGGGCTCCTGCTCACCCGATTGGGATGGTAGGGTCGAGAAAGGCACTTTTCCAACACCTGGGAAGTGATCAATACCCGCTGAGGAAGCAGAAGGCAGGGGCTGCACATCCAGGAGACTCCTTGCTTCAAACCACATGCCTCCAGCTTTCGGACAGCCAGTTAGTGTGGCACCACTGGCCCAGCCCGGTGACTTCCATCTCCGGCCACCCTTTCGCCCAGCGCTTTGCTAGTGAGATCCAGAGCCACCTTCTTGGGGCTTTTGCCTTTTCCACTGCAGTGAGGTTATAATTGGAAGTGTCAGTATTTCAGCAGAGGAATGGTGCTCGACACTTCACATGGGGAATAAAAAAGGAGCAGGAGAGCATAAAATAAGACGCAACTGCAAAGACATAAAAACTGAATTAAGTTTTTCTATAGTACTTGTCTTAATAACAGCTTTGGCTTGCCTCTGAAATAGTGTGCTGGCTTAAGTGAGCATATAAAATGCGCGTGTTAACTGAGTAAACAAAACTGACTTTTCAATATTGTCTTTATATTGATATGAAAACAAAACTGTGTACAGGCAGTATTGAAGTGAAAGGACATTTTACTCATTCATGGCTGGATCGTGCACCATGAAGCTAATCATATATATTAGACTTTAGATAGCAGTGACTCTAATAACTCTATATCAGCCCTTTTAAACTAAAAAATTAAGATGTGATGGAAAAGACCATTTAACAGCCAAGTCTTTACATGACGAGCGCAAGTCTTGTATGACTTGCTGCATAATGTTTATTTGCATGCTGCCTCTCTACCATAATTTTTTAGCTATTACATAGAAATAAGGTGATAATTAAAATCCAGTATGGTTTTTGAGTAAGTCACGCGATAGAGGACTGGGTCATTTATGGCACTAAGATGCCTGAGCTCTTTATACATGAGTGGGGATGCTAATTCTGCAGTGTGGACAGCTCTTAGCCCGGGAGCTTCATCCCACACGCATGACAGCTGAGACCTGCTCCCTGCTTCGGCGTGTGTCCTGGCCCTGCTATCAAACAGCACCTTGAGGTCTTTTGGGAGGAAATGCTGAGAAAAGCCAGCAATTGGGGAAAAGCCCAAACCAGGTCATTGGTTCTTTCTGAGGTTTTTCAGTAGGATTTATGGTTGACTTTTTTGGTTTGTTTTACATTTTGGTCGTTCAGTGCAGAGGCTGGATAGTGGCACTGCATATCTTCAGGGGTCCCAAGAAATTCATATTTCTCCAATAATAGCAGCATGTTTTCCCACGGCCCAGCAGCACTGCTAGAAATTTCTGTAGTATCTCATATGCTGCATCACAACCAGGTTTTAGATTGTTACAAAGCAGATCTGCCTAAGGAGAATGCATCGCTGGCACCAGCACTTCATCTGTTTTCATACTGTTGCTTTTGACGAAAATTTTAACTAAAAAACTAGGGAACCTTGCCAGTGACGTGTGCCAGTGATAAAGGAGAGCTCCCCCGTGTCCCTCACGCTTGCTGCTCTGCTCTCCCACCAGTGGGTAAGACGCAGCTTCCAGACATGAAGCAGACGAGTAACTCACCTGAGGTACCAAAACAGCCCAAGGTACTCCTGGGTCAGCTGAATTTGAGAGGGAGTTTCAGTTAAGCAGCTCCACAGTAAAACCGTGAAGGTTTTCACGGTTTTTCAATACTGCCTGTACACACACACAATCAGGAGGAAAGGAGGGGAGGGAACTGGCTGTCATTGTTCTTAGTGGCTATAAAATAATAACAGTAAATAGAAATTTAAATTAGATTGCTGCCCAAGATTACTACACAATAATTGGTCAAGGAGCCGCATAACTTAGAGAAATCTAATTTTTATCTTTTATGTCTATAAAATATCTCTTGATGCATCTTCTCTCTACTCTTACCTTGCAGGAGCACAGACTATTTTATCTGTTAAGTCTTATGTCAGATACAAACGCTAATACCACTTGGGTCGTTTGTCTGTATGTGTTCATTGTGCAGCACTGTTTTGGGGAAGACCACAAAGCCTTCAGGATACAATGTACTGCAACAGCAAAACTTCCTCATCCCTTCCTTGGCTCACCTGAGTTTAAAGTACAATCTTCTCTTAAAACAACCCTGTAGACAGCTGGGTGTAATTCAGCCCAAAGCTTGTACTGCCGTAATTCACAAAGATCAATTTACAGAGCCCAAGCCTACAGCTAACGTATTTCAGGTGGTGGCTTCCTGGGGCGGGGGGTGACAAATACAAGTGGCCTGAAACAAATCAAAGGATAATGCTATGCTGCAGAACAATGTCGGATGCCTTCTGTCTGCGGGTATCTAATACAGCTAATAAGCAGCTAACGTAACTGCCTGATCTGGCAGGAATTATTACCTGCTGAATAACTTAATAGATTTCTAGTCCCTATGTGTATAATTTTCACTAGTCCCCAAAGGAAAGCTATATAACGTTTGCCACAGTTGTTTGTAGAATTGTGATGCACCACGGGTGGACTTTGAACTTCATAAACTGCACTAGATTACAGCCCATTACGCCTCTTGTGGGGCTGTAATTACTGTGAGCTCTTCTGGGGCAGCAGTGGCTACTTGCGATGTGATTTTCCAAAGCAGGACCTTAATCTGCCTGGCCTCTCTTTGTCCCTGCAGTATTTGTGTTGATTAGCTGTAATGCATGGGCATTATTATATCAGCCCAAATAACTCCTGGACAGCTTTGAAATATGTTTAGTGTTTTCATTCAGAGGTTTTTATGAGGGCTATGCTTTTAAATAAAGCAGGATCTTGAAAAATGGTCTTGAAGAGCTGTGGACCTTTTTCAATAGCTTTAAAAAATAATATACTTAAATAAACAACATGGTCACAGATTTAATCATTTAGGTAGCCTACCTTATAGGAAAATAATTCACTATTTTAGATTCTAGCTCAAGAAGAAGAAATAGATTTTAGCATTTCATAGAAATCATAAATTAGATTCTGACAAGATGCCGTATATATCTGTCCCTATATTAAAGGGGGAATGGTGTGATGTGGGTGTGAAATGAAGAGAAGGACCCAGTCATTGAACAAGGAGGGGTCCTGCTCACATTCATTAATCAAGATGATTGCAGCAGCCAAATATTTGATTAAAAGAATGTATAAAAATAGACATTGAAGAAAATAAGCCTGCTTGGGTCTTTGGCTGCGGTGTCTGGGAACACCATAACCCTGGAACTGCGGCGTGCAAAGCAAGTGAGGACTCTCTTAAGTGCCCACCTCAGGGACCAGTGAAAATTAACGGCACAGCAGAAAAGCTCTTTAAAGGTCAGCCAGAATTACATGTGGAGGCTTGCATTTGAAAGTAGTCGTTTAGCACAGGACTGCCTATTGCAATTGTTTTTCATCAAAGGGGTTTTAATTACAGTAACACTTTGCTCATCTGATAGAGCTTTTTGTCCGAGGAGCTCGAGGAACTCTCCACCTAACGAATCATCCCCACTCACTGCCTGCTCCACATCAGTGCATTGCTGCTATTTACCGGCGGTTAAACAAAATTGTATTAGGACTCATTGACCTGTGTAGCCTCATGCACTGTGAAGGAGGGTATGGTTGCATCGAAGGGGATGCAATGGGGGGGATTTGTCTGCTCCATCGTCACCCTCTGCAGCGGGGCTGGGACATTGGGGTGCCCCATGCCAGCTCCCTTTGCAGGCAAGGGAGAGAAACGGGGCATAACTCATCTGATCCTAAAGGAGCCATCTTACACTGCACCTGCAAAGCGACCGTAAGGGAGGGTGAGGGGCTTGGTTTGTGAGGGTACCCTGGCTGCTGCCCACTGAGCGCTGATGATGGCACATATGAATCCTACATCTCGCATCTGACCGCTCTGGCCAGGCTGTCATTCCTGTACCCCAGATGGTACCCCCCAGTACCTGGGGTACTACCAGGTACAGACAAAACTATACTTGTACAAAATGGATACTGCCATGACCTGGAGATGTTGCTTGTGAGATGACTCCTTAAAACATACCAGAAGTAGTCCTGAAAAATACTGCCTTGAAAAAACAAGCAAGCAAAAACATTGATGCTCTAAGGGCAGGAATGAGGAAAATCAAAGAGCTGTAAAGGGTCTTTTAAAGCTTATTTTTGTTACAACTGCTACTATCATTGCTAGAGCTAGCTTAAAAAAAAAAAAAGCCCACATCCAATGGTTTTTGCAAGTAAGAAACATAATGAAAACCCAAACAGCCATTTAATGGTGAGGACAATCACTATTTCTTGTGAGGAAAAGCATGTTTTCTTGCTATGGAAAAAAAGTAGAAATGCCTAAGATGTCATTTCTGTAAGGGTTTTTCATGCTGAAGCTTCACCAAAACTGTGGAAAAGGGCAAACAAGAATGTTTTCATTTTATCTTGAGATAAGTGGGAAACTGCCAGAGCAACATTGGCTTGGGAGGGCAGGAGGTTATCTTTGTGGCAGCCTGGAGGAGGTGGCTGGGCCAGGGCTGTGGCTGTGCCTGGGTACCAGTGCCCATGGGGAGATGGCTCGCGCTGGCCCAAAATGAGTGCATGATGCTCCCATCCCGCCTCTTGGAAGCTGCAGGACTTCAAAGACAAATTGATCTGGCTGTCAGGGAGGTTTTCCTGCTCTTCCAGCTGGCTATTTTACATTCCCTCCACACATAGCTATATTGAAACCTGCTGGCATTTCTTTGGATACTCCCATTTTGCAAAATCTTCAAGCATGTAGCTGTCATGTCTCCTGCCTAGCCCCTCCAAGACCATTCTTGCTGCCCCTCAACAGTCCTTGCCATCCTCCTCCCTAATCCTACCAGTGTATCCATGCAGTGTTTGTACCGCCCGCCTGTATTTCTAGTGGGACAGCAGAGCCTGCAGCTATTCCATGGAACAGCCCGGAGGCACGGTCATGTTTTGGTGACATCTACCATTTTCTGCTTACACTTACTTTATTTATTGTCCATTCTTGTTCTTGCACTACTTCTCTGTTACTGCTTTCCAAGTTTCACTTTCTTTCTGAATAAAAATACCACATTTTGGATTATACTTCCTATATATACAAGGCGGCCTTTTTCCTTTCTCATTTACCTGATATCTGTCTAACTTCATTATCCTCTCTGGACTTCTCAGCCTCTGAATTAGTCTCTTCTACAAATGTCATGAATCTGCCACTAACTCCACTAGCCGCATGGCGAGGGAATGTATTAAATAATGCTGGTCCTAAGCAGTCCCATTGCTGTCCCGCTAATGCTTTAGCCAGTACTATTGCATTAAATAAGAGGCAATGAAGCAACCCAGGGATGTCTTGCCCTCCATGGGAACTCGGCAGGTGCTGGAGATGCGATGAGAGCAGCAACTTTTTCTTTTTGGGGCCGGGGGAGGAGGCAGCGTATTGATGTAGCTCATCCTGCCAGCCCTTTTCCTTTTCTTAAATAGGTAACTGAGGTCTAAAACCCACACTCTGCTCAGAGACGTGGAGCAGGGTGCTGGGGAGCTGCTGCCCTGGACTACGTGTACAGCATTGCTTCACGAAACCTGGTGTGCAGTGTGCTGCCTTGCAGCTCTGTCCCCACTGCTGGGTGATGCTCCCTCTGAGCATTGCCATCAGAAGGGAAAGCCAGATTTCATTTGCATCTTTTCGTGGTTTAACCCCAGCCAGCAACTAAGCAGCACACCGCTGCTCACTCACTCCCCCGCATGGTGGGATGGGGGAGAGAATCAGAAGAGTAAAAATGAGAAAACTCATAGGTTGAGATACAGACAGTTTAGTAAGTAAAGCAAAAGCCGTGCACGCCAGCAAAGCAAACCAAGGAATTCATTCAGCACTTCCCATGGGCAGGCAGGTGTTCAGCCATCTCCAGGAAAGCAGGGCTCCATCACATGAAATGGTTACTTGGGAAGACAAATGCCATCACTCCAAACGTCCCCCTTTCCTTCTTCTTCCCCCAGCTTTATATGCAGAGCATGAGGTTGTATGGCATGGAATATCCCTTGGGTCAGTTGGGGTCAGCTGTCCCGGCTGTGTCCCCTCCCAACTTCTTGTGCCCCCCCCAGCCTCCTCGCTGCTGGGGTGGGGTGAGAAGCAGAAAAGCCCTTGGCTCTGGGTAAGCGCTGCTCAGCAGTAAGGAAAACATCCCTGAATTATCAACACTGTTTCCAGCAAAAATCCAAAACATAGCCCCATACCAGCTACTATGAAGAAAATTAACTCTACCCCAGCCAAAACCAGCACACACCTTTAACCTCTAGGTCATTGTTTCTTGCTTTTCTCTGATCATTTCTAAAGATTCCTTTGTTTATCCCAGGCGAAAAGAATGGGAGCTCCTGAAGCCTCATTAATTCCCTCAGAGGAAAATGCCAAATCTGTCCTGCAAGAGAGAAAGGACGTGAAGGGGAGATTATAGCATTCGGATGAGGTTAAGAGATGGGATATCTGAGACTCATGGGGGGTGGACTGCTTTTCTCTGCATCTATTAACTGACTGCATTTCACATGTAGTTGAGCTAGAGGAGAAACCTTAAGTCTAAATAATAATAATAATAATAATAAAAACCCAATAATTCAACAAGGAATACAAATCATGGGAGCATGAGTAAAATGTAAAGCCTTTTTGCTAGATGGACTGCAGAGCCTCAGTGTATCCTGGAGAATTTCATAAATCTAATGAAGCTTTCACACCTTCGGGGACAGAGCTTAAGCTGCCAGGCTTCCTATCCATCTTGGGATCAATAGCGCAGTTAAGTAAAAATCACCTGCAAATAAAGAACACAGAGCTGGGAGTGCAGCTCATCTCTCACAGAGGAAACAGAATAATAATCAAAAAGCCCAAGCCAGTGATTTTCAAATTCGCAGCTTCATCTGTGATGGTTCTTTTTCTGGGATGACCCAACAATAAATCAGGAAGATGATTGTGGGGGTGCAGGTAATTTCACATGTGGTAGGACCCTCTACTGACACACGAAAAAAAACAAGTGTGAAGATGTGTAGGAAACACAAAGGCAGTTTGCAAACTCCCCTGTTCTCCCCTCTCACCTGCTGCTCGCTGCAGCCTGCTGATCCTGCAGTCCTCTCTGTGCAACTGCTCGTGGGGCTGCCTTGGAAACAGGCTCCTGAAATTGCTTAAATGAAGATCAATTCTTGCTTTCTCATTTTGCAGAAATGGGGAGTCAGAGCTCTCCGCCCCTGTGGTCTTGCCCACCTGGTGACCACCTGCTCTGGGAAGTCCAGGGCTTAGCTCCGGTTTAGGGATGGGATTTGGCTCACAAGTCACGTTTACCCAGTCCCAGGTGTGCTTGCAAAAAGGTGCTTACTTTGCTAAGGTGTTTGCATGGTAGCCTTGCCTAGTCCCTGGCTTTCAGGCTCAGCTGCTTTTCCTTGGGGTCGCAAGCCCTGTACACCCACCTGCTTGGGCAAAGCTGGCAGCTACAGCCCCATCCCCAGAGAGGGAGGCCGTGAAGGTGTCGGACCATGGAAACCCTCTGAGGTGGGACATGGCAGCGGAGGGATTGCTGGTGGGTGTTTAGGGGCAAGTTTCCTTCTGCTCGCCCATCTCCCTGTTGGCACGTCAACTTTGGGGGCTACAACTTCAAGGCACTTGGTAAAGAGCAAGGTCTCAATCGAGTCACCAAGCCTGGCAGAGCCGGTGGGGAAGTGAGAGACACGGGCTTGTGTTTGTTGTTACCTGTGTAGGTGCTAGGCGTGAACCTTAACGGTGAAATGTCTGCAGGCACGGGCAACAAATCTGTGGTACACCAACATTCAGATCTTATTGAGGTAGGACTCATCCTTCCATTCCAGCCCAAACACAAAAATAACTCAGATTAATTACCTAATGACCAAGGTACCTTACAGCACAAATTATTTTATTTCCTGTGACTCTGGAATTGCTTTTCTTTCTCTCACACCATGCAGTGTGGCCCTGACAGTGGGTAAGTGCTAACATAATGGAGTGGGAAGAGTCCTGCTTTAGGAAAGCAAATTAAATTTTTGCTTTTGCCTTGCAGGGGCAGGAGAGCTATAAATTAACTGATCTCTAAGAGGTCATCACATGCCAATGTTCTGCCTTCTGCTGAAAAGAAAAAATAAAAGTTATGTTCTAGAGGGTGAATAGTAAGGGAGCCGACTGTACTGGTTAAATATATCATGTGTCCCTGGGTTATCTAGTTGACATGAAACTGTGTGATGCCCAGAAGTGAAATCACAAGATCCTGTTAAGGGAGAAATCAGCAGAAAAAGGGACAGCAAAGTAGAGGACAGGGGCGGTCAGCTTTGGGGGGCAGGTAACCATGGGGAGGACATCAGTGAGGATGCAGGGACCTCCCGCTGGGCCACCTGGTTTTCTCCTCTGGGCTGGCAGCCCCAATGAAAGGGGATGTTAAGCTTCGACCGTGCTGGTGTCGGGGAAGAGGGAGGGAGAGCTGGTTGTCAGCCCACTCGCATGGGCTTTCAGGGAAGCAGGTATGCTGCAGGAATGACAGTCCTGTGTCTCCTGGCCAGAGGTAAGAGCTAGCTGGGCTGGGGAGAGTGCAGACAGCTTGAAAAGGAGACAGAGGTGTGAGAGGGCCCTGCTCAGGGACCTTGGAGGTCTCACTCTTTCCTCTGCATGCTTTACACCTCGCAGGGAATGAATATCTTCATGCTTTCTGCCCGAGTAATAATCTTGTGTTGCTTTAATCATCTCTCAGGTCCTGAATCTCTGTAGAAAAAGAGCAGATGGGTAAAAAATTGGCCTTTTTCTGTTAACACTGGCTTTGTTTCTGTTTGCTAACTGCAAAACCTGTCCTTTATGAATTATGTCTATCTGGAACTGGAGTGAAGGATGGGAAATTAAATGTATCATTGATACAGGCTCAAATTTCATGGACCATCAGCGTCCCTTGGTGCGTAGGGCTGCATGTCTAAGGTTGTCAGTGAAGTGGCTGTTCACAGAAGGAAATGGGGCTTAGCCATCACGCCTTCTGCCAGGCTGGGTCTGTCTGCAGGCAGGATTTTATCTGAAGACACACAGATTTAAAGATAACTTTTCCCCCCTCCTTTTTTTTTCTTTTGCTTTGGCTTTCAGTCTGGCACCAAAGCTAGAACATCTATAGCTTGTCACAACATACAGGGAGAGCTTGTAGAAGACTAATGACCGAAGAGCACAAGATCTGCTGGTAACTGCTTAATAACAGAGTGTTTTAAAATGCTTCTGTGACGCTTCCATTTTTTATTTATAGAATGCAGAGTACATGCAAATAGAGTGTCTTTGAGATTGCATGCTGAGCCCTGGGGCATTCACAGATCCCAGCTATAAATCTGGAATAAGGCAACACATACCGACTGTGGTATCATTACTGTTGTAATAAACATGATGTGTTTGTTCTTTTCATTCTTTTTCTCATTCATGATACTGCAGATTTCTACTGCCCAGTCCAGTACAGGCACCCTTTGAAGACTTCAGGGCTCCCAAACTGGCAGGTCAGCCCTGAGCTGCTTATTTCCCCTTAAAACTGGTGGAGATTAGGGCTCAAGTTCTCAAAGGTACATGGTCACCTAACCCATGTTAATAGCAGGTGGTGGCAGCAGGAATTATTTGGTGAATTGACACCAAAACCTTGCCAGCAAAATAAGTTAAAATGTAAAATATAAGAACTGGGGAAAGCAGAAGGTGAAATATAATCAGTGGGAAGATCATATAGTCGTCAGGAGGATAATGTAAAAAATGGGACTAACAGAAATGGCAACTGCCTGGAAATACAAAAAAAATGATGTGAAATAAAATGAGAGGAGATGTGTAGGACTGTGTAAGGTATGATAAAGTCCTGCCTAACAAACTTAAAGAGACAATAACATGTAGCCTGGTGTAGACATGATAAAGAAAAGTGATGGTGGAAGATTTAAAGTGAGGATTTCTTGGGCTGCAGTCATAATTAAGAGAGATGCTGTAGCTGACAGAATGAGATAGAAAAATTATATAATGCAGAATTATACAGAAAGCGGTATATTATTCTGCCCTCTCCCAACTATGAAACAGACTCAAACTTCACACCTGATCACCTCCAGAATTTGAAAAACTTGTCTCTGAACTCCCCTCTCTACAGCCAGCTGAAATAACATCCAGAAAATCCCAAGAAGTGACTGTAGCATTTGATATCACTGCCCACAGCATGGACTAAGGTGCAGGTAGGAGCAATGGGCAAGGTGTGGCATTTTTAATAATCCTTATTGTGCCTTTAGGTTTTTCTCTAAGCAGTTTCATTGGTTTTTCCCACTTGAAAAGGTGATCTCGAAAGCAACGCATGACAAGAAATCTTTGCTCAAGGAAGACCTCAACTGGGACCACGTGTCTTGGCTAAGTCCCCTTTTCCTTATTATGTGCCTCTTTCCCAGCTCCACACTGACCAAGTGCAGTGCTGGTGATTAGAGACAGCTAGTGAAGGCTTTTGGCTTTTAGTCACTCAGACATACCCTCTTATGGATATCTCCTCACCCTTACAGAATAAGTGAGTTGGTCCGTGTTACAAAGAAGCTGCATGTATTTCGTGTATTTTATAGCAGCAGGGAACAGGTCGCAGGACATCTGTGCCATTTATTCATCCTAAGCAAATGGATATCAGGAAAGTTAACAGTGAAATTAATTTGGAGTTTAAGCAATTAGGAAAAAACCCCACAATTCAACAGGAAGATTTTCTTAAGTAGTGAAAATTTTTCCATCTAATAAAAAAACTTCAAGACGTAGAATATGTTCAGGGATCTGTTTAAATAATATGTCCAAAAATAGCAATAAACTGTATATCATGTCGTAGTTCTGGCTGTTTTCCTTCAGAAATGAAACTGCCAACAACATTTCAGAGAAAAGGAGGGTTGTGTCTTTGAATGGATTACTGTTCATGCCTTCACAGGGTGGCTTGGATCATCAGAGAATGCCTCAGCTTAGAAAAAAGTGCTCAGAAATGTCACTTGGCAGCCAGGTCCATTGCTGAAATCCTAAAAGAAATGTCTTGCAGGCAGTAACCAGACCAGGCCTTAATTGGCCCAGCTGAAAGATCTTGCCTGGGAATAGTGACAGGCAAAGTCATCACTTGGATCTGTAATTTGTATCCCGGGATGACTGTTGAATGATGTTAAGGTACGAAATGTGCATTTTTGGAAACTGTGCTCCCCTGTTACAGTGCCAGTGGGGCAGCAGACATCTGCAAGGTGGCTGCCCAGGTCAGCTGCTTCAACACGGGTATCTGCTGCATTTTGAGATGGCCCACGGAGCACCCTGCTACACCTTCAGCAGGGTGGGTATCCCTGGCTCTTGTGCCACATCTGCCTTGAGGATGTCTCAGATGCCCTCGAATAACCCCACAGATGGCACTAGCCCTTCAGGCAGCTGAAGGAGCCCTTGATATCATTGCCACAGGGAGTAGGCTCTTAAGATGACAAGACACCAGTGCATGATACGCCGAATCTGTTCACACCGAAACAAGAGCGGTGAGTTACTGGCAGAACTGAAGAAAGCAGGTCCAAGCCTCTCTGTACCACCTTCCCAGGACGCTCCCTGTTTGACATCACTCTGGCTGTCCCCAGCACTGGGTGTTGAGCCTTTGTGCTTGGCCCCTCTTCATCGCCAAACCATCCTGCTATCAACCAGGGAAGTGTTAAACCTGCCTCTGCCCCTCACCTTGAGGGAGAAAACAGAGGAGAAAGACCATTTGAAATGGAAATGGCACACACAAGGTTGCTGTCTTGCTTGCTGTAAGCTGTGCATTATTAAAGGCCCAAGTAGTGTTTGTCCCAGGGCTCTTTGCTGGAGCGGCAACATGGATAGACACAGGAATGAGGGCACAAGAAACCCTTCCCTGAGGCAGCCCTGGGGCTGTGCGTCATCTCTCCTCAGTCAGCCTGTGCCCCAGCACTGACAGTATGTTGAATTTCTCTAGTGCTTTCCAGGCAAGTCTTGCAAAACTTTTGTTTGAGGCTCACAAACACGCCCACGGGGGTAAGAAAACCCCCTTCATTTTCCAGTGCTCCGTGACAGATGTGTCCGAGGAGCAGGGAAGGCAGCAGGGGGGAAACACAGGGGCAAAGCCTCTTTTCTGCTGCCTGGGCCACCTTCAGCAGCTTTCAACGGCCAAAAACATTTCTTCATGCGATTTCTGAATACTCAGAGATAAACTCTTAAGTAGGAAGAAGCTGATGTCTGTCCAACTGCTGCCCTGGGGCCTCTCCTTCACTGTGCTCTGGCCCTTGCGAATGGGTCTGGGAAGTGTAACTGAGGAGAGAAGGGGAAGCTATTTACCTTTTTCAGGTGTAGACACCTGCCCATGGCTCTAAGTTAGACAGAGAGTCCTGGGGCTCTGGGGCTTGTGGTTGGAGGCATGTTTTGGAGCCAGGACCCTCCAGGTGATCATTCAGAGCCCCTCATTTGGTTTCAGCTTGGAAGTGCTCACCTGCCTAGAAACCTACAGAAAGCTTAAGCACAAACGTATATTTAGTGATAAAACACAATTAAGACAATATGCCCTATAGCCCATCCAAAATGTTCCATCTGAGTCAATGGCAATGTGGGGCTCAAGGGCAGCAAAATGGGAACATAAATGAAGAAGTTGCCATGCCCAAGCTGACCTGTGCCTATGGTTTGTGTGCATGGTCTGAGCCCGCAGGAAATACCAGATAGCTGGACTTTGCTCATCTTTCCCTCTTGTAGACAAAACTAAATCAATATCCTCCTGTTTGACTCATGCTAAAAGCATGGACATGGACAGTTCCTGCAGCCAAGCTGCTCTTTGTAAACTTTCCAAGCCAGGGTACCTTGTTTTTGTATCTGAACCCCTATTTAAAGTCTGATGTTTTCCGCTTACTTCTATTTCTCTAAATCTCAGCATGCTGTGTGAAAGGAATCAGTCTACTTATCTATAACTGAGGTCTACAGAGTGAATTAAATGTGCTGTGTACTGATTGGTGATCTTGCTGAAAGAAAAAGCAGAAAAACATAGAGAGGATAAAGAATGATCAGGCTTGGTATTTTAAACAATTAACATTTTGAGGCCCTTTAAAATGGAAGAGAACATCTGTTAATAAAAGAAGAAAATGAGAAAACCAAAACCCCTAAAAACAATTATGTGAATCAGCAGCGAAGACTCAGATCTGTCATATGTTGCTTTGAATTTTCTAGTAACTTTTAAAATCCTGAATGCGGAGCCACAAATCGATTTATTTGCATCTAAAGCAATTTCCAAAATGTGAAAGGTGACCAGCATGCACAGAGGCAGAAGAATAAATGGGAGCTAGACAGGAGAAAACAGGCAGCGTTTGGAGAGGCAGCGCTCTGGCCACATTAAAAAACAAAAAAAAGGAGAAACTCCAAGCTCATCAGTCCAGCAGAACTGATGGAAAATGGAAATTTCCATCCCAAATGGAAATCAGATTTTCAAGGAAAATCTGAACTGTACTGGGTTAAAATAAAAATAAAAAAAAAAAGAAGTGGAACTACCTGCCCGAACACAGCAAAGTATTGACCTAATCATTGTATCCAAAGGGAAATCACAGCAAATTATTGTCTCTGCAGTGTGGCTGCACCTTTAGAGACCCATTTTCCCCTCACTACAGCCATCTTCCCCCATACCAGGGAGCTCCCTGAGTTTTGGCCCGATTAGCTACAAACAGACGAGCTGCCCCAAAACACAGTAGTGGGGCACCGGTGCACTCCCGAGGCTTTCTGCCAGGGCTTCGCTTAATGCCACTTTTTGCTTTTCTGCTGCTCAAGATATGCATTTCTTGTAACCGCTGCTCTTCTGGCAGCAAAGAGAGCTAATTTCTATAGCTGCAAAATGAAAAATATGTTCCAAACTTGAGAAGGCAGAAATGTAATGGCTGCACCTCTCAAGCTGACAGGATGACCTAGAGGTGGAGTAATTTGAATTAAAAATCAATTCCAGTAAGTACCAGACAGAAGAGTCCTTGTCCGGGAAAAAGAATAAAACCAGAAAGAAGTTTCAAAACTGTTAAAAAAATATGTTTCATTTGTATTTGAAAGATTAAAACTGTTCAGACTTTTATTGCAAAGTGATAGGGAAAAGGAAAATATATTATCTGTCAGCCCACACGTTTCTAGCCGTGGATGTCAAGTTCACTGCACAGGTAACTAACAGAAAGACCGACCTGACTTTCAGCGCTCCCCCGTGCTGTTTCACACACTCAGCGCTCCAAGGGAGGTGCATTTCATCGAGCATTAAAGCTGCTGCTCTTGGTTGCTTTAACTCCATTAGCAAATAAAACAGTAAAATTATTACAGATGTGTGGTTGGAGGGGGAGGGAAGGAAAGAAAGAGAGTTAAAATATGTTAATACTGTACAGTACTTTAGACCATCTGCTTTAAAATTGCTTGCCACACTGAGGGCTGAGTTGGCTGTATCATGTATCCTCCGGCGCTGTACCAGCGCTTTCCCTGCACGGTGGAAGGGGTGGACCCCGCGCCTGCTGTGCTGTGCCACATAGTAGTCACACCAGCCAGCAAAGAGGCAAGGAAGAAAACTTGGCATTTGGCAAGGGTTTCTCCGATACTAAGTTTGCCTCCAAAAAAATAACTCCTAAAGCATTAACTCCCCCCTCCCAGAAGGTCAGGTGAAGCTTTCTATCATCTTTAGTTATAAAAACCTAAATATTAACTCAGACTTTTCTTAGTGTCGACCCCTGTGCACCACTAAGGAGGCTGTGTGTGGCCAGAATCCAGCCACCGCTGCCCATTTTCACACTTGCTGTTTACCTGCTTCTCTGCCAGCCACTCGGCTCTGCACACACGATCCTTTATTCGCCAAATTATAAGCTATGATAGGTCCCTGAGTAATGGCTGACCTAACTTAAGACAACATGAGAAACAAGGAGCTGTAGAGAGCTTCCTACAGAGGCTGTTTCCCAGATGATTTCAGTGATGGAAAGATGCTGTCCTGTTATTTCCCTGAGGAAACCCAGCAGGCTCTGCCTGGCACTCCCATTTACAGGAGCTGCCTTCTGCTTAGAATGGCAATAGTGTCTTTCTGGCACTTGTTTTATTTTTATTATTTATTTTGGCTGTGGTTTCTAATTCTGCAGCTGCAGATCCCATAAAATGTAGAAGCTAAATCACATTGCTCACTCCTGACTCAAGGAATGCATAAAGGTGAATCCTGGGAGGGATTTCACAGGGCACATTCTGAAAATATAAACAAATCTTTCATTGTAATCCCATTTTCCTTAATTCCCCCAGAGACAATCAAAACTCCATTGAATTATAAATACAAGCCACAGCGGGATTGTGGCTGCAGCCCTAGAGACATTAGGGTGTGGAATCCACGTTTCCTCTTTTACATAGTTGGAAGTCCAGAAGGTCAGGCGTGTAGCCATCGCCAGCACTGGGTCTGCAAAAACCACGGCCGCAGGTGCAGCTGGTGGGATTGCACGAGGTGGTGGAGGTGAAGGAGAGATGGCAGAGGCAGAGAGCAACGCTTTTGCTGCCACCCCTCTGCCATCCCCCAGTCTTTGTTTTCTTGGTGTCACTCTTGTGTGGTAAATAGCAATTTTAGCTAAGCTATTAAAATTAATCAAGGAGCTATTTCTGAGCCTTTAATCTTGAACGAGCTGGACACACCAACACTACTGGAAAGAAAAAAAGATAAGGCAGCTGTAAAGGTACTGTGATGAAAAAAATATGATACCTATGGTGGTTTAAAAAAGGAGATCTCTAAAATGTTGAACAGCTGAAGTTGGTCTCAGCTTTACAATTGCTCATTTCACATCTCCTCACGGGTGAAGCGGTATTGGTATACAGCAATGTGAGCTCTGACTGCACCAAAGACCTATCAGCAAAAACGCTGTGTAGCGTGCCTTGCTTGTTTTGTTTATTATGCTGCCTGCATAGAAAATACCTCGACAAATGTAGAGGAATGTAAATACCATTGTACTACATACATCTAATGGCTTTTGTGAGGCAGGAGGGATGGCTGGAGCTGATCCAGAGGGGTGCAGGGGCCGCAGCTCACGCGACCCAGCCAGCTGCACTCTGCAGGGTCAGGTACAACCCCAGGCAGTCCCTCAGCTCACTGTCATGGGAGGGATAAGTCACAGCTTTGCAGAATCAGGCTGGGAAAAAGGCAGATGTCACGTGGGATCTTATTAAACGTGCAATGCTGCAGCGCTGCATGCAGAGCTGCCACCTGCCCCAGGTGGCTCTGGGGTCAGCGGAGAGGAGCAGCCCCCCAGCACTACCGCACTTCATCAAAGTAAATATCAGAGCATGATATAATATAAGCCACATAAACCTGTGGCTGGTGCAAAGCGAGAACTAACATGAGGAATGGGAAATCTATTACAGTCTTGCAGATCACTTGGGAGGCAGGGCTTATTTGGGCAAAAAGCATTTTAATCTGATTTTAATGAGACTGATATTTTAAAAAGGATGTTGAAGAACACTATTGGGGATATAGAAAAAAAAGCTGTACACAGAATTTCAGGCTGCAGAATTGTTTAGGCTCCATCTGAAAGTGGCAGCCTTAAAGAGTTTGAATTGTTTAGAGTATCAAAAAGGAGATGGAGAGGTAATTTGATTACGGTGGAAATCCACAGGGAAAAAATAATGGTTACTATAGAGTTAAGTGGCTCAGGGAAAAAAAAGGTATAAAAAGAACGAATAGCTGAAAGCTGAAGCCAAATAAATTCAAATGAGAAATCCAGCACAGTTTTTAGCAGTGAGGATGATTAATCACTGGAACAAATTACCAAGTGAAGCAGCTGATTCAGACTCTCAATGCTTTCAAATCGAAACCAGTTGTCTTAAGCCCAGAGTGGACATCTTCAGTTAAACAAAAAGTATGGGGCTTAATAGAGAGGTAACAGAGTGCTATTTAATTACTCACAGCATGAGTGGTCAGGCTGGACCTGCAGGCTTTTGTAATCAGATGCGAAACCACTCTTGCCTCCATCCTTCATCCCAGCACTGAACTCTGCACGCACCCAGCCACACTGCTGACCAGGGATGGCAGGACCAGGCTGCCCTCCCCGTTCCTGCGAGGGGTCCGGGGATGGGGGCTGGCACTGAGACCAACAGTGTTGGAAGCAGGCACAGAGGCTGCCAAAACTCCCCTTAAACCTTGCCTCTTGCAGTCCCTGTTCCTGCCAGGGCCCTGCTCACCTCCTGCAGCCATCTCACGGCTCTCCGTGACACCCCATCCTGCTGGACGCGTCGTCGGGCACCTCTTGAGAGCTGCCTGGCTCAACTAGTCCAGGGCTTGTTTGGAAACAAGTCTGGGCTTTACCTCACTGTTGCATTGCTTGCCACTTTTTGCTGGGTTTGTTAAACACAATTATGTTTTAAATATTACACAGAAATTTGGACTGGAGCTCTCTCTGGCAGGAAACCCACCCAAATGCACTGAAAAAGAGAGATTCTCACATCCAAGGCAATAAGAGACAACTTCCATCCTTCCTCAGCTGCATTGCTACATTTATAATGTTAGGTGAAGCTATGCGAGGAAATAAATGCCAGAGCCATCCTGCCACAGCCCAGCATAGAGTCCATTAAGAAATCCCGTTGGCTCTCTGGAGAACACTCAAAGCACAGGCACTAAGATGCTGCTTTTAGAAAGATAATGGGTAAAGATGAAATCAGTTTTTCAGATGAGTCTTCCCTTTCCATAGGGGCCGTCTTTATGGTTTCAATGATGTAGAATAAAAAGAAAGAGTATTCACTTCCTAATGAAATGAAAAATTTCATTAATTTTGGGATATTCATTCCTTTAAGAGCTTCACTCCTTGAGTTCATTAACTCTGCGGATGTGGCTTGCGCTGATGCTGCCCTGCAGTCCTTGCCAGCATTTGCTTTCTCTTCTCTGGTCTTGGCCAAGATGTACAGTTTGCCAAGCCCCAACATAATGCCTGTGGTTACCCAGCAGATACACAGAGATATCTCCTATTGAACGATGAGAGAAAAATCCTCTGATATCCTCAACTGCTGTCAATCTCAACAGTTCGATCTGGCTGACTTCTGCAGCAATTACAGAGCTCCTCCTGGTCTTGCAAACTGTCCAGAGCTTGGTAATTCATGAAACTTTCAAGGAAAGTTTTGTAAGCTCGTTTGCTGTGAACCATGCAAGGTGTGGCAGCAGTCTCAGCCGAGCAGCCCGGGAAGCCTGTGTGCAAGTGCTCTGCAGATCTGGGGAGCAGCTCCGTGGGGCTCCTGGAGACTCTCAGTCACGCAGAGCCCCATAGCAACACTGAGCAGTGGCTTTTGGGTTATTTGATGTAAGTAGCCTTCAGTGTGTGTAAGGTTTCAGCAGCAGCATGAGATTTGGAGAGTTTTTCTGTTTTCAGCATCAGGGCTGGGCCATAGGATAAGCATAAATATTTCAATTACAAAAAATGGTATGTGAAACTGTTTTCTATGTAGTTGAAATGATGAATAAAAAACTGGTGAAGAAGAAGGTGTTATGGAGGCTTAAAAGTTAACTTCTGATCATCACATTCCTCTCTCTTTTTTGTCCCCCATTTCTCTTAAAACACTTAGCATTCTTGGGGTTGCATGGTGCTTTCTTAGCATTAGTTAAACAATTTTTTTCTTACTTGCCTTCAAGGGATAACAGATTTTCTGTGATAGAGATGTGTCCACCTGTAAGTTGATTAACATGCTTGCATAGCTTTGCATTGCGGAAATCTTCACGGTAAGATTCTGCAGTAAAAAATCTCTAAATATCAAAACAAATACCATTCTGGACTGAAACCTGCTATTCTTTCTTAAGCAAAAATATAACTTCATTGAGTGGGTGTTCTACTGCTGCAAGATCAGCAGCATTTGGTCTTTTGTATTCAAAGTAAGTGTCATGTGATATGTATGTGATGTTTTGTAGTATTTTTGGATTTTGTTTTCTAAAACTAATAAATTATGAAAATGTGCTTCCAGGAAGCTAGACTTTGATCTAAAGAAAGGCCATCTATAATAAAGCCAAAGGAAAATGCACTAGAGGGAATAGATTCTGATGATGAACAATTTTTTTTATTTATAAATGTATAACTCTCTGTTTACCTCTGTCTATACATACACACAAATCTCTCTATATACATATAGATAAGTGTTTTCTGTTCTTGTTCCATCAATGTTAAAAAACCAGGAATTACTAAAGTATGTTCTTCTGGTTCCAAAATACTGTGATTATTTGCTTCTCGCTAAACAACAGTTTTGTGAGAACCTGCCCTCTTAAACATCTAGAGTAGAGTGATTCAGCCTATGGAAAAAAAGGTGATGTGAAAATCAAAAGATGGTCTAAAATCTAAATGTTGGAAAGAGTATCTTTGGTTGTAAAGTTGCTAACAAGTAAATGAGATTTGGGACTGACAAGCTGATCCTTGGACAAAGACATGAGAGGAAGAGGGGTGGTGATGTGAATTTGCATAGTCAGGGTACAGCATTGGGAAGGACAAGAAGAAAAACTGAGGTTCATTTTTACAAGCACCTTAGGAGTGTGCATACTACCCTGGGGGTTGAGGAATGAGGAAGAACCAAGAAAGGAGCTGTATAACTACTTTGAGGTCCAGAAAGTAGTAGGCAATAAAGCCACTTAAAGTCCTTGGTTAAATGTGAAAGGAATGAAGGATAAGGGTGTCAGTGGTAGGGGCCAAGGTAAGCGTATCAGGTGGATGGGACCTCAACAAAACGAAATAGCGTCATCTGAAGGGAGGACTGGGATTGATGAGGCACTTTATGGGAGGGAACAGACTGCTCAGGGACACAGACTGAGGTTCCACAAGTAAGCTGGAGACAACTTTGGACAGAGAAGCTGAGAAAGCAGGGAGAAGGGCTCGGCTAGCTTTGAACTGATCAGCACAGGGGACTTATTAAGAATAGGATGGTGAAAGGCACTTTTGTGATCATGAAATGATAGTGATAGTGTTCTTGGGAAGGCAAAGAGGGAGAAAATAATAAAGAGGATGAATACAAGACAGCACACTTTGATTCCCTCCAATAACTGGTAAGATTTCCACATGGGAAACAAATCTACAGAGAAAAGGTACTCAGGAGGCTTGGCTGTTCCTTAAGGAATTTAAGAGCAAAGTATCCTGCTGTGGAGAAGGGGTAGGATGTTAAACTGTGAGCTTTTTAGTGACCTGAAATTTAAAAAGGAATTATTATAGAAAGTGGAAAGCAGGTGACAAATGGTGCTTCTAAAAAGGATCTTTGACCCACACTGAGTTATCTTCCAGCTGTTCTGCTATGTCAGGGAAATCACAAACATCATACTTTTGCACCTCCTCTTCTCCACCCCAAAATAGCAAATACAGCAATATTTAAGGAGGAGTGTGGCATTTAAGATGTCTGAAGTAGTGTGGACACAGCGCTCTGGGAAGGTCTCACTGGTGTACTTAGTGCTGTCCTTAGTAATATGAAGTGGACCTGTCCAAGGGAGTTCAGAGCTACCGAAAGTGAGATGTATGAGCAAAGACTGAGGTGCTGTATCTGTGTCCTATAGAGGAGAGAGGATCGATGGAAGATCTCAGCCCTGAAATATAGCTGAGAAAAATATTGCAAAGAGAAAGAAACTGTTTCCAGGGATATGACAACTAAAGGAAGAAGAGTGGGACTTTTAAATTGTAGCAAGGGGGACATAGGCATTAGCAAGATGTTTGTACTTCTGGGCTAGCTAACCTAAGCACAAGGGCACTCTGATTCTGTCAGGATGCTCAAAATACATCACGGTGTGCTAAATATAGCCCAAGTCAACACTTCTCAGACTGGCAACTGGCTAGTCTGTCAGTTGTCCCTGGGAAGTGTTCATGGGCAAGGATTTTCTTCTTTTTTCATGTCTCTTTTTTATTTGAACTGCAGTGAAAAAGGCTATAGGATTTCCACTGCTGAGGTTTAAAGGACAGATTAGGCAGAGATTTGCCAGGATTTTTTCTGCCTGTGTGGGTTTGATATGTAGTTTCAATCCCAAGTGAAGAAAACCTGCAAACTTTCAAAATTTCCTACCAACTGGAAATTCTAAGAAAAAACCCAAACACCCAAGTAAAGGAGGCTCCTTTTCAGCCTCAGTCCCACCCTGCAGCAAGAATTTGGAAGCTGTCGGAGCCCAACTCCATTCAGCACTCGTGGGGCTTCTAACCTGCAGAGCTGGAAGGCCATTTTCCTGAGTGTATGGCAGAAATTAAAGTCTTGGAAAGGCTGACAGGACTAGGAGATAACATCCCTCTTCAGAGGAAGTCTGCCTTGTGGCAGATCTGCCTTAGGTCTAAGGATCCTGGCAAGGTTTGCCTGGAAATCAGCCCTGCTCCGGGTGCCAGGCCAAAGATTCAGCAAAAGTCCCCTGAGCTAAAGATGTTTAGAGAGAAATATTTCAGCCTCTGTGACCGTAGCTATCTTCTGATGAATGCTTCTGATTAAATTTGACTAGTTTATGGCATGAGCTGTTTCTCACCTCTAATCTCAGAAATGCATCATTTAACAGCACTGAATTCCCTAGAAATCTGCCGGGTTTTTTGATACGAGGAAAGACTCCTATCCCCCGAAGCGCTACGACGCACGTGTGCCTCGGCCGTTTGCCATACAAGCACGTTCTGAGCTGGCTCCCGTCCATTTTGAATTGTGCCAGAACCACAGCCTGCGGTGCAGTGAATAAAGGCCCGCTGTAAAGACAGAAGGGCCAATAATCCTAAACGGTGTGTCTCTAACGGCGGGGAGGAGGGGTACAAGACAAATCTTGCTGTAAATAATTCAGTCAATGGGTTGAAGTAAGATATCCACCATTTTGGCACATTGAAGTCGTACTTTGCACACGTCGGCTGTTGCAGCCAGCCCAGGACAGCTCCGCTCTGCTGCTCCTTCCTCCTGACACGTTTCCCCCGCTCCAGCGTGGGCTCTCCACGGCCTCAGCTCCTCTGGGGAACGTTCACCCGCTCTGGCACGGCGTCCTCCATGGGCTGCAGTGTGGGTGCCTGCTCCCCCGTGCTCCCTTCACGGGCTGCAGGGAAATACCTGTCCCCTCCTCCTCCCCAGACCCGGGCACTCGCTGGGCTGTTTCTCACACTTTTTTCCTCACTCCTCACCGCCTCCGTGGCGTTTTGCCCTTTCTGAAGGGCCGCCTGCGTCGCTGACGGGCTCAGCTGTGCCCTGTAGTGGGACCATGGCACAGCCGGCCGGAACCGGCTGGAACCGGCTGGAACCGGCTGGGTCTGGCACGGGGCAGCCCTGCCTCTCCTCACAAGAAGCCCCTGCAGCCAGCACCTGGACATGCACACCTGGTACAAGGCTTGACTGAAAACACTCAAACTTTTAGTCACAAGTGTAAAAAGAGAGGGTGATAGGCGAGCATGGGAGAGCTGGCAGCCCAGCTGGCTGCCCCAGGAGCTGCCCTCCAGCAGGTCACTACCTCCCCATCATCTGCTGTAAGTTGATATTTATTTTTTTTTTTACTTTTCCTTCCTTTTTTTCCAGTTCTTTGATTATTCTCAGACATCTCCTTTCTTCAGGAGCTAAGTTTAGGAAAGCAGTGCTTCTTTTGCAGCCATGCCTGCGGCTGTGACTAGCTTGGGGCTCTTTCCCTGGTTATCCCTAAAGAGGTGCTGCCATCTACCACCCTGCTGGGGTTATGGCTGCCCCCTCAGGGCTGACCCCATCTGGGTCGTTACCCATCGCCAGCAGCACCGGGGCTTGCCGGGGTGGCACAGGCGAGGGGAGCTTCGGGAGGGAGGGACGGGGGGTTTCTGAGTCCCTCTCAGGCAGCTTTGTGTGGTCAGGCCTTGGGAAGTCGGCAGCAGGGGCTGAGCCAAGCCTGGAAAGGCAGCGCTGCCTCAAAATGGAGAGATAAAGGTATGTGCGTGTGCTCTGGGTGCCTCTGTCCCCCTCTCAAAGCCTCTGAACAAATGTTGAACTGTGCCACTCCCGAGATTTCCATTGTCAGCGGTCAGTGACCTGCTGGTGTCAGAAAGGTTCTGGGAGAGAAAGATGTATATCTGCAGCCAATATCTGCAGCCACCTGTGCGGTGGACAACCAAATTCCTGCCCACAGACGGTGGCGGAGAGAGAAGCACACCAGAGGGGCCGTGTGGTGCGGTGACCGGAGAGGCGTGGGGGGGACTGGGGGCAGCTGGCCCTGGCACAGCCAGCACGCCCAGTTGCCGATAGCGATCTCTTTCATTTCTACCCCTTCCTTCGAGTGGATCTCTGCATTATAGCAAAGGGAAAGAGCTTGCAAGTTGTGGAAGAGGCGACTACTTCAGGCACGCTCAACTTGTTTCAAACTCGTATGCGCTGCAGCGTTTCTCACTGATGCTAATGCCATATTCCCAACAAAATAAGGCCACAAAAATGATTAGAGAATATCTTTGTGAATCAAATATGCTTGTCCATAATTATAAAAGATACACAGTTAAAATGACTGTGGAGCAAATACGGCTGAAAGGTAGCAATTAAGACTTTTAAACTTTAAATTTGTATTAAAAATTGTCTATGGAAAAAATTGAACCTTAATTTATTTCATTAGCTGTATGGAATCAAAAGTTTCAGATATTTCCAGTTTTCTCATGGAGAAGATGGTACCGTTGAATGCAAGGAACTGGCATGATGTCACAGCTAGTCTAATTAAACTTGTCGTTTCTTCTAATGTTAGATGTGGTCTAGCATCCAGACCGAGTGTTGTAACAATTTATCATCAGTGTAGGCATTTCCAGTAAAATAGAAAATCTAATAAACCATAATTACTTCTTGGCATTGGAATTGCTATGCTGAAACTCATTATAGTAGTCATTGATTTCTGTCTTTAAAAACTTGTAGTATTTGTTTAAAAAATAAAAACATTGGCAAAACAATTTACCTGAAAAATGTTAGATTTTTTTTCTATGAAAGCGTGTCAATTGTGGTACAAGAAGTTGTGGGTCTGAGTGTCTGCAGCGTGGCCCCAGTTCTGCATAGGCCGGGGCAGCAATTCATTTCATAAAGCTGAAAAAAACAGGATGCCATCCAAATAGAAAATACTATAACTGGTAACAACTTTCTAGCTTATACATTTTTGTTTTCTTTAATTGGGTAACTTTATTCTTTCTTAAATGCTTTAATTCTTTAAGTGTTCTTGTCATTGTCTACAAAACACCTTCAACTTTGATCAAGCGTTTGCTTTAGCTTCAGTTGTGATCTTATGCAGTAGGGCGGTAAATAAGCTGTTCTAAACAAAAGCCAGTGTGAAGATGCATAATAATAAAATGAAGTTTCAGAATGCATGAATGTAAATATGCAAGCTATAAATTCCAATTTCACTGGTTGAAGGGAAGCAGAGATTTTATGTTTAAGGTATCAGAATTTTTTTACATATTATCCTAAAATGAATAGACATGTTTAAGGTCTGCTACCATTTGAATGCTATTGTACTGAGAACCTCAATTCAGCAAACACTTACCACTACCTGCCACCGAGTACTGCAGGATTTAAGCACTTACTGATAGCTAGCAGATCTTTGGCACCTGTTCTGAGCCTTAACAGCCTGGGATTGCCTTTCTGTCAGTAACATGGCAATTAAGTTACCCATACCAAAATTCCCTCTTGACCATATCTTAACAGATAAATATGTATTGTGTGCTAGCCAGGTGCGATAGCAACAGTACTTTTTCCTGTAAGACTCTTCTTCCTTCAGTGAAAATGGTGTATTCATCCAAAAGCAGTTCTGGATAGAAAAGCTTCTGACATTTCCGCTTTGTGCTTTCAGAGACTGCTGATAAATGGAGTTGTAAATGGTTTTATTTTGTGATTTTAATGAAAGTGATGGCCTAGGTGTCTATACTCTCTGACAAGCTCTGTAGTTCCTTCTGGCTGGTGAAGCAGTTAGCATTTCCCTGGTGGTGCAGCAGCCTTGGGAAGACACGACGCTAATGGGATTGCAATGGGAAAAGGGGTTTACTGGATTGCTGCAGCAAAACACTTTTCCTTCTGAAATTATTCACCAAGTGCCACAGCAGAGATTGAGAGGACCCTACTTATCCCCTGGGGACATGGACAGCAGCTGCTCTGTTTTCCAGTTGTGTGTGGGGGGTGCGTGCACATATGGGTCGGCTTCTCAGTCTGGCTGGATGCAGCAACGAGGAGCGCTGAGTCATCTGAAGAGACTTTCTCCAAGTTTCTTTAAAAATAGAAAGGGAGGGGGAGAAAAATATTGTTCCTAAGTGGTTGCTTGGAATTACTTCTGGTAGGGGCCAGATTGCAATTACAGATGTGCTGAACGCAGTGTCAGCTCTCTTGACAAATTCAGTATTTGTGCTGCTGTCCACAGTATCTATTTCAGACAGCTTGAGCCATAAAGTGTTCTGCCTGTAAGACTGAGTGTGAGCAGAGCTTGCAGATGCTGACAGAGCCTCGGGTTTGTGTTCCTCGCGTACATTCACACTGATTGCTGTAATGAGGGGACCAAGCAATTTTAAAATCAGGGCACCATCAATTTGCACTTTTTTCTGCAAGCTCTATGCCTTCATGTAGACTGAATAAAAACTGAAGCTTAAAACTTCACCTTTCTTTGCAGCTAGACTGTTCAGTCTTTATATTCTGAAAGAGTAATATTGATCTGATACATTATTCTAATTTCAGGATTTTCTGTCACATTTTCTAGGCATCCAAGTGTTTGATTAGTTTTTTTTGACCATTGCTGTAGCCTGGAGCAGGGATTTTTATTGAGCTACTCAGGAAGATGCTTTGTGAATTTAGAGTTATGCAACATGTACAGGTAGCTCTTGCAAATGTATCACCTGCATTAGCCAACACCAATACTTATCTGCCCTATGTGAATAAAGAGGGTAGCTAAAAAATTGAAACCTAGCTTCCTAACAGTGAATGGTCGTAAGTGTATGATTTTCATATATGTTAGAGATAAGGAAAGCTGATGCTTCATAAAAGCCACTTCAAGAATTTTAACTAATCTTAACCCTGCAGATACCACTTTTTTGATGTCTTCACTTCTTATCGCTTTATGAGAACCTTGTCTTCCAATTATAGTTGATCCATCCATGGCAGAAAAAACATAGCTGGCTTCGTGAAACATTGCATGTTGTAATTTTTTCCTGAAAGCAGATTTTAAATGTTAATATGCTTGGAGCGGGAATTCTTTCTGAAAGATCCCTCAACACTGTGCAGGTTTTTCAGGCCTCCAGAAAACAACCCTCTAAGACCAATTCTTCTAGCTATGAACTGATTTCTTATGAGGAGCTGTGCATTCAGACTTGGTTTGATCATTGTTTCATTTCCAAACACAAAGTAAATGAGAGCCAAGATGCTCTGCTATGCAATAGCACCCTTTCCGCACTCCTTTCTGTGTTACTCTTGAAATGGTTTATACAGACTGCGAGAATAACAAACAGATGAGACTGCATTTGGTGTCAGCCAATAGTCAATAACTCACCTGTTGTTAAGTGAATTGTTGCTGAGCAATAAATAACAACCTAGACCAAATGCAGCCTCAGCTGAACTGCAATTGGGAAAAGGGAATGATTGGAAAGGAAATATCCATCAGAGGTCAAATAGGCCTTTCATCAAAACATTTATTTTTTAATGTACTCGGAACCTCTAGGTGAGCTGATGCTGCTTCAGAAGTAAAGGGAAAGATATGAAATACAGAGAAGTGTTTTATGTTCTGGGACATGGAGAAGGATGGAAAACTTATCTTTCACTGCCTTGGGTTTCATAGGTGCAAAATGGATCTCAGGATAGCTCAGTGCTGACTGGAAATACCCTATGCTTTGGGTGGGTGAGGGCCAGCTGCCTGAGTCTGAGGATGCAGATTCAAGAGATGAGGAGGTGCAATGACTCCACACCACCAGGAAAGGGGAGTTTGGCTTCTGGTGGTGTGCTCTCCTCACCTGCCTTGTACCTGCTCTGGTCCTCGCTGCATTGGTTTCTGCAGAAAGGCAAAACCAGCACAGGGAAGCGGCTAGTGGTCTGTTACTTTAAATGGTTTGGTGAAGGGTGAAGCTCTGGAGCTGGCAAAGGGAGGAGGGAGGATCTGCACAACTGTCATGAAGAAGAGGGAGGTTAGAGAGTGTGGAGAGCAATGTTGCCCTGCCATGTCAGGGTCATAAACTGCTAAATGAGCTCTACTGCCTGTGAAACCTTTGCTAAGCACCTAGTATGTGCAACTCAACAGGTCAGAATAACATGGAGGAGCAAGGAAAATGTTCTTGTTTCCTTATTAAGTCCAGTCAAACATGTGGCAATTAAAAGCACTGAATTTAGCCAGATGGGTAATGCTGAATACCAAGGAGGTCTGTTTCTATGTCTTCTGGAGGAGTTGGACTTGGTCTTGGTACCTAGTGGCAGCAGTTTGGTGCAAGGCAGTGGGCTTCTCGCTTCTCGATGGTTCCTGACAGCCTCAAGGCGCTGAAGGGGGACTCTCCCTCATGATCATTTTCAGTATTTACTTAACAATGCTATTGTAACAGAGAGGAAATTTTCTGCTAAGTTTGTATGTGGGTTTTTTCTAATTACAAGAGATAACAGACACCCACCACATTAGACATGAGCTCTCTGTGAAAAACAGCTTTTGGACTTGTATGCATTACTTCTTTTATGGCTGTGTTGATGTTTTTCTCAGCCACTCGTACTTGACAAAGAGGTAAAAAGCGATTCTAATTTAAAAATAAGTGTCTCTGAAGCTTAAAACTACTGAAACACTGTTTTTCCCCACCTTTTTTGTTAAGGACCATTTGCAAGTTTCATTGCACTGTTATCCTCAGGTTTTTCATGGTTTACAGCCTGGATTGAGTTGAAATTTTTGATATATTGGAGCTGAAATTTCTAAGTCTGTCTTCCTAAAGTGTCTGTCTTACTTTTAAAGTATCATTTGTATTAGCACTTCAACTAAAGTCAGAACATTGTTATTCAAGACACTTAGATATTTAGGACATAATTAGAAATATGTGCTCATGTTTAGCTGTCAGTGACTAGTTATAATCATCTGTTCCATATATGGGTAAAGATGTGAAATATAACATGCAGACCTAAAATTTTAAAAACTGTCTTGCAAACAACAGTAAGTTATGAGCATTTTGTTAATTCCTCATTTTCCCATAAAGCTACTTCACTTCGATCTTGTCCTCCTCTGCTGTTCTACTGGCACTGTGAAATATCTTTCAGTCAAGTTGCCCTCTGCTTATAACAGTCAATATAGAAATGAACGACATTACTGAATTGTGTCTACATGGATACCTTTTCTGCTCCTCTAGCCCTTGTGTGATGTGTGAGGTTAGCCTTGAGGAAATGCTTACAGAAATGCTTACAACACAAAGGCTTGTCAAAAGAAAGACGTGTTGACTGCAGGCATGTGTCCTGGGGACCTACCTTTAGGGATCAGAGTATGAGAGACATACAATCCTGTTTTGTCATCAGAAAGCCTACAGTGAAGTTTCATATGAGTAATTCAAAGTTGTTGAAGTGTTTTACCTTGATACAATCTTTCATATGACCTTGTAAATATCTGCTAAATGCCACTAGTGAAGACACAGAACAAAATATTCATAATAAAGCCAGTGCTGGGTCTGGCTGGGATGGAGTTAATTTTTTTCATAGGAACCTGTATGGTGCTGAGCTTTGGATTTGTGACTAAAACAGTGTTGATAACACACCAGTGTTTTCGCTGTTGTTGAACAGCGCTTGCACAGCATCAAGGCCTTCTGTTTCTCACAGTCCTTTTTGGTGCTCAGTGTAGAGTACAAGGGGTTTGAGTTAATGATGAATTGACTGGAGTGGGCTCAGCTGAATCTGTAGTTGTTATACCTGTTCAGCTGGATCCCACAATCAGGAATGAGAGGCTGAGGAAGCCCAGCAGCTGGGATCTCTCACTAGGGCCTGGAGGACTGGCAGAGGGATCGGCAGAGGGGCAGCAGTCTGCAGCCTCTGGAGGTGGCTCCTGCTGAGCGTGAAGGCAAGGTATCCCCTTGTGAACTACTGAGGCAAGTGGACCTCCACTGAGGGAGGTATCCAGTGTCTGAGGGAACTAGTGGTGGTGAAGATGTTCCACAGTGACCTGGATGACATCAGCACAGGTCTGTGCGGCAGAGGCCTGTGACAGCACACAATGATGTCGTAGACCATGCTTCAGAATGGGGCAGGCTGGAGGCAGTAGCTGTGGGCAGACCAGCCTGCCAGCTCTGGCGAATCTCCCCAGTCTGCAGGCCTGTGTCTGGCTGAGGACAAACTATCCCAACAGGTCCAGTGACTCAAAGAGAATGGCAGTTATTTGGGCAGGGGACAGGGGATGCTGCAGTTAATTTGTGAGGGAGTGCCACATCAGTTTTTGGGTGTGGGTGGGACACAGTTAGTTGTGTCTAGCAACTCAGAGAATGTTTTCCTCCCCTCCCTGCAAGCTGCCATCTCATCTGTCAAGAGCAGCAGATGCAGTTGGCCTTTCTCTGCTCAAGGGAAAGGGGACCATGGTTGCGGGCCTGTGTGGTTCTGTCGGTGCCACTGCAGGGAAGACATGAGGAAGTGGATGGTACACCTGCCTCAAACCTAGAAGCCTGCGTGTGGGAATTGCGATGAAAGAGTTCATCCAGGAAGATTAGTATTCTGGTTGCCATCGAGCAGTTCCCCAGACGCAGTGGGAGGGTTGATTCTGCTTCTGATCCTGCTGAAGGTACTTCTGGTTTGCAATTACAGGAGTCAGGTAATGAATGCTCCAACCAGGAATAGGGGGTTCTACCTCCAGCCAGGTGGAGGAAATGGGCAACTGGGTTTACTGGATTGCATGGATTTGATGGCCTGACACTTCAGACCCAGGAGAGTCCAAAGCCCTGGTGGACACCAGTGCACAGCGTACCCTAATGCCATTAGGATATGAGGGGGCAGAACCCATCTGGATTTTGGGAAAGACAGAGGAATCCCAACAGTTATCTGTTTTGGAATCTGAAGTAAGCCAAACAGGGGACAAGTGGTAGAAGTATCCTGTTGTGGCCAGCCCAGAGGCCCTGTGCATCCCTGCAATGGACTGTCTAAAGAGGGGGGTACTTCCAGGACCCAAAGTGGTACCAATGGGCTTTTGGTGTAGTTTAATTTGCTCTGTATCCACAGCAGGTGCCAGCTGCTACCATGATGGTGTGCTGGGGGCAATATGGCACCAGTCCAGACTCCCTGGCTCCATCTGTGGCCTGGGTCCTTGACTGGACTGGCCAGCAGACAGATGTTCTGGAGCATTGCCAGAGGAGGCAACTCATGCTGAAGAGGCTCCATTGCATTACCAGAATTAACAGAAAGTGAGAAGCAATATGCTGTTTACAGATGGGTCCTGTTGTATTGTGGGGAATCATTGGCAGTGGAAAGCTGCTGTATGAAGTTGTACTTGACAAGTCACAGAAAATATTGAAGGAAAATGCAAATTGAGTCAGCAGAAGTGAAAGCCATCCAGCTGACCCTAGAGACTGTGGAGAGAGAACGTGGCCAGTACTCACTCTCTATACTGACTCCTGGATGGTGGCAAATGCCCTGCGGGGCAGGCTACAGCAATGGAAGCAGACCCACTGGCAGTGCAGAGGTAACCCCATCTGGGCTGCTGCATTGTGGCTGGATGCTGTCCTGGTAGAGAACCTTGTTGTGAAGGTACATCATATAGATGCTTGCACGCCCAAGAGCCGTGTCACTGATGAACACAGAAACGATGAGCAGGTAAACCAGGCTGCCAGAATTGAAGTGGTTGAGGTGGACCTTGACTGAGAACGAGTGAGCTATTCATAGCTCGGTAGGCACATGACACATCAGGACATGTAGGGGACAATGCAAGGTACAGCTGGGCTTGTGATGCAGAGGTGGAATTGACCACTGACACAGTTACACGAGTTATCCGTGAATGCGAAACGTATGCCATAATCAAGAAAGCTGAGCATGTAAAGCCTCTCTGGTATGGAAGATGGTGGCTGGGATATCATTATGGAGGGCCTGGCAGATCAATTACATCATACTACCACAAACATCACATGTTTACCATGCGGGAGGTGACCAGCAGATGCTTGGAAACATCCCCTGTAACCCATACCATCACCTGAAACACCATCCAAGGCCTTGAAAAGCAAGTGCTGTGCCAACATGGCACCTCAGAGAGAACTGAATCAAAAAATGGGGCTCACTTCTGAAACAGCCTCAGACACCTGGGCCAAGGAATATGGCATTGGTTGTGTGTATCATCACATCCCCCCTCAGGCATCAGCCTCTGTGAAGATTGAAAGATGCAATGGACTGTTAGAGACTACACTGAGAGCAATGAGTGCTGGGACAGGCAAGAACTAGGATGAAAACTTAGCAGAAGCCAGGTGTCTGGTTAACACTAGAAGCTGTGCTAACTGACCTGGCCATGCCTAAACCAACCCACTATGTATGTAGTGCATGGAGGTGAGGTCCTGGCACCTGCTGGGAATGACCATGTGGGTTCCTTCTTCCTTGGGAAAGAAGGATTGCTTTTACTCAAGGGATTGCTTTTACTCAAGGACCAAGGTACACTTGGTGGGTAATGCAGAATGATGGGGAAATTTGATGTAAACCTCAAGGGGGTGTAATCTTGGGGAAAAAGAACTTGTGATCTGAGTGAGGGCCCACGGTCATCTGGGGCTGTGAGGGGCTAGATGTGAGTACAGTTGTTGGGGTCCAAGACTGGCCCCAAAAGTATTTGGGTTCAGGGACTGGTCCCTCAGTCATATGGTACTGGTGAGGGCAGCGACAAAATTGTTGGGGTTGGGGTTGTGTCATGAGATTATACTAGGGTTGGGGTTCTGTTAGGAGATTTCATTGGGGTCAAGGAGGTGGGATGCAACTTGTTTGAGCCAGGACCTGGCCCCAAAGTTTTTGGGGTTGGAGCTGGCTCCAAAAGTATTGGGAGTCAGGGGGATGGCCCCACAGCCATTTAGGGATGGAGGGGGGATGGCTCTTCAACTATCTGGGGCCAAAGGGAGCGGCCCCACAAACTTTGGTGTCAGGGTTGTGTCATGAGATTGTATTGGGGTCAGTGGGGTGGGATCCAACCTGTTGGAGTTGTGGGGAGGGATGGCCCCACTGTTGCTGGGGTTGGGAGACAGCCCCAAAAGTAGGTGCAGCATGTGTTTGGCAAATGGGCATAAACGCCGTGTCCCCAAAGCCTGTCATTGGTCACCAGGGGACTCCTGGGTTGGGTGGGTGTGAGGACTTTGTTGTCCTGCAGCACTGATGATGCCGTCTTCCTGGTCCTTGCTCACTCTTGGCTCTCATGTGACTGAGAAACAGATACCAGATTTTCCCCAGAAGCTTTGTTACACATGTGTTCACACACTTCCTTATCTCTAAGTATTAATCTGAATTTTGAATATCTTTTAAAGGCAAAATGCAGTTCTTCATATGGCGCCTCTTAAAAGTTGGTGCCTTTGTTAACAAAGCATTGAAATAGGATCATAGGGCTGCAGAGGTGCACAATGAACATACCAAAGCTTGGTGCAAAGTGGATGCTTGTGAGAGACAAGTCATGCTGTTGGAAGTATATTTTAAAACGTGTTTGTTATTTCCTTGAAGAAACCTGGTATGAATTGTCTTCTCATTGATATTCTAATGGACTTACATGGTACAAATATTCTGATTAAATCAGAACAAGCACAATGACTTCATTATCAGATACATTTTTGTTCTATTTAAATTCATCCATCTATCAGAAATACTTGGTGAAATACTAGAAGGGCACTCACTAGTTGCAAAATAGATTAATTTCAAATTCTAATGGAGAGGAATAGATCTAATCATCACTCCAGGATTCTTGGAGAATTAAAAAAGCAACCAAAACCCCCTCAGAAGTCAAATGTTTTAATTTTTGGACACTGATAAAGGTCAATAACTACAAAATATGGAGAAAAATCTTTTCCCTTGCACTGATTTTAAGATATTTGTCTACGTATGAATTGTCTACATGAAAAAACCCAGCTTCTTCCTTGTAATAAAATTGTAGAATATTTTTTTCTAGTTAGATAGAAAAAACAAGCATCATAGAAACTATGTAATTCCAGCTGAAGCTAGATCAAACGTGAGACTGTGGCTTGTCTTGGATGAATGCAGAATTTCAGAGCATGAAGGCTGATTTGTGCACTGAATCAAGGGTTCACTGGGGAACCCCTAGGACCTGGGTTTCAGTCCCTGGACCTGTGACTGCTGCAGAAGTACTCTGTGAATGGGAAATGCCTGGGAGATGTCTGTGAAGGTAAGACCAGGAGAAGTTTTTGTCTGTGGAGAAGCACCTCAAAATGTGCAGCGAACCTCGTGAAGGGCTGGGATTGTGGGCACAGCTCCTTTGCTGGTGGCAAGCTGGAGGGGAAATGTACCTCTTAGGTTTCTTCTTTGTGGTACACCTGTGAGGTACACAATCCTCTCCAGTAGGTTTGGCTTTGATCATGTGAACTTAATCCATACTGCTAAATTTTAATGGTCTTCAATGGTCTTCACCCTGTTTTCAACAGGGTGGTCTGATTTTTGGAAACCTCCTCTCCTTCCTTCCCTGCTCTCTGGTCTGTCTCAGCCTCAAACCACCTTATCCTGTTTCCCCAACTCAAAAATATTTTGCATTCCTGTGAGTTGGTCTTGGGTCCCTCAAACCCTTTCCTCCTGCCAACCAATTTCTCCCACGGAAATTCTCGCACCTTTTCAAATCCTTCCTTGTTGCCTAGAACCCACTCTAGGCAGGGACCCCACAAGCTCAGGTTCCAGTAGGTCCTTCCCACTCCTGGCAAAACGCTCCTAACCTGCCCAGGTAGAGAATTGCTGGTGGACCTGCCTTGTCCTGCAGACAAGTTGCAGAGTGGCCTCCTGGTGAGCCAGCTCCTCTCTTGGGAGACATTCAGGCTTGCTGCCAACAAGCCAAGCTGGAGTGAAGGGGGAGATCTCCAGCATGTGTGTGCATGAACGGCAGTGGAAAGGAAAATGGGCAGTCAGCAGTTGAATCAAATTTGTCTGACGCTCTTTGCAGTTCCCTTCTCACATCTGAGAATGTCTCAAAATATCACTGAACTTTATTCCCTTATGGGACTATTACACAGCAGTTAACAAAATCTGTTTGCATTTTTCTAGTTGCTCTTTTAAATGTTGTGGACAACAGATAACTGCTGTATGGTCGGCATCATCCATTCTGCTACACTTTGGTAACTGCTTAGCCATGGCATGGTTACATGTCCAGTAAGAACTAATAGAAGTTCCCATTTCTACCTCATAAGTAAATGCATGAAGTTCACCTGTGTAGTTGCAGGCTTTTACTCTTGTTACTCTTATCTCCCACCCCTACTTCAATGCCTGTTACGCTCATTTGCAATTACATTGCATAGACTCAATATGATTACTTTGCACAACTGATCAATATCTAACACCTGCTGTACTTCTAATTTAAATAACCACGTTAAAATTATTCATGAGAACAGTATTTTGCTGATGCTTCTCTTAGGGCTAATCTTTCCTTTGGCAGTACAGGTAACAGTGCCTGGCTGTATGTTTGTTTCTGTCCTTAGGACCATGCTTTCTGTTGCTTATAACTTTGTCCAACTACCAGTCCTTTAGTGTGTCACAAGACATGCTTTTCTTAGGAACGCTTTAACTGAAATTGTTGAATCAGAACAAAGTTAAAGGAAAAAAATCTTATTTTGTTCATGCTAAAGGTGTTCTTATAAAAATTTTCAGCAGTGTTGGTAGGCTTCTTGGTCATATGCAGGCAACAGAGCACTGAAAAAGTCAACCTTTTATATGAAGAGATCTAACCTCAGTCAGTAGCAGGGGAGATGTTAAAGCAAACCCCAGTGCAATCATAAACTTTCCCAGAATTTCAGAGCTTAGGCCATTTCAAATGACATTTCACAGGTAGCACGGGGACAAATCATCAGCAGGGCAGTCATGTTTAGCTGCTCATTAATGAAATCAGTGTTGTGAAGCATGGATTGGCAGAATGAACAAAGCTAAAGCAATTACTAAACTCTCTGCAGAAATGTGTAGAAAATTGAGGGTCTCATTTAAATTGTTAACATCTTACCAGTATTAGGTTTGAACCCAGAAACAATTAATTTGATCATCTGCCATCCATATTAATTATAATGATGCTGAAACAATTGAGAAGAGCCTTATCTTCTCATTTGGTGGGAAAAGGAGGTAGGAAAATAATGTAATATGTAGTTGGTAGGGCTGCTCTTAAACTGGGAAAAGTGTATTGAATAATTTTCTCTCCTGTGCATCAATTTCCCCTCCTGGTGGGAGGGAGAGCACACAGTGGAGGAGCAAAGGGAGGACACACAGAAGATGCCACTATGCTGCACTTTGCTGCCTGTGTCTCAATTACTGTCACTCCTGGTGATCTCTGAGCAGCAGGGTTTGCTCATCAGAGCTAGCTAATCACCAGCAAAGAGCCTTTCTCAGGTGCGGGAGTTGCGTGCCCACCAGTTGCTAATCTGAAGTCCCTTGCAGGAGACCAGGGTAGGCATTACTAATGTCTCACACCACACCAGCCAAGTCATTAATTTTCTGATTAACAGCAGTTCTTACAAAAAGAGACTAAACTGTGCATTACTCTAAACATAAATCTATTGCAGTGCCACTAAATTGGGTAGGAGCGAGTGAAACAACCCAAATGAAGCTCATACCTTGCTAACAGGCCAGTTAGATAGACAGGCCATAACTTTTGAACAGCCTGGAACAAATCTGTGGCATATATAGTTTCCAAAATGCCTACATTATCTATTGCTTAATCAGTAGTTGTGTAAGAAATCACTGTGGTTATTGGAGCATAGGAAACAGCTTTACTGCTTCCATTAAGAAGTACCATTATGCTATAGCGACGCGTTATCTTCATAAATCATTTGTACTGGGAATATATTTGTCAGGTTTCAAACAGATTGTGTAATTATCACGTAATTTTATTTCAAGGGTTCATAACAGGGAATTAGATATGACATTTGGTAATATAAACAGTACACTTGACTCGCATAGCAGTTAGCCATAAATGTTTAAAGAACTTGGCTCTAAAGAATTTTCATAATGCTGTTTGACAGCAGGTTCTCAGGATTCATATTGTACATATAACATATACAAGAGCAGCTTGTGAGTCATTGGATAAGCAATGATATGTTCTGAGTGTTGTAAGGTGAGCACGAGTGCTTTGCAGTGTGTCGGAGCTGCCAACGTGGTGTCCACAGTACTTCTGGTGTAAAAATTTAAAGGAAAAAAAGAAACCTAGGAAAGGTTAGAACTCTAAAACTTCTTACATTTGTTACAGAGAACCACTTAAATGTGGAAGGTTCAGAAATATGGGAGGACGAGAGGAAATGTCTTCAGGTTGTGCCAGGGGAGGTTTAGATTGGATATTAGAAAAAATTTCTTTACTGAAAGGGTTGTCAGGCATTGGAACAGGCTGCCCAGGGAAGTGGTGGTGTCACCATCCCTGGAGGTGTTCAAAAAACGTGCAGATGTGGCTCTTCAGGACATGGTTTAGTGGGCATGGTGGTGTTGGGTTACGGTTGGACTCGATGATCTTGAAGGTCTTTTCCAACCTAAACGATTCTGATTCTATGATTCTATAATGGACCAGTAGTACTTACAGTGTTAATGAGATCTACCAACATGTTAATATTACTTTGTATGTTAGACGTGTTTATGCAGTGTTTTGCAGAAATACATAGACTGATATAGCAAAAGAACCAGTGATTTTTCATGTCTACCTGTATGTCACGTGCTGCTGAAACTAAACAATGTCCAGAATCTTTTTTTCCTGGGAGTAATAGGGTTTTTCATTTACTGTACCCTCAGTATCTTAAGGAGCTCTAATATGGCATATGGGGTCCCATAATGTCACTTATTTGCTGAAGTGTCGCAAAATATCCTTTAGCAAGTTTCTTGATTTAATGATTACTCAGTTTGTTCTTCTGTAAAACGAATGTGAAATATTTTGCCTCCTGCAGGTGCCCAGAGAAGCTAAACTAAGTGAAGTCTTCAGATAACTACAGTGCAATGTAGTCTTGTTTTCACAAAGCAACAAGGCTATATGGCAAGTTGACAAAGGGAAAAGTTAATGTCTGGAAACAGTAAGCATTTTCCCCAGCTCTTAGGCCAACGATAAAGCTGGATATCCACACTCATTACTGAGCACATCCTGCTTTCTGATTATTGTATTACATTGCTAAGTCTGAATGTATGATCTTTCCAAAGTAACAGTTTCCCCATCTTACTCTCCTGGTAGCCCTTTAAATCTGTGATCCACAACCAGGGAGCTGGTAGCTCTGAAATTGTTATGTTTTTCTGAAATGTTATGATGAATTGGTTATTTTTTTAATAATCCTAAAGTAAGGATTGATGTCAAAATGGACATCTGTTGTTGGACTGCACTCACTGGCGTGACAGCAGGGTGCAAATAAAAATGACCATTATTAAGCTTTTTTCTAGATAAGTTTTGCTTGGAAATCCTGGCCTTCACTGCTTCCGCATCACATGGTAAGGGCTAGATGTTTCATACTTCTCAGCATTTACAAATTAAATACCAGTGACTTCAATTATTGTTACAGCTTTGAGTAATACAACTTCAACACAAAAGGCGTTTCCTCCTTTACATTTAGGTAGATGTTTTAATACCTTAAGTTATGATAAAAGGGTAGTGCATTGTATAGCTGAATATTCGAAATACAGACTTTTGAGGAGAGGATACTCTGGCAGTGGTGCTCTGGACAGTTTGCTTTTCACCTGGGTCCCACCTGATCTTACCTGGTCTTAACTTGTAGGACAGGAGTGGTTCCCTGCTATATATTGCATCTGGCACAATGCATCTCATGACACTGAAGCATAATAGTACCATTGTAATACAAATAAACAATAAAACTTCTTACTTTGTTTAAAGCAGGTGCACAGATTTCCAGGTAATGTTCTTCACTGCTCATGTTGTTAGTAGACTATAAGGGGAGGGCAGCTCTTAAAGGGGTAGTCGTGGATGGTTTCTCCAGGCTAGCCATGTGTGCAGATACAGCCCATACTGTATATCCAGATACACACCAGAGCCATGCAGCGGCACTTAGGATCAAGTGCAGTTTGATATTTTAGGCCTTACCCACACAAACATGGCTGTGTTGCTTTGGGTTCAGTGGGCTGGAGGCAGTACAGTCCCCAGACAGGTAAGCCTGCCTCGGCCTCAGTTACATCCAGGCTGCGCTGGCTCTGATGTTTTCAGCTGTGCTCTCCTCCTGGTAGCACTGAGGAGAGCTGGCCCCATCACTCTGTGGTTTGGATTAACTTTGGGTTAACTGGGTCCTTGTGGCCACAAGCTGGCAGTGGCATGGTTGCAGGGAGGGTGTCTGCTGTGGTCACCCTGTGCCCAGCTTTGTTTTGAAGTCGGTAAATTCCTGGGTGTGGGGGACCAGGTGCAGATTTTTGGCCAGGTCTGAGCTGATTGGGATGAGTTTACTCTGTTTCTTGCTCTACCTATATTCTGAGGCTTTCAATTTCCTGAGATATCTCAGTCCCCTGTTGCTCTGGATAAAATTACCAATGGAACGTGATGGCTCAAGAAATACTGGGAAGCGTGCACATCTCTCACTGCCACTTACTTTCAGCATTATTTGTGCAGCTTTTATTTCAGAAATGCAGATCATAGCTGGCTGCTGCTGAAGCTTTTGCTAGTTCATTGTTTACCCAAGGCAATTTGTTTTTACTTCTGTCACTGTCAATTACAGCAAAATCCATTATCCTCATGATTAACAAGTGGGCTTTATTTCCATCTAAAGGCTGCAGCAAGGAACTTGGGAGCTTAGCAAATTGGGTTGATTGCAGGAGTGACACATGGGTGATGTCCTTGACACCAACATACAGATGGTGATACTGCCAAACTCTTTATGTCTGATTAATTGAGCAAAGGCCTTTTGATAAACAGTGTGTCCTGAAGGCACTACAACTTGCATCTTTAATATATTGTTCCAATCACCTCTCTGGAAAGATGGTTAGTATTTTATTTTTAAAAAGGCAAGTAGTAGACAACTCAATGGCAGAAGTTTTAAGTGAAATTGCTGCAGGCTAATAAGAAACAAGCTGTAGCTGCTAACTGGTCTTTCTATTTTTTCAAACATATTTCATTTAATTTTACATAAAATCACATAATAGTTGGTAAGCCTCTGTCTTCCATCAATAACCAGTGGCCAAAAGCAATTCAGGAAACCAAGAATCCTAATTAAGGAAAACAACATATAAAACTACTGTAATAAAAATGCATAGTAACATACAAACAAGAACAGAAACAGCATCTGTCCTGGGAATGTAAAACGTGAAGAAACTCTAGTGGTTGGCCAGCCTCACCCAATCTCATTCCGTAATAATGGTGAGATAAACCTCACCCAATCTCATTCCGTAATAATGGTGAGATAAACCTCACCCAATCTCATTGAAAATCTTTATTCATTGCACTCCAGCTGAACAGGAGTTTGGGGTCAGGGGAAAGGATTGCAACGCCGAACCCTTCCTTCGTTATCTAACCAGTGAGGTAGCACTTTGGTTACATAACCAGTTGTGCGTAAGGCAGACCCACCTAATCCTGTCCCTGTTTCCAGATGTCCCAGGTCTTGTTTCAGACTGCCCTTGCTACCCCCCAAATGCCCGAACTGTGCCGATCCCATCCCTTGGATGAAACCAGCTTGGTCAGGTATGAGATGCTCACCTGTGTCTGAAGCTGCTTGACTGTGAAAGGGGCTTTTCCCCAGCATCTTCCTGTTCTTCTGCTAAAGGCTTTAATCTACATTGAATTGTGTTCTTATAAACCATGGTAAGGCCTTCTGAATGGCGTACAGAAGTCTGTTTCCATTACTGCATCGCCACTGGTCTTTCCATATACTTTCTGCTTGCTTGGGATGGTTTGGCTCTCTATTTGCACAGCACCCAGGACAAGGGGCCCAGACTCAGAGTCAGCCACTGCTGAAAAGTTCACAGGTCCTCTGTGCAATGTTAATGTGAGCAGCACTTTGCTTGTGAGGGTGAGTGAAAATAACTAGTTTTCATGCCAGCTTCAGCTACATTAGGTCACTTATAGGGATGTACCTCTTCTGTGTGAGATACGTGTGGAATTGTAACACCCCACATTCTGCAGCACTTCTTATCTTGCATTACTTCCAGGTATTTAGCAAACCATGGGTAGAATTTTGTGGTGTGTAGGAGGCAAAGTACAGAAGGGGCAGCTCAGGGAGAGAGGGATTAAAATGGCTTTGACTGCTCTGCCACCCTCTGATTATCCACTGCCCTGGAGCTGTGCCATTTGGGCCACCGCTGCCCACCGACAGCAGAGCTGTGTGAAGCTGCTCGATCCCGACGTGGCCTTTCCAGCAGTTGCATTCCTGGCACATCCCTGGGTTACGGTTTGCAAGAGAGTGGCCTGTGAAGAGCCTCTGTTAGGGCTCCTCTGTGCAACCCAGCACTTTTATGTGTTGTTCAGAGACTACTTGAGCATGGCAAAGATCTTGCCTTTTCTAAGTATGTGCAGTGCATAAATAATGCATGTCTCTGTGCAGCAGCAGCTGGCAAAAATGTTTGCAGGACATCAGGAGCTAAAGGATATTGGTGTGGAAGATGCAAACCTAAACATTTAATTGTAGCATTTTGCTTTATTTTTTGCTTATTTTGATGTGCATTGAGGGTAGAGAACCTTAACTTCTGCATTATTTTGGCCTTGTCAGACAAGATCAACATTTTATACATTTATTTGGATTATTTTTTTAAAGATACAACACCATGCATGTCTTGGAAAAATCTCTGAAATCCAATATAGAGCAGGTCTTTATAAATTCTTCCCCAACCCTACCCCAGATCAAATAACCCACTAATAATGTATGCACCAAAATAATTCCCAGTATTGCTGTTCAGTTTCCCACCACTGTAGTCTGTTTTAGGGCAGTGGTGTAAAGCTACGTTTGGCAAGAGTGACTTGAAGGTTTATTGGTCTCTGGTTCATAGGGGACTGGGTAGATAGGAATTTCAAAGGTCAAGGACTCTAAAGGAGAATGTCTTTTTTCATACTGACAATGCTCAGCTCATGAGCTCGACTACAGCCCCAGCAGTTGTGTTGCTAGGAAATAGAGAGGTGTGAGGGTAATTTAGGGCTTTCTCTGATAAAACCAACATCTTGAGTCATTTGGGAACCTGCAGGAAGCAGGCTTATACTGCTTACCACATGGGCTACCAAGTTCTTCAAGATTACTCCTAAAGCATTTAATATAGACTGTTTTTAAGATGCTAAAGTCCTAGGTGTTTATTACTTGGTTTTCCTTTGTGAGAAGAGGTGCCAAGCGTTCAGGTGACCTTAGCTAGGAATAGGTTGCCTTGGCTGTGGTATCTTCTTGGTCCTTCAGCAGCAACTGAAAGCATATCAGAAGCCCAGGAGGCATGTCTTTAATTAGGCCCTTAGAAATATGCAGTGTCTGGTTTTCCCTTATTACCAGGATAAGGTCATCTAGCAGCCTGTCTGTGCCATAGAAAAGCTATTAACTGGATAAGCAAGGGTGGGGGAAGTACTGGACCTCACTACAACCTTTACAATATTCTTAATCAAAACCAGAGTATACTCAGCCTAATCTTATCTCATATTTACTTTGGTGCTTTCGTTTAGAGGGATAATGAAAGAGATGTGCAGGAATATTTAGTTTGCAAAGAGGAGTGATTGGCGTTGTAACAGCAACGACAGCACTGGGGAATAGCAAGGGAATAGGAACATACTGTCTGAGTGGCAGATGATGCTCTAGAGGAACAAGGTTTTCTGGTCTCTAACTGGGGGTGAATGCTTGAGCCTAAATTTGCTGAGCATCCAAACTGTTTTCAGCAAGTGCTGGAAGAAAAAACTTGAGGTTGCGCTTCCACATTTGCAGCCTGCAGAAGGCTGTGTACCTGTGCCTGTTCAGCCCAAGGCGGCTGCTGTGCACTCCCAGCGTCTTGGTAGGTGTAATGTGTGGTTAACACTGGACAGACAAGCTGGCCTGGACTATTGCTGCTCTCTCATTACGTGCAGCAAGCAGCAAACGACCAAGGGATGTACAAGTTCCTGCGTTACCCATGTGTAAGGCAATGGGGAGGGGTAGAGGGCAAGCTTTGGTGTCCCTGCTCCCTGGCCTCCACTCTCCCAACAGCAGAGATGTAAAATCACGTCTTGTCTCTTAGCCTGCCTCTTAAAGTAAGGGAAGTTATTGCAGATAAGCCCTCATGAAGGCTCTGTCAACAAACATATGGGGAGTTAAACCAAAATCCCCTTCCTCTAGGGAAAATTCAGTACAAAATGAATGTTACTAAATAATTCCTGCCAGAGATGATTTTGCCCTGGTAAATCATAAAGTTGACAAAGAACAAGTTTTTGTCAGATTGTACAGGATTATAATCTCAGTTTTTTAACAGGATATTTTGTACATAATTCCAAACTATCATCTACCCCATTACTCCCAATTGTGTTTAAAGACACAAATTGGACCTGGGGCTTACTCATGTCCTTGGCACATGGGCTTTCTTTTAAAATGAACATTTTTGGCAAATTTTACTCTAATTTCAGTGTGGTCCTGGTGACGGAGGAAGTTCTTTGGAGTGAGAAATTGGAGGAATAGGTTCCCCCATTTCTTGCTGTACCTTCACCCAAGCACATCAAACTCTGTCAGAGACCAAGGAGGGTTTTACAGAAGTACCTTGTAACTCAGTAAAAACTACCGCAACACTTTGTTCTGGATACCTCGCACAGGACTTTAGGCATTGAATGTAAATGTTGAAAATCTGAAATGTCTATGGGCAATGACCAGACTGCAATATTTGCTGTCACTGTAAAGGCATTATTCCATGAATTTCCATATGCAACAAGTGGACAGAGAAGCACCTGCTTCATAATATAATAAGCATATTTCAGTTCTTGTATTACATGTTAAAGCAGGAAAAAAAATTAAAGTGTCCTAATTTGCTGTGGAGCTGTCAGTGCTAGACACGTTAGAAAGCTGTTCTCAATTTTAAAATTAGGCCTTAAGTTCCCCTAGTTTGCGTAGCCAATATCACGTCTCAGTCATGTTTTAATATACTGACCTGCTGTCTACGCAACAGCTGTTTCCAAATCCCAAATAAAAGAAAAAGCTCCACACAGTGTCTCAGTGCCATTCTTTCCCTGAATTTGAAAACTACCTCCAATATGGGCTAAAATCTGGATGGGGCGAGAGGAGGGTGCCGGGGAAGGAACAGTCAGAGGAGGAATGGGCAGTAATGGGAGATGTGGAGCTGCCTTCCCCCCTCTTTTTCAGCACTCACTCACCCTGCCCTTGGCTGAGGCTTTGCCCTGTCACCATGGGCATGGGTGCCAGGCTTGCACCCAGCCTCACGGGGGGAAGTGGGTGCTCCTGGGAACGGGCGGCTGCTGGTTGGTGGTGATGCTGAGGGACCCTAGTGCAACGGGGAGGAACACCTTTGCTTTGTGGGACCTGATAGGGCTTTTAAAGGACAATTTTTTGCAGGGACAATCTTATGCCATATATCCAAACAATACAATGTGAGCTGCCGGCTTGTAGGGTTTTCTTTCTTTTACATAGTAATATGTATTTAGAAGCAATTGTTTTAGTGAAGGTAGGACATTATTGTTCAAATCTGTTTATGGAAATAACGTATATAGATAAAAGTAACTTGAGTATTGCCTATAACTACATTTACTCAAAAAAAAAAGTTTTTAAATGTATTTGTTTCTAAGTAGATAGCATTAAACAGACTAAAAGCCTATATTTAGCTCAGTCTATACAATGAGTTGCTACCCCCAAAAATTGACTGAACAGATTACTCAGGGACATATAATACAATAAATTAATGTGTAAAATACTTCTTGAGGAGACACAGGAGCAAAGAAATATAATTATGTGTGAAGATGAAACTTTAAATGATGGCAACCTTTTACAAGAAGCAGCTTATGCTGAATTTCCATTCTTCTAATGGAGTCCTGGTGGATGGCAATAAACACTGTCAAGATCTATTTGTGTAGCAAAATCACAGCAAGTGAAGCTATTCAGAAATTTTATGTCAGAATATACCAATTTGTTTCTTTGTCAGAATATACCAATTTGTCATAAATGAAACTTTTCATGGAAACGTATTGAACTGGATTCATCTTTCAATGCAGCACAGGCTTTGTTGGAAACCCACCCAGTGTCACGCCAGTAGACACACCAGGCTGCTGCTCTGAGCCAGGACCTGGCAAGTGCCCGGAGCTGGCCCAGGCTGCACAGGGCGCTCCTAGGAATGTATTGTAGTTGGAAAGATACTTGCTTGAGAAGATATTTTCTTTCTTTGAGAAATGTAATTTTCTTTCTGGAAATGCTGAAATATCACAGAACTAAATTTTTGGGGGTTTTATCTCAATTTCGTTTTCTAGACAGTTCTAACATAGAGCTTCTTGGAGAAAACAGATTTGGGGATTAGTCTGACCCATGCAGCAGACGACCAGAGAGGCAGTCTCTGGATGTAGATATTCTCCCATTTGATTATCTGTTTTGCACTGCCTGTACTGTGGAGCAGTATTTACTATTGCTGGAATTTAAGCCCTTCCACAAACATTGGGAGGGGAAGAAACATAATTATGAGATTCAGATTAATTACGCCAAAGAACTTATAGAAACACTCATTAGATTTGGCAATGAATCAGGTTTGTCAAGGGTTGCATAACTTTAGAATTTATTTTCTAAAATCATCCCTAACATTTAGTTTATTGGCAAGATGGTGTTTGACAGCAGTTCCAGGTTTCAAAGTTGTATGTTTGACTCCGGCAAAGTGGCAACAACAATGCATGTTTACAATTGAAGAGAAAACATTAGTGTATTTATCCAGTCAAATGTTTCATCTGATTAGTGTTAATCAAGCCAGCAAGGGTGAACTAGTAAGATGTGGTTAAAAGGTTATAAAGTTTCATTTAGAATAAAATGTAACCAGCAAATACATTAAAAGAAATACTGAGATTTAATTTGGCAAATAGCTTGCAGGAAATAATTAATCTTTTATGGTTACATTTATTGTTCTCCTTCTATAATAGCATCTCTCAAAACGTCATTGTACAATCCTTGTCTCTGTCAGCTTACTGAATTAAGCTGTATTTTGGAAAATAAGCACTGTGTTATTACTGCTTTCTGCTTGGTAGCTGCTCACAGACATGCTGGGGGGAGGCTTGGCTCTCACCAGCCTGTGTCTGTCATCTGTTAGTCACTGTATGTGTTGGTGACACTGTGTATCTGATGCCACCTCATGCCAGTCAGCTCAGTAACACAAGAATATCAAACAATACAAAAAGCCACTCAGAGAATGACAGTTTGGCCCAACAACAAGTCGTTAGCTTGGCTTATCCATTTAGCCATGTTTTCCCATTTTCCCTTGCTGCAAAGAACAAGGTGGAGGCAGCTGTACAGGGGCACCCATGTAGCACCCGCCAGTGCTGCTGGAGGAGGCTGCTGCCTGCCCGATCCCCACAGCACATCTCAGCCTCAGACGTGCCGTGAAACAGCAAAATTCAGTCTTGCCTCCTCTTCCCTTTGAAACTGCTGGAACTGGAAGGTTAGCAAAAATTAGAGAGAAATGAGGGATTCAGTCCAAGCTTTTTAAATGCGTGGTGACAGTCAGAAACCACTCACTACCTCCCAAGAGTTTATGATTACGTGCTTTTAGGAATGAGGCCATATGAAACTTTCAGAAACTCACAGTGAGTGGAGCTTTGCCTTCAGGAGCCTTAGAAACCCCTTGTCTCTGTGTTTTGAGTTATGCCCCTCAACTGCCAGGGTGCAATGTGTGAACTATAAACTGGTGCCAACCCTGTGTGCACCTGGGACATGTCAATATGATGTGTGATCGGTGTGTGCACAGTTGCCACGGCATTGCTCGGTGAGTGAGACTCAGCGTGGGGAAAATAGTCTCCAAACAGATTTATCTTTGTCTGTGGCTGACAGGTATGTCCTGCAGAAAACATGGGTTGTGGTCCTACGCCTCAAAGTAATTGTCCAAAAGTTTTCTAGGAGCATTCAGATGAGGGTTGTACATGAGAGCAAAGGCTTTCAGGGAACAGCTGTATCACTGGGGCTTTTCTTCTGGCAAAGGAGTTCATTTGCCTTTTGGGTTGTTGCTTTCTGTATCCAGGAATATCACAGCTTTGTAAAAGTTGGAGGAGCCCCTCCTGCACTCCTGTGCAGATTGACTCCCCTGTAAGTAGCTGCGTTGCTGAATGCCTCAATCTTTGAAAACGGTGGATTTTTTGGTAAACATTTCTTAAATTACCTGGCAAAACGTGTAGACTAATAAGAGGTGAGTAAGGCATGTACTCTTTACTCCTGCAGTGAAACCAGCTGGTTATAGATTTAAGAAAATGAGTTGTTGTGTTCTGTGTCTTAATCCTTGTTATTACTGTGTAAATGACTCTATCCAATTAAACTGTAATGTGTTGACTTTATTATGTGATGGCAGATTGTGCTTATGCTCTAACAACCACTGTAGCTCACTAGAAAATAGGTGTGCTCAAAGCATGATAATGCTTTGTTCAAACCAACGGTGCAAGTAAAATTGCTTTCTCACTGTGCATATTATGGGGAAGATCTTAAAAGCCTCTTCCCATTGGCTTGCCTGTGCTCGTACTGCCATCAGTAGGAGCTTTGCCATTGACTTTAAAGGGAGCAGGCAGAGGTCAACAGTAAACACTTCTCGAAAGCGGCACTCTGCATGACACCAAGGGGCACTTTGAGTAAGGACAGTTTTACTACCAAGGCCTTGGATGGGGCTTGGTAAGGAGCTGGCTCAGGTCCCTGCTCTGGGGGAGACTTCCCTCCTGGACCTTGCTCGGAGATTAAATTCTCTGTCAAGTGGGCTTAAGGCTTTTTCCTCTCATTTGTTTGTCTCTATTTAGACCATGCTCTGAAGTGGTCTTACTGTGTCTATGTGAGCTGCTTGATCTTTTTTCCCAGGTGTGAGGGAGGCTTGGTTGTAACATACATTGCTCTTAAGCCCAACTAATCAAAGCATCTTCAGAAATTTCTAGAGCTAAAGTTATCCAGATATTAGCCTATGCCCCTATAGTATACATTAAAATTTGAAGAGTCATGAAAGCTGTTCATAAATATATGCTCAGTTAATGTATAAATGTGTCACTTCCTGAATTTGACAACATGCACTGTACTTAATCAGATAATGAAGTTGCAACTGCAATTTATAAAAATGAGTACTTGAAAGTAATTTCTGCAGTTGTTGAAATACAAATTAATTTTGATCTGCTAATTTGCTTAAAAAAGTAGCTCTTGGAGTTAGCATGTGAGTCCAAGTGGATACTCACTCATCCAAATCTCTGCAACACCCAGTAGAAACTTCAGATCAGAAACTTCTGTGTGTTAAGATTGTATCCAGCTACTTGAACTTGCAAATATTTCCCAAATTCATTGGATATTTACATGAAGTTGGAAGAGAATATCTTCAATAGAACAGTTTCAAAGCTGGATTTTTCCTTTCTCTTGCTGATCAATACACAAGCTTGTTCTCAAATCAGATCTAAAACCCCAGTAGAAGTTCAAAAGGAATAGTTGTGGTGTGTAGAAGAAGGGTTCATCCCTGTGAGAGGCTGAGAGGCTTTGATGGGGACTGTGGAAACACTGCTGCAAAATATTACCTTTTCTCATGTTTGTTTTAAACTGCTCATGCTTCTTCACAAAGCAGGCCATCCCCCTGTCAGGTGCAGGCGTTTTAACTCTGTCAGCAAGTAGTACAGTGGAATCTGAATATTAGGCAAAACTGGGTGATTTGAAACTTTTCTGTTAAGATGCAGGTTGGGAGCTTTGGCTGTCACTTATGCTTGCCTGAGTGTCATCTCCAGTGCTCGTGGCTGTCTGCTACGGGAAGGTCTTGTCTGAATGAATAATTTTCATGGACTGCGTGGGCCAGTAAAGACTGGGTAAATATTCCGGCAGCCGATGGAGATGCTGGTTTAGCTCAGAGGCTGAACCCGTTTGCTGCAGGTGTGAGTTAGCCTGGAATGGGAGGGCGCTGCAGGCGACAGTGAGGCCAGTGTCATCACCTGGGACCGCACATGACTGATCTCTCTGTACCTCTGCATGGCTGTTTTTCACAAAGCTTTCTAGAAATCTAGGCCACTATCTTCAAATAGGGCTGATGAAGACAAATGTTTAGATTCTATTTGGTTTTTAGACTTACTGCAGACTGATTTACATGTGTTTTCTTATGTAGGGAAGCAAGCTTTTTAGAAACTGTCTTCTCAGTGGTGTAACTGATATTCATTAAGCTGGACAAATCTGGGAATCTAGTTTTTAATGTAAGTTCATGCCACTATTTTCTGTAAACTCTTTAAAAAAAAAAAAATCAAGTGTTGTATTTGAAAAAGAGCTGTAAGATGTAAATGATCATAACTCCAATTCAAAAACAAAGTCTGAAGTTCATTTATTATATGTCCTGGTCCTAGGTGGTTTAGTTAAGTAAACTTTCATCATTTTACCTATTGTAATATTTGAATGGGACTTGTAAGGCATTATTTATGCATGACTTTGCTTTAAATATATAACCAGCAACTTATTAATATTTCTTAGTTCAAATGTACTTAATCACTTGTGTTGCATTATGAATCACCCTGTTCTTTCCTGTAAGTTTCCATGGCAGAGAGGGATGCTCAGGGACTACTAATGGTACTAAGAGATGCAGAAAATCGGAGTACGGAGCAGTTCTCCAAATTTTGCACAGATTCAAATGAAATATTCCCTATTCCTTCTAGGTCATTAGTTTAAAAGGTCCTTAAGTTAGGATAACTGTGTTAGTCAAGAGAAGGCTGTATTAAGCAACTTGAAAATTGAATTTATTATCAGTTTTATGAAGATTGCTTCAAGGGTGTGGAATTTTTAATAACTTTCTTTTATGTTGATCTGCCTGCTGCAGCCTTCTTGGGGAGAGAAGGAGCTGAAGATTAAATGAATGCTAACGTGTCTGCTTCCCAGCTTTACCTTAGCAATTTTATAACTGGCAAGAAACACAAAATCCCTTTTCTGCTGTAAATCAGTGTCTTTGAAAAAAAGCCTGGGATGGTACAATGGGTTACAGTTATTCTGTACTGCACTAATGGAAAACAGAACACCAAGTTAATTGAAAGAGCAATCACACCGTATTTCTGAAAAGTGAAGATAAAATCATTTTTCATAATGAAAGAGGAAATAAGGAACATTTCTGGCATTCGACACAGTCAAGCTTTTATCTAGGTTTCTGCTGACATTAATCTTTGCGCACAGGCTACTAAGGTTGAAATGTCTATCACAACTTACCCGCAGCCCTGCATTTCCCACAGAGAGAGGTTTCCGAGCTCGAAAGGGACCTTGCTGGGAAGGAGTATGGGGGAGGCAGCTAAGGAAAGCAGCAGTTTTGCTCATCAGCCCAGGCTGGTGCAGGCGCAATCGCAGGAATCTCTGAGGCTGTGCTGCAGCACACAGTGCCGGGCACAGGAAAAGTGTCCAGTGCCCAGAGGTGCCCTGTAGCCAGCACCAAAACATACAGGCCGTGTGTTTGGGGGCTGATAAATAACTGTGAAAGAAGCATTTTTTACATTACTGAAAAATTTTGTTTCTTGTTTCTTCCAAAATATATTGTTGGGTTTCAGTTATTGTGAGTTTTCTGTTTAATTCTTCCCCCTGCTTTTTCTTTTTGTGCGTGTTGGTTTTCTTCCATGTGACCTTAGCTTATGCAAAGTCTTAGAAATCAGTGCTCAAGGAGCTACTGTTCCCTTCCGTGCTGGCTTCATAGCATTAGTTTGAGAACTGGCACTACAGAATTTGCAGGGGTAATATAGCATAATATTTAATGGTTGCAGATCTATTGCTGGTGCATTTTGATGTATTCCTGCTTTAAACCCATCATATTAAGGGCTTTGAATAACAAAGTGGGGCAGGATTCATATACAATTTAGGAAGTAGTGATGCTGAATGTTTTCTTGGACTCAGAACAAAGCAAGCTCTCTTCCTTTCATGGTCGGCTCTCACTGATTCTTCACTCTTGACACAACGTCAGATTCACTCTGAGAATGCTAAATACAGCTCAGACAAATGCTGTTTCTCAATTCTGACAGCTTTCTATATGAAGCACTTCTGTGTTATATACAGGCTTATGATGCCTGACATATCTGAAGTGTGTTCAGAGTTTTCAGAGTTTGCTTAATTAAATGTGGTGGTATGAATGTTGAGAGAGAATCCAGGCAGAAATAAAACTAACAGTGCCTTAAAAAAAAAAGAGAGAGAGAGAGATGTAATATGAGAGTAACCACAGAATTGAAAATATTTGCTTAGTAGCAGTAACTGTTAAAATTTTCAAGGCCGTTCGTGCAATTTGAACATTTTAAGCATTGTGCAAGTAGTTGCAACTGCAAATCTAAATCCTCTGTCCAGCTTTGAGAATCTCAGCCCTTTGGTTGTCACAGAGGTGTGGCTCACAGAGGAGAGGTAACTACAATTTTTTTCCCCCCTTTCTGATATTTAAATAATGAAATGGTTGGTTTTGCTACTGACATCTGGTAAATACATCCTATTAGGTTTCTTAATGAAAATACGGTTTGGGTGGAAATCTTCATGTATTTATGGGAGAACTCTTCTCAATGCTGGGCAATAATGTACTCAGACTCATTTCTCTATGTGGATAACAGGCTTCTTTGCTCTGTTTGTGACACTGCAGTTGTCTGTCAGTGCGGGGACTTGTGTGTGCCTGCCCACTGCACCTGCTGCCATTTTGTTTTCCTCTTCCAAGGCTAGTTGGGAAGCATCAAGAGCTAATTCATATTAAAGTTTGAGGAAAGCCACAGTGAAGACCCTGATGGCATGTATAGCTTAAATTTTAAAGGTTGACTGTAAACAGCCATCCAACAAATTCCAAACATCACTTTGAAAATGGTTGTTAAGGTAGCGTTAATGTTTCCTGATGGTTTCTGGATGAGTTTTCATGTGAGCTCATTAAACCTACTGTTTTCTTGGTATTGCTACCTGTGGATTTAACCTCTGATTTCAAAGACTTTCCTACTTAACCCTGAGGAATTTTTCTTTCCTCCTTGAACAGGAGTTGCAAGAGCAGGAACACTAGGTGTTTTCTTCAGACAAAACAGATTCAAGCAAGAAAATAAAGTACAAAACCTGCACTTATTTAAAAGGGGTTCTCTGACATGGTCTAACAGATGAGTGTACATGACATATTTTTATATCTAGAATACATATATTTATATACTTGTATACCACTGCAGGTGTACAACACTAAATTGGGGCTTTGGAAGTACAAATCTTTAAAAGTATAATTACAGAAAAATAGTCTTGATATGCAGCTATTCTATCTGTTTCTGACAAGGGAATCTCTCTGAAGTGCCAGAATAGCATGCAGGTTTATACTGGCCCACTTTAATGCTATGTATAATACACATGCACGCATACATAGGTATATAGTCATGTTGCTATATATGCAGTGTGTACTCACACTTGCAGGTTAGTAGATGACAGCCCTTCCTTGGGCTGGATTTCCACATCTGCCTTCAGGGTGCAGTTGCTCAAAGTCAGAATTTGCTTGGAAAAGTACAGTAAGTAAAACAGGTGACTGAAGATGAAAAACCATTTCGTAGCTTCAGAATTTTCTCAGATTTTCTACCCTACTTTTAGTGTGATCTTCAGTGATCTATGACAGAAATGCCTGATGTCTGGTTTTTTCACAATCCACAATACTTATTAAATGCTCTTAACTTTAAGATTCAAGCTGAAGAAAATCCCCCAGTACAGAAATCTGATAAGAGACTGCTGATCCATGAAGTCCGTGATGCCAAAGGGCAGCATTTGATCACAGGTTTCTCCTTTGTGGTGGTTATTGGCTCACATTGAATAAATACTCTGCATGTGCAGTTTGCAGCTCAACGGTAGATTAATGTGCAGAGCAGTGAAAATTTAACTAGGAAGAGAATTTGATCTCTCATCCTACAAGAGACATCCCACTGCTAGAGCTAAATGCAGCCTGAATTACTATCAGTTTAGATTTGAAAACCATTACTCCTTTCCAGGACTCTCATTTAGTTTTATCCCCTCTCCATGCCAGTTTAACCAGTCTTTTCTACTCTAAGGTTGGCAAGCAGAAAAAGAGAAGTTAGAAGTCAGCTGTCTAGTTACTACCAGCAGAGAAAAAATATGGGACTACTGAAGTTCTTGTGAGAAATATGATCTTGGAAGGTTTTCACTTACTGTTTAAGTCTCAAAGGATTTGGATAACAAGAAGAGAAACAAAATTCTTAGTGAATCAAGACTTGAAACTTTAATGCTTGTTTCATACTGTTAAGTGAGGAACTCAAATGACATTTGAGTGTTTGTTGCTCGATACACATGCTTAGGATACTAGCTGGGAAGAAAAGAGGTGGAAAATTTTGGATTAACTGAAGAAAGATGCAATATTAACAAATCATTGAAAGCTATTATACAGCTTTTCTATCCTCTCCTTGGAGAGGTCCTGCTACTTTTCTAGTTTAAAAAGCATTGGAGACATGGATTTATAGTTCCTTCCTATCCCAAACTAGCTTATATTTTTAAGCCATTTGACACAAAAGCAAAGATTTTGGGGACTATTGAAAATAACTTTGTTGCATACTTTGTAGTTGAGACTTTGATACCTTTCAGTAAGGCTGCTGGATTTTTCTTTTTCTTGGACTTCTCAGTCAAAGAAACAGAAAGCACTTAGAATGTGAAACAGCCTGGAAATGTTTTCTCTTCCATCAAGAAACACAACATGTCCTTTCAAAGCTTAATTGAGCAGCACAAAGCTAATTAGCTGTCCGAAGACATGCCATTTAATTCACGATCCAGCATTAATTTGTTCTACACACTGAGCTTATCTCATATATAAATGCCTTTGCCCTGTGGCTTTCCAAACAGCTGCAATATACAAAAAAGACTGATAACTCTGTCATTTAAATGTTGCTTGCTTCCTTCACTGGTGCATAAAATACTGAACCGCATGTGAATTGTAACTGGAAAGTTTTCATGGTCACAATGAAAAAATAATTTGTATTTTTATTTCCTTCTAGCTGGGAATAATGTTATCACTCTGGGATGCAAAAGCCATCATTTGAGGTTTGCGCTAGATTATCATTTACAACCTGCTAATCTAATGTGTAATTTTGATGGTATGTTGAATAAATAGTTTCAAAGCTTTTTGTGGGTAGTAACTAATTGCCTTATCACTTTCTCTTTATTGTAAAAATCCAAAGTATATTTGTTAAGCTATTATAGCACAGAAGAATTGCTACAGTTAATATGAAAGAAGTTTTATGTTGCTAATCTTTGAAGCATATAGCATCATTTTCAGAGACTATTTAACAAATTCTCTCCCTTCTCCATCTTCAGTAAGAAAGTCATGATTTTCTTAGGGTATGTAATGAGTGAGTTCATGAAGTATGACTTCTCATGCCCAAATACTAAAGCCTATAATGTTACACTGGGTGTCTTGCTGAACTCATTGTTCTAGCAAATGTTTGCAATTAACTTCCCCTCATCTTAGTACCAGTTGATGCCTTTGTACATTATACAATTTCTGTAAAGTCCCATTAGGAAAGTAGTTTGGCGCCTTTTTCTCTTTGCAGAGGCCAAATGATACACTTGATCCTTAAAACATGTTTGCAGTAAGGATTTTTTTTTCTCCTACAAATTTTTCTTTGAACATCCACGTCAAAGAATTTGGAGGTGCTCATATGGGACCCTAGGCTTCTCCCAGGCTCTCATGCATTCTCAGGAACCAGCCTCCAGCAGAACTTCCCTTTTAGGATGAGCCCTAAAGGCCAAAGGGACAGAGCTGCTGCCTACCTGGGCTGCCAGGGACTGGGACTAGGGAAGGAGAATGTGAAAGAGGGGAGGAATGAGAGAAAAAATTTATTACAGAATGAGATGGAAAAGACGACTGTGTTAGTAACAGTACTTTTGCCAGTGTAAGAGAACTTTTGCCAGTGAAGTGAGATGTAACTTCCCCAAATTTAACCCTAATCCGTATCAAGTGACTAGGTGTAGGAAATAAATATTTATCTCTTCTATCAACATTTTTTCGTGCAACCCTTTCTCACAGATGGCTTGTTCTAATGGTCCATTCTGGTTGGTGACTGAGAAGGAGTGAATATTAATCTGCTGCCACCTGTGACCATGCTACACTGCAGTTGACTGTCCCATGTATCCTCACTGGCATCCTCTCTGGCCCATGTGTCTTTATCCTCTACTCTGTGGAGTCCCTCATCTGCATCTTCCTTGGCCTCAAGTTGGTCAGCTCTGTGAGGAAATAAAAAGTAATGAAATCACATTATTATTTGCTCATATAAATTGGTTTCCTAGTGTAGACTAATGGAGTGCCAGTGATTTATAAAGCTTATATATCAAGAAAAGAGATAATGGAAAGATATTTTCCATTTTTAAACATTAAGCAAAAAAAAAAAAAAAAAAAAAGGCATCCCTATGAATTTTATTGCTGGGTCATAATGCATCTTTCCTGTAGTTAACTTATTTCTATATTTAGAGAAGCCAGTATTGAATTTCAGGATTTATAGGAAGCTGTGGGCACTGTCCTCCCAACCTCAGCTTGCAGCTGCATGCCTGGATGAGGTTTCTGGGGCAGGCAGAATTCATCCAGTGACTGCTCCTCAGCATTGTCTGGTCCTGCGCTCTGCTTCCTCCATCCCCTTACCAACCCAAGGTGAAGGAGCTTCCTGTGGGGTTGTGGTCCCCTCTCTGCCATTCTGCAAGTGGAGAAGTGGCTCCCTCTCTCCTGAAGGACAGAAGTGATGATCCAGCTGCCAGCTGGCCATTATGCAAATGGAAAAGAGTATTTTTACCTAGCTGAAAGATAGAGGATGAATAATCACCTTCCCAGTATAACAGGTGGGAAGACAATCAGTCCATCCACAGATCAGTTTTCCTGGGAAGATGATCTCCTGCTCATACATGTTGTTATTGTTGGTTTATTGAGCTCCTGATCACCCTTTGCTGCTGCAGGGACTGTGGCAGCTCTGAGTGCAAGGCATGGGGTGAGTAGCTGGGAAAGGGCTTTTCTGCTGCTGGTGTAAGGAGTGCTTTGGGACAGTTGTACACACTGTGCACTTTGTCTTGTTTCACAAAAAAGAAATGTGATGAGAAAATGTGAAATATTTATAGAATCCTGATATATTACAAACAAATATGGCACTCATGTCACTTTGAGATGTTAAAGTTTGAAAGTGGTTAAGCAATGCACAAAGGTCCTTTAGTTGTGGAGAAACTCAGGGGTGGTCTATGCCAGGACAGAACGCTGAAAGGGGTGACCTGGCTGGAGTGAGAGGTGAAACAGTGATTTTGGTTAAGACATTTCATTTTGGTTGTCCTGGCTATTCCTAGAGACTGCGTGCATGTTTTTCTGAGTAAGTGCTTGATCACTCCATCTAAATACAAACCATGTCTTGCAGAGAGATTAATATCCAATAGTTCTTGCTGACTGTGTTTGAAAGCCTGGCTTTTCAGACTTCTGTTGAATTTTTTCAGCTACTCAAGACAGTAACTTTTTATCTGGTATGTGATTTTAAAAATGTGGTGCATATCTGGCTGTGGTCGCAAGATTTGCAGACTTTTATGAAGTAGCAATCTCCAGTTGGTTGTTTAAAGTTGACATTGAGCTCAGCAGTAGATTGAAAAAATCCAGAAAGAGCGAACTCTGGCAACAGCCTGATGGTCTGAGCTAAGCAGGACAGGACTGAAAGAGGAATGCTTCTTTGGAGATCCTCAGGGTTTCCTGGGTGAACAGCTTATAGCTATTTTGCAGGTGAAGTATGAAGAACATTCAGCCTTGATTTTGTTGGATTTTTTTTTTAAATTTAATTTGTGTTTCTGACTAATTTTTTGTCTTTGAAATACTTGGAGAATGAGTTAGGATTATTACTATTTATAGCTATTTATATTTCAGAAAAGTTTGGATTATCTATTTTGTTACAACTGAATTAGTTCCTTTTTGTTGCCAAACTGTGTTATCTACACAAATAACTTCACTGCACATCCTCAGTTGCAGCAATCCTTCATACTGGCACCAACTTTAATATTTTTTATTCTTATCTATTATGTTGCATGTGAGATTAAGGAAAGGTTTATTTTTTTATTAAATGGCAACAGTTATTGTTGATGGATGATAATTTACAACTCTGCTACCAGTAAGAAAGAAATAAACCTTTTGTTTTTATTATGCTCTTGGAACTGATTACTAGTATAAAAGAAATAAAACAACTCATACATCCAGGAAAGCTTATTGCATTATCAGGCAATACACCTGCCTAACTGATGAATAGGACTCAGTCTTGCAGTTAATAAAAAGCTGGAGTTATTTCAGGCTGAAATATAGTAGAGTAAAACAACGCAAATATTGTTCATGACAATTTCACCAACACAAGAAAATCGGAGGTCTTAGCTGTGAGTTGAAGGAAGTCAGTGTTCTGCTCTAAGTCTAGGCTTCTGGCTTTTCAGATTAATCTTTTGTATTGTTTTTTAAATGTCAAAATGGCCACTTTATCTTTAAAATATGTCCAGTTTGAAGCTGAAAATGTCTCCCTACTAATGTAAGCATTGTAAATATATAAAATCCTATGAATTTTTCATTTAGCTTTTTCTAAAAAAAAAAAAAAAAAAAAAAAGTCTGGATAACAGACGCCAGTCTTCCTAACAATAGCTAATTAACAATTACAAAATTTTGCTCAGCAGTATTTCACAGTCCACCATTAGACTACCATCTTGTGAAAACAAATATCCCAGCAGAAGCAAATTGAACTATTCCCCTTCCAGGCCTCCACCTTTGCCCACAGCAGCAGCACTGTGAAATAGGCTAAACAAATTCCACAGATGAGAAGAAAGGACAGGGGAGCAGAATGGAGAGAGTTCATAAAGAAGAAAGCAACCCAAACCAACTGCCTTCCCCTCCTCCAAGCTCCAAAGCATCTTTTCTCTAAGACAGAAATGCTCCAACTCCTTATGATACTTACTGACTTTACTGACCTTTTGGCAAGACATCTGTGCCTTGGCCAGGACCTGAGTTTTGCAGCTTGTCAGTGCTCCAGGACAAGCTTTGCATGCCCTCCTTGTCTTCCTCCCTGCTGACTTCTTTGCCTGGTTCTTCAGTAACTGAAGATAGGACTAGACTCATGAGGTGCGGTTTGAAATTATCCAAGTGTCTGGTCTCATTTAAATTTTGAGGGAAGACCAGGCATGTGGCAGTGTGTGTCATACTATTAATGGGAAACACAAAGCATTTTGTTATGCTAGTCTACACATATTTTATAAATGATAATTCTCAGCTCATGGTTTCCACAATTGTTTGAATTAAATTTGAGGGAGAAGCTGACATTACAATTTTTAGGTAGGAGAAATTTATAAAGGCTTTTTGTCCTTGTGTGCCTAGAGCCAGATTTCTTGGATGATGTTGCAAAGGAGAGTTGGACTTGGCAGCTTACAAGTGCAATGAAAGTGTTTCTTAGTTTTTTGCCTCAGATACATACACCTTCAAAATAAATTTTAAGTAATCTTTTGAGCTTTCCATGCCAATTATTCTTGTCTCCTTCTGCATACAGAAAACCTTAAAAGTATAAATTAACTGTGCCTTCTTTACCTCCATCTTGTTTCATTAGATTTTATGCTGACTTTTCATGATTCCCATTGGAGACTACATTCTAATTCCTGTCCCCTTTGCATGGGTGAAAACACATTTACTTGGTAAATAGATGCTTTTCTCAGTTTAATGTAATTCAGGTCTTTCAGGTCACAGCAAGTCAGCTCAGTGAAAGAACTGCTAGGTGACTTCTGAACCTTTTAAAAATGAACTAAAGAAATTATTGGGAAGTAGCTGTCAGATTCAAAGGTATTTGGCACTACATGGTATGTTTGCAGCCTTCCCAGAAGCTAAACAAATTGGTGGTTATCAGAAAAAGAAAACTAGGTCTCAACTCCCATTTTCTTTACATCATTCTGAAACATTAACACATAAATAATTGTGGAAAACAACCAGATTGACTATTCAATGAAACAGAATAATTATCCTCCGGAAAGAGCATAAAAATTACAAATCTTTTAATCACTTTTTTCTAAGACCCAGTCCCATTACTCTACCTGACACATTCTGGCTTCTCTTTCAGTCTCCCTTAATAAAGAAAACATCCAAGAATGCCAAATACTAATGTGTACATGGTGTTCTTGGTATATTTGGGGAGCATGGTGCCCTCACAAATCAAATGCCTGAATTACTGAAGTAGGATTGTGGTGGGTTGACTTTGGCTGGCTGCCAGACTTCCACCCAGCTGCTCTGTCACTCTCCCTCCTCAGCTGGCTGTGGGGAGAAAATAGGATGAAAAAGCTTGTGGGCTGAGATAAAGATGCGGGGATCATTCACCAATTACTGACATTGGCAAACAGACTCAACTTGTGGAAAATGATTTAATTTGGAGCTGGGCTGCAGTTCCTGTCAGGAGCACCTGCTCCAACATGGGCTCTCCACAGCTGCCATTGCTTCAGGGAATATCCACCTGCTCTGGCCTGGGGTCCTCAGTGGGCTGCAGTGTGGATATCTGCTCCAGTGTGGTCCTTTCCACAGGTTGTAGGGAAATACCAGCTCCAGTGCCTGGAGCTCCTCCTCCCTCTCCTTCTCTGACCTTGGTGTATGAAGCATTGACCTTGGTGCTTCTGACTTCTACGCAGAAGGTTCAGCACAGGGAGCCTCTCTGTGAGAAGAGGCTACCCCTGCAGCCTTCCTACTGCCAAAACCTTGCTACCTATACTCAGTGTGACTACAAAAATAACTGTATATTCAAAGCAGTTCTCTGTTCACAGGACTTTGCTGTATGAAGACTACTATAGTGTTTCAGGGCTTGTAGGGATCTGTAGAGAGCCTTCATGGGTCAGTTTGGTGGAACCTGAGAACCGGACACGTTCACAACTGAAACTCAGGCAAGTTTTAATGCTTTTGACACTAAAACATGTTTATTGAAGGTAACATTGACTCTCTTACAAGGCTTTGTAGAAAACTGTCAATTGAAAAAGCTGTTAGTTTGTATCCTGTCTTCTGGATGGCGTCTAAATTGTCCTTGTGTTGAACTCCCATCGCCATCAATGAGGCACACCAAAGGTGAGCACAAAGAGAAGCTGTTTGTTTTATACAGTTGATGCTGCAGAGTTCAGACACAAGGCTGTATATCATTTCAACATGCAGTTCCTCTCAATTTACATTAAATAGGGTTCACTGGAGAGTATTCTGTCTCTTGTCATTCTTATAATGGACACTGAGTTTTCTAAAAGAAGTCTGACCTAATTCTCTTGGCACTTGCGATGGTCTTTCTAAGGCAATCAAAAGAGTATAAATGAATCTATCTCCTCTGATCATAAAAATCAAAGCAAGTACCACTCATTAACAGCAGACTGTGACCCCAAAGTTTCGGTAATCTAAGAACAGTGTGCATCAGCCAGGTTTTTCATGTTCAAAGTCTTCAGCCAAGCCATAAGGCCTTGAGTAGGGTCTTATGTTCTTTGTGAAGAACTGACACTTAGATTTGACAGAGTAGGATACTGAGGATTAGGAAAGTCCAGCTTTTCCTGGTTCAATACCACAACGAGCAGCATCAACACAATACTTGTCAAACGTTCAGCTGCTTTTGTGTAAGGCCTTCTCTTGTTTCCTTTTAGCTCCTCATGGTACTGCATGTTGACATATTTATTCTTGAGAGACTGTGATGAAGTTTCCTCCATAAAAAGAGATTTTCAGCATCTTCAGATGGTTCCAAAGAAATAAAACAGCTTCTGCTAAGGCTTGGGCTGTCAAACAGAATAGAGGGGAATGTACTTTCTTGTAACACCTTCCTCCTGTAAAGATCAAAGCAGATGAGTTTTTTTAATCATTAAGCTCATGAGGAGGTTTCTCTTCCCTTGTTTTGGAATTGCAAATTTTCTTTGATCAGAGGGAAAGAGATTTTCTGAAAGATGCCTGTTTTGTACAATGGTTAACATGTGATAACTTCATTTGTTCCTAGCATGACATTTCTTAAAATAATAGTAGCAGCTTTAACACTCACCAGTTTGACCTTTCCTTATTGCTTTATGGAATATATTTATAAAAGAACATGCTAGAAATGATTGCGTGTTTAAAACACTGCTTAGATAAGTGCAAGTACAAGTTTTAAAATCGGCAATATATTGAAAATTCTGGAATTGCAATGAAGTTATTTCATAAACTTGGGGAGAATCCTAAGCATCAACCTGTACATAAGAGTAGTCCTACAGTAATAAATCATTCGCATGCACATAATAAAATGCAAGAAATACTATAGTATTTTTTTTAGGCTAGGGAAGCAACTAACTTCCAGAGGGTTTTAGAAATAAGACTGGGAGAAAAAGAAAATGGTTTTAAAAATGAGGAAATACATAGCACCTTGACAGTGTTATTGAAAACCTAGCAGAAGAAAAGCTGACTATACGTGTTATCAGTGAGTGCTCCCCAAACAATACAGTAAATTTACTGGTTTTTTCATTTCAGTAGGCAGTCTCTAGCAAGGTACATTGCTACAGTTTTTTTCAGATGTGATATCATTTGGTCCTAATGCTCAGTCATGAGGTCATTTTACTGTATGTAAGAGTGAATGTTCTGAGAATAAGAAATTCAAGTAATTAAATCAGAAATCAATTTCAACCGCTTAATCAGCTGAACGTTCTTTGCCAAGTACAGAAAATGGCATGTGGTAGCTTTTTGTGAGATCTATTTATTTAAAGAATTCTCCTATGGAGTTGCATTTACCCGTTCTTGTGGTCTTGTATCTGCAACAAGCTCTTTCTGAACTACTAACATACTGCATGCGTCTCCAGATAAAATTATGCAATTGGTTACAGATTTCTTTTTCTCATGACTTATTATTTCTCCTCATATAAAGTTTTAGATTTCCTTAAAATTTTGCAGCTCCTGAATGAGAACATTTCTTCCAGGGAATTTGTAATGTCTTTTACCTGCACAATGAGTTAAGGTTTACCAGCCCTCTGGACTTTGCTAGTTTGTCTTTGCCCACTAAGATTTCACTGCAAGCCAAAATATTGCCTGAAAAAGATCTGCGTTTTTTTTTTAGCTTGGTACATTTCTGTGATGTTGTTATTCAGTAATGTGCTTGTCGGCACAGGAGCACTCCTACTGGAGCCTCAAGGGGACTATACACATGCTTAAATGTTTTGTTGAACAAAATGAGGAGTGGATTTGTATTACATATGTGCTTTTCTGTTCTAGAAATTGCTGTAAGTATTAACACCTACTCACATTCAGGACTTATTGAACTAGAGTAAGTTTTACCCAGGGGCACTAAACCCACCAGTTGTGAAGGGGTTACATTTTGTTTCCGTGGCTCTTGCAATGCAGTAATGCACAGCTCAGCAGCAAACTCAGCTCTTTGCTTAACACCCCTATTAAAAGGCAAAAAATTCTCAATATGTGCTAGAAGTATGTTTGGTTTAACCTTTTTTGAGTGATTGGTTGGATCCTTCCTGCCTTTTATACAATGATACTGTTATTAGCTCCTCAAGTTTTATATTGTACATTTAAAAATGTGTTAGAAATTATGATTGTGCAATGGATCTTAAGCTAATATTTTTAAAGTGGGCCTGGCAGTCAGATTTTGTTGACTTTCCATGGGATCCTAGCTATGTAATCATTTTTAGCCCATTGCAAGTGTAAGGTAAAACATATCAATGTAAAATCATGCATAAGGACACGAAGTCTGTGAAGGGCAAAACTCAGAGTGCAGCTTGCCTAGTGAGACCAAAGACAGCATCTTTGTCTGGCAGCAATATAACCATGACAGCCCGGGCGGGGGTCAGAAACCCACACAGGATTTAGTGCAAGTTTTCCCAGCTGGCACCTGTGCTGTGGCAGGAGTATCAGTATCAGTACCTTGCACAGTTATCTAGTGCAGAGATGCCTATCTGAATTACAATCATATCTTTGACTGAACTGAAGACAAGTTCTGAGCATTGAAGTCACTTTTGAAAATGAGATTTAGCCGAGTTCGAAAATTGGATTTCCCTAGTCTATTGACAGGCTTCTAAAGGACCAGCCAAGTGGGACGGAAAACAGGTTTATAAATGAAATATGTTATTTACTGGCGGAACATTAGGGATGCCTCTGGTGAAGTGTTTTGAATAAGTTTTCCACTGAAATTATTAGTGAGCTGAATTCAGAAAAAAGTAATGGCTTCATTAGTTGCTATGATACAAAGTAAAGCAAAAATTCTCACACTGTTATTACTGTAACATGGTGTTGTAAAATAAAATGCTCTGCATCTTATGGATACTGCATGTTTAACCCATATTTGCAAAACTTCCTGGAATATATAAACAACTATTCTGTATTCCCACATTGGGTGCTTGAAAAGCTTATTAGAGCCTGTTTCTGGGGTTTAGCAGCTTCTCTATAGTACAGTGACTGGTGTTTGATATATGAATAAATCAGACAAGACTCACCACAGAATATAAAAGGATCAAAAAGGGAATGCTCCTCATTACCCCTGGTATGTGCTCTCAGAGATGTAACAAATACCTGACTAGTACTGGAAATATATGCAAAATTTCATGCATCAATAGGTTTCTATGACTCTCACCAGTGAAGTGTTTAAACTAAAGCAATTCTTTTGTACAAGCATATAGATCCCTGAAAGTGTTTGTATCTTAATCTGAAATGAGAAATTCTCACATGATTGGAGAAATGCCCAGTGTCCTAAAAAATGACACATCTTCATGAGGAAAATGAATTTATTATTTGCATGGCAAAGCACTCAAGGCCTCATCTGAGATCAGAGGCCCCATTGTGCTAAGCTGTTTATAAGCAAAATTATAGACATTTCCTTCTCCCAGTTGAATGTGTTTTCCTCTAAATGATGTTTCCTACCTCAGCAGAATTTCTAGACAAGATGCAAGAGCCATTTGGTGAAGTTCTGCTTTGGGTGTTGGACCCACCTTACCTTGAGCCAGGTGAAGATGACCTGGAGGAGGAAAACAGTAAAAGTAGTTGTTAGCAGAGAAATCTTAGAAAAATGCTATGTTCCTCCTTCAGATGAAAAAAACAATTATTTACTGCATTCATATTTTAATTCATAATTGTTATTTTCCCTATTGCATTTGTCTGAGACTGAGACATCCTTACATAAAAGACAATGGCACCATAAAATGTGTGTTAGCCTGTGGAAGACCTTAGTGGAATTTCCTGTATTTTAGCTGTGTTTAGGAAACCAAAGACAGTTTTTCAATGGATCTGCTGAGAGGGGCTTCAAGGAACTGCATAGGAAAAAAAAGAATATTTTTAGGTGTATATTACACTTCGATCATTCTCTCCACTGAATTTCAGAGTGCTAACCTTTGTTGGACTGTTTCTAAGAAGACTGGAAACAAGTATTTAGCTAACCTGAAAGGTAGAGGGGAAGATAAACTCTTTAACCTTCTTAAACTGCCCTCTTTAACACAGGGCAGTCAGACTTTGATCTCTCTTACCCTGGTATAACTGCACAGCATCACCACTGATATATGGAGTGATACTGTGATACCAGGTGTTGTAACCTGGCTCAACATATTAAGTTTGGTACAACAAAATCAGCCTGTACTTGAAAGCAAGTAAATCTGTTAGTGTGTTCAGGACTTGAAAAACATCGTATCCGAGGTGAATTTCCCTTGAACACTTGAAATCCTTGAAGACATGGATGGTGGTGTGAAAACAATGGGCGAGGCCTAGATCACACCTGCTTTATAAACCCAGCTTTTATACTTTAGAAAATGTAATAGCACAGAGTGACTCTGGTACATGAAAAAGTTTCTCCGCTCCTCCCCCGCCTCATATTTTTCAGATAGTGAATCTATACAAAAAGTGGTCAAAAAGTCATCAGTTTCCAGATGAATTCATATCTTCCCGGTTTATAGGTTATTCAGCTACAGGTTTTGATGTGTACTGGAGATACTACACTTTCAAACAGCCTTATGGACTCATGTTACTGATGTGCTGTGCCTGAGTGCTCTCTACTGATGCCAGGTTACTAGGGGTGATTATTTGCTGGATTGTGCTTGTCTCTCTTTTAATTGATCACTTGAAAAATACTGAACAGGAACAGATGGAGTGATTAGATGGATTGCTCCCCTCTGAAATGTGTCAACTAGTCAGCTTGGATGTCCCACACCACTGAAGGTGAAGATTTTTAGTCTGTTGGTCAGTAAGTGATTCAGTCTTCATTTTCCCAGGATTTTCTGTAGCCAGAGAGTAATTTTGGAAAACTGGTGGCATCTTGTACCAGAGGCTGCCTTGTCTGTTCCTCCACAGGTTGGCTCCCATAGTATCAGGGAGTAGGTTGACTCACGCAGGGTAGGACAAGCTTTCTGGAAAATTTGTGGCTGGTAGCAGCAAATCCTCCTGCCTCCTGGTGGGTTCTTCCAAGGGCTCTAGGAATGGAAAACAGTGCAAAAGTAATCAGAATCCTTTGTATAGAAGGAGGGAAAACGTCCACTTAGTTGTGTGGGTGCTGATGATGATCTGCACATTATTTCATTGAGATGTCTCTTTGTGTCTTGAAACGTAGATTCATCTTTCTCTTATGAGTTCTCTCAGAAATTACTCTTCAAAAAAGTGTCAAGCCATGTAATAGATTTGTGTGGCTATGACAAATTACAGAAAGGAACAAAAACATTTTTTTTCTTCTTACTAAAAAATAGGTCAATTTGAGACACTTTTCAACAGGAATAGTTCTAATTTAATGGCATCTCAGTAGTCAGATCTTTTCAAAGTGTATTCCATGACAAAACACGCAACCATTTGCAGTGGCCTTTGTGGCATTAAAGAAATTGAACATATTTAGTCTTCCTGATGAATGCTCCTAAAATCATTTTTCACTGCTTCTAAGACTGCAACAATTTTCAAAGCAGTTACCTAGGATTTCATTTCAGAGAACACTGAAGTTCTTCACTGTTACTTCAATGTGCCCAAAGATTTCAGCAGTTTATGGCATTCTTCTCAAATCTGTGCTCACTGAGAGATGCCCATAGAAGTGCAAACATTATGGTCTCGGTGCAAAGAGGTGTTCAAACACTTCGGATGGTACCATCCAGTAGAAAATTACCCTAAACCCAATGGATGATATCCCAGAGGACATCAGGGGTGCAGCCTCTGTGGCTGCTGGACTGGAGCAATTGTATTCAGTTTTGTGCTGCTGTCTGTGGGTGGTGTCAGGAGAGCGTCCATGACTTCTCCGAACTTCTGAACATCTTTGGACTGGAGGTACCTCTGGTGATGAGAGATGCTATGGCTGTTCCACCTGCTTCTGGGGAGATCTTGCTTATGTACCTGAGGAAATGGGATTTTGTAGGTGGTGTTAGCAGTACTGTTTTCATCTGTTACATGAACCAGCGTCTAGGATTGCTTCTATCCCTGCATGACCCATCTTCTGATTAGGGTGGACAAGGGGAACCTCTTCTGGAGTTGCTGATATCTGCACATTTATATCTGTCCTCTGTGTGACAGCATGTTGGGCAGGGGACATGGGCACACTGATATTTCTCCAGGGGCATGACACTAGACCCAGATGGTGTGAGCAGAGTCTACTTGCCCGTGCTGGGTTAGCAATGAGGCAGACAACCAGGAGGCAAGAGGCCTGAAACAAGTAGTAGATGCCTACAGGGTCACTCACAGGGTATCAAGGGGATGCCACGGATCTCCCATGAAACAGGGCAGCAAGAAGCAAGGCCAGAACTGCCTTCAGTCCCCTCTTTGCCTGCAGCCCTGGGGAGAAGCAGGCTTCAGGAAAGTACATGATCGCTATGGGTCAGTCCCTGCCCATGGGCCGTGTGGGGCAGCTCCCTCCTCCGACAAATGCACAAGCAGACAATTATATTTAAAAGGACTTTCCAAAACTGACTTTCCCCTCCTTGCTACCCTGTTCACCTCAGGTCCTGCAAATGGAGGGAATTGTTATTCAGCTATTGGCCAGCACACTGCTGATATGCTGCAGGGAATATTAATTGGGTGAGGAAACACAAATTTTTCCTGGGGATGAATAAATTTCTTCTGGTCTTTTCCTGCTACTGCTGGTACTTGTAGGAGAGCATTGACCAAGAGTGAAGTATTTCTGGTGGAAATACTGATACTCAGGTGGGCCGAATGACCCCCTCCCGTGCAGGTGTGAGCACATCTCAGGTTACAGGACCTTCCTCTGGTCCAAGGTCTGATCGAACTCAGACTTTGACCTGACTCCAGTGAGTCCATTTGCTTTTTTTCTGAGAAGAAAGCGTGTGACGAAGCTTTGTGGTTCTTTTGAAGGAAATGGAGAGACCACAATCCAATGAAGTTAATTTAAAAATGAACAGACTTGCTGGAAAGGAAATTGCTGGTGTCAGAAGAGCAGCTTGTGGAAAATCCTGAGGGTAAAACCATACTAATTTTGAGAATATGCACATTCACAAGCTAAGGTGGTTCTTGCCAGCTGAAGACTTCATCTTAGAAATACCTTCCTCCTACCTGACAAAGGGAAGAATTGCTCACACAATGATAAAAATTTCCCTCTTAGCCCCTCAAAAGATCATATGTATTTGTTAAAATGTCAGTATGGCCACTATCACTCCAGTTTTAAGAACTTTTTATGAAGGCTGCAACTAAAACATCCTAAACTTAAAGAAAGAAATATGAGATGGTACCCTCCGGTCCTTTATTCCTGAGAAAACTGAAAATCTTTGATACTGTTTTCTGGTTTGGGAAAGACGAGAATAAAGGTTAGGCATGTTCTGCTCTCTCTATGCTATTTGTAAGCCTAAGCATGTCAGTGTCAAAGGATTTTGAAGGTTTTTTCCTCTTGATTTTCAGTATATTCTTGAAAAAAGCAAAGCTAAAAGTAAAGGATCACTGAGGCAAGCTTCGACACATATACATTCTTACTAAAATTTCTGTGTCTTGAATACTGATTTATTAGTACAGGTTTGCTTATAATCCTGTACTTGTCATTGAAATGTTTTGCTTATCAGAAACATGACAGAGAAAATGAGTCTTCTTTAAAAGAAAACACAAAAAATAAATCGGTAAATGTTTGCATCATGAATTCTGAGAGCTTTCTTCTTAAATTTTTTTTTTTTTTTTTAACCGCTGAACTCAAATAAGAACTCTTAATTTCACATCATTAGCTTCTGAAATCTCTTTGGTAATCCTGGCTAGTTGTTGGTGCTGCCACTTATCCAGCCTGATTTACAAAGGCTGTCAATGCCTTCAGCTCCCTGTGACTTAAATGGGACTTGCAGATGCTCAGCAGTTTTAAATATCAAGCCAATAATTTTTTCAGCAATTTATTTTACCCTTTGATTTTTCTAGTCTTTTGTGAAATAGTATTTTGGCTGAAGATCTTCACTGTTGGCTTGGATCCCCTTTCCCCCATGGGAAAGAACTGGCTTTGTAGCCAACTTCAGTTATCTCATCCAAAAGGTATATTTTAGTGCTAAGAATAAATTAACTTAATCATCATAATAAGCAAAAAATCTATCAGCAGCACTCAGTTCGTTATTCCATGAGTGTCGTTCTTTTCTTCTTTATTTTTGTTCTTCTTTTCTTTTAAATCCCAGTTCTTTTAGTTATTTTTTGCTTTTGGACTGTTTTTACTACTACACAAAAGTGTGATTGGAAGATGTCCGGAAACCATACAATGTCATACTTAATGCTGTATTTAGTATGTGACACTAGTTTATTTAATATCAGGGTTGTAGATTTTGATACACCTAAAAAGGCAGATGAGTCTCTGGTGGATTTTTGAACTGTAGTTATCTGGATCCCTACACCCCTAAATAGTTACAAAATTATGACCCTCGAGTTGTAACTTTTTACAAAAAATGACTGAAGTCACTGGAGCCCTGTTCATGTTACACCAGCCCAGGAGCTGCCTTGAAGTGCAGAGGTGTGCAGTCAGTTAATAGCTCTCTCAAATTTTGTTTCTTGATAGAAACTTTTCTGTCTCAGCCTGAGTAGCAGTAGGAGCAGACTGTCTGCTTGCTAGGATTTCTTCTAGACGAGTACTGGGTGCCCCAAACTGTCATTTGCACCCATTGCTTACGCTGTTTTGTCCTTTCCCATGAATGGTGCAGATGTGCTCATCATTGGAGGAGTAAAAGAAACATTGCTTTTTATTTCCTTCTTGAAATACCCCAGTTGAAAAGCAAGCTTTGCATTTTCAAGACTTGTTCTCTATATACCCTTCTACAGACCAGCGTGTCCATGACAGACTTGTTTCTGTGTCATGACAGACATGTTTCTTATATCAGGACAGTATCAGTGGGGTGAGCTCAGATCTGCATGCAACCACCATTATCAACTCACCCACAATCACTTTGCTGCTCCTTGGATTTTATCTTGACTTAGGTTTTTTTACTTTGTATGCAGATTCTTAAATTGTCTCTTCTTATCCCAAATTATTCAGCTTCAGAAGTGTATTATTGAGTTTTTGCAAAATGCTTGGGGGTGCAGTTTTAATGAAAGGTATATTAGAAAGCTTTGTGGGATTGTTCAAGTAATGATCTCCCTGAAGTGATATTCAATTCACTCTGTGTCTACTTTGCTAATGATGGTCTGAGATACTGGTAATTAGATCTGTGTCTGTTTAGTTTTTTGGCTTTTAAGAAGAGGAAACCAGGAGAAGCTGACCTGAGAAAAAGAAAAGGCTACATGATGGCCCTAGATTTGAAGTTTTTCAAAGTGTATATAGACAAAGGTCCCTGTCTTGCTGGTCTGTAATGCAGACACAGGAGTAACAGGAAATCTTCAGAAGCACATTTAGTGGGACGTAAAAAAGCCTCAGTCAGAGCTCAGCAACTGCAAGGTATTAATAAACACCCAATTTTCATTGCATATGCATTCACGTCAATAACAGATACTTTTATGCATGTATGTAGCAAAAGGAGAATGTGTGAAATGTATGCTGAAAGGTCTCAATTCAGATACGACAGTGAACTGAAAAATTGGAGATGAGAGAAGCAGCGAGGGAAAATGAGGAGAAGTCAGGAAAGAAAGATCAACTCAGATATGGGTGTAAAGAGGCAGAACTGGGAATAGGAAGCTTAAAGTACAAGAAAGGTAGAAAAGGAAAATAACAGTAGAGGAAATGAAAGAAAGAAAAATTGTAAAGAAAGTGGAAAGAAAATAATGGGAAAGAAGAAAGATAGGAGAAAATAGGGCATATTTGTGTTGCTGCCAAAAAGCTATGCACTGGCACACTACAAAGATTTAAAAAAAAAAAAAAAAAAAAAAAAAAAATCCCTTTTTTCTTCTGCAAGGAACAGCTTTGTGAGGCTGAGGCTGGAAAATGCTGTTCCAAGCAGTGATTTTGGGCACAGTGAAAATGATTATTTGGCCCTAAAAATTTAGACATGAGCAGGAGTGACACGGTGGAAAAGTCTGGTGGGAGAGTGTGGTCCTAGTAATGCAGTTGTTGCTCTGAGTAGCCGTGTTGCCTGTAAATTAATTTCATTTATGAACAGATAAAACACCAAACTCTTATTTAGTGTTGCACATGGGATTGAATGATCAAACCTGCTAATGCTTTTATTTATCTATTCAGGATTTAGTTTTGGCTAGGCATCAGCTCCCAAACCCTCTCTAGCACTTTTGGCAGCCCCAGCTGCACTATGTGGCAGCACAGGCTTTTGGCAGGTAGCACTTGCATAAAGCAGGTTCCAGCTCCAGAGCCGAAGTACAGAAGATGCTGCTGGAGCCCATCTCTGTGGGAGAGTGACAGGAACCAGACACATTAGACTGCAGGTGAGATTTCCTGTTTTGGGCTTCCAGGAACTGCATTTTGGGACACATCAGGAAGCTGCATCGTTTATATGGCAGTTGTCCATCAAGAGCAATTGGGGCATGGATGTGTGCCTATCTTTGGTGGCTGCTTTGATATTGGGATCTTATAAACTACTACTTGGTTTTCCAGCTGTAGGTTTAAATCTGATCAATCTTTCTGAGGTTCAGATAGCACCATATGCTCAAATGGAAGGTCACCTCTATGAAGGTGTCAAGGATTTTCTAATTTTTATCAAAACTGTATTTGTCTTGGGTTTGTTTTGAAACTCACTTATTCATGATAGAATTTATTTTTTTCTTCCTAACATGTTCTAGAATTGGAAAGGACTGTTTCTTTTAGCTTTATTAAGATATGGAAATCTACTTGTGACAACTGGCATGTAAACAGTCTGCCTGGAAAGGCATGTAGGAAGGGAGCATGTGAGGAGTTAACACACTTAACAATTTCTGTGGTTGTCAGAATAATTAATGCTTCCAATAAACATGCTAATTAGTTGACATGGAGAAAAATCTTCCTGTGTACATGTTGGACTTTTTCATATTATCCTGAATGCAAACACCACCTTATCATATCCTTACCTTTGAACACTACCTCTACATCATTTCCTGGGTTTAGACACTTGTTATTGACTATACAAAGAGCAGCAAAAAGACTTAATAAAATCTGACAGCAGGCAGCTTTTCCTGCCTGGAAAGATTAAGCGCTTAGCACTTTGCATTTCAATTACCTAAAACTAATGGAAAAAATATTTTACATTTTAGCCCCTTATTTGGCAAATTGCTCGAAGGAAAAAATATTTCTGATCTAGAATTACGTTATTCTTTTAAAAGTGGTTGAAAAGTGGATTAATCTATTGGCTGCAGTATATAACACTGCTTTTTTAATTAAGCAGATATTATGCAAATTTTAATCAATACTATTGTGTGTCTTCTCTTTGCTAATGCAGCCACTGCCAGAATTTTAGCATTTTCCTGATCTAAAAGTATATTTTAGAACTGCTTATATAAATTGTTTCCTATAAGTCAGGACTATTCCAATCTTCATAAATTAGCTAAAATAGTTTCTTATCCTTACCAAGGCCCATAAATGAGTGTAATCAGTAGAGATTTTTCTATTTGAATGGTCATTGTATGGAATAAAACACCAACTTGAATTCCAGTTCTTCATTTGTTGTTTGAACTCAGATTTTTTCATGCAGAAGGATGGTAATTTAAAGCAGCACATACAAACGACTTGAATCAAACTGTTTACTGAATACTCTCCATAAATTATAATTATATCCTTCTTTTTCAGTATGGCATATTTCAGTTTTAACAAGTGCAATGAATCTCTTGGATTATGGATAAAGGACTTGCCAATTTCAATATTTGAAATGTTCTCTTGCAGGGCAATCGTGTATTTCCCTGCAGGTACATCATAGTTTAAATATTGTTAGTAAGAGTAAAAATATCATTTTTAATCATGAAATGAATGATGCAGAACATGGCTTGAAATTATGTATGAAGTATAGTGTAATTTTAAAGGCAGAGGCCTTGATGCTTCTGAGTTACTTACTCAGTCAAATGTTCCCACTGTAGCTGATGATGGTATCTCTTGAGTGATATTGCCCTTTTAGCCTGGGCAGTTGCAAGTCTTACTCTCATTTATTCTTATCCTTTGGGAGAAGAATTAATAATACGGGTCAAGTACGCCTCTGGAGCAGCCATATTTATTAACACAGATTCCACAAAAATCTGTATCTCTGAATGCAGTGGAAATGGACTGGTTTTAGTGATGCCTCTGCAGCAAGTCCTACATGAGAAGGGACAAAATTTACTCTGCCCCACACTTACTACTGCCTCTTTCTTACTTTGTTTTTGGCATGTTCTTCCTGCAGAGGTGAGGTTATCTCACAAGCGGTGAGCAAAGGCTATGACTTTGGGAACCCGCTAGACAATCACCTAAACAACGGCCAGACAGAGATGTTGGGGTTTAAACTGATTTTCTCAGTAAGAGAAAACTGGCTTTTAAGAAACAGAAATTTGAGAGAATTTGATTATTTTGGAAACATTTCTGCATAACAATGAAACTTTTCTTTACATGAAAAATGATTGAGACAAACATCCAGTCCAATGTGCCTGTTATCTGTGTGGTTATGGAGCTTGTTGAGGATGGGAGAAAAGGCTCCAAATCCCCTCGGTTCCCTGGTGAGAGTACTGTCTTCAGGTCACCCTTGTACAGCTCTTGTGAGTCTGCAACCCTGGGGTCATCTTGAGTGTCTCCCCACATCTCTGCTCATAGCCATCCCACTTCTCATAGGTACGTTGTTCACCAAGAACGTCTTGAGACAAGATTTCTCTTTCAAAGATGAGCTGGTCTTCCTGTGTCCAAATGAATAGTTGTGTGCAGAGTCCTCCTCTCCAAGAGGACAGATCAGCTCTGGTGCAACAGTGAGGATCCCGGTGATAGGGGAGATCTGGGAGCAACTCCTTGCCCTTAACTCGGGCAGCACAGGAACACAAACCAGTTTCTTCTGCCTCCTGGTTTCCAAGTGCAAGGCATGTCCAGCTGCCAGCAATTCATGCACTGAACCAAAAGATGTTTCCTTTAAAAATTCCTGCCTAGCTTTGTTTTAAGTTTTCTGCAGAAAAACTGCAGATGTATTTTTATAGCTCAGAATAATAAAATTATGACAGAAGGTAAAATAGGACAGTTTTGATATGTTCTGGTTCTGTACAGAGGAGAATCAAGACCTCCCCTCCATGGAGCCAGCTTTTCATTAAACCTTCTTGAATCAAAATTTTCAAGTTAATGATATGCAGTTTAAATAATGTCTGGTACCTCCAGATTATTTCATGAAATAGAAGAGTTACTTCATACATAAACAGTAATAAATGAAGATTTTATAAACTGCCTCACAAGGATCCAAGCAGTAGTCTGTCAGATGACAAGGCACAGTGGCTCGTGAATAGCTCTGTGCCTAGGAAATGGATGATGGATCACCCAGTCACCAACTCCCTGAACTATCGGGCTATCTGCTACTATATATATTTGAGTAATTTTCAGTTAGGGAGCATGTAATCTGATGATCATGATTGTTCTGAAAAAAAAATAGCATAGCACCAAGTGAGAGATCCATCCCAGAAAGAGGCATTTCCTTGTGGTGCGGCTGAATACAGGTTTTGATCAGTTAATGACTAAGTGGACTTCCACTGTAGCGAAGAGTCAGTTAACATTTTGTAGCATTGGTTGAAGTGAATGGTGTGAAAATTATAAAGAGGGATTTTGTGAGTAGAAAGCTTCTCATTCCTGAGTTTGCGTTCTGTTTAAACTGGAGATATACACTTATAACTCAATGGACTGTACTTCATGCAAACATTTTATACCAGTTGAACCTCTCTCTACCTCTTCTACTTCACTGCACAGTCTAACACAAAATACTCATTTTCAACCCTAAGATTTTAATCAGAAAGGCAAAGACATTTAATTAATACTTCAGTAGATACATTACTCTTCAATGGAAAGGGCTGCATGCAAATTTATTAGGCAGTGTTTGCTATACATTTCCCACTTGTTCCCATGTATTTACTTCAGAGCCTGCATAATAATCGATAGTTAGCAATCTGCAGCATGGAAAAGATAATGGAGTGGTTTGGGATTGCTGTTTTTGACAGGATTCCATTCTCTTATCATCTTTAAATACCTCTACGGAGATAGGGATGGTAATAGGGAAAAAGGGGTGTTCCTCAGGCGGAAGAGCTGTGGGCAGAAGCCAGCTGATAATCTCCAGTATCTCATAAAATGCTCTCACTACTGACAAACAAAATGGGCAGAGAGTACTGTGTAAGTGAATTACGGCTGCTATCACCTACTTGTCATGGCAACACGCAAGTGTCACCTCTGAGACCACAGCCTTGAAGCAAATAGATAGTTTCAATTATCTAATTTTCACAATGAATGAGGCCTGTTTATTGGAAATCTATAGGTCGTTGGCAATGGCAAATGGTAACTGTGAATGTATCCAGTTCAGTGCTAGTTAATTTACAACCTCTTCTGAACTCCAGAGTAGCAATGTTATTTCTTGAAATGAACAGAGGCAGTATAAGTACCTGGGGCAGAATAAGCAAACTTTGTCTTTCTCCTTAATAACTTTAAGTTGTTTGAGTTTGTATTTATTTATAAGTGTGCAGTGGCTGGAGATCCTCATCTGGGGGACAGGACCTTTTGTGCCACAATGAATAACTGGAGATAATAACTGTTTTTCTGAAAGTTTGGTTGAAGTTTATAACAAGATGCCACATGTGAAACACAAGCAAGTAAGGGTGACATTTGCCACAGTAACAGCTTAATAGAATCAAACAAATAAGCTGTCAGTAGCTCATGACAGCTTTACTATGAATTGTTCTCAAATATGCAGTGACATTTCACTATTAAACAGCTCATTGTTTTCTTCAGTTTTGCATGTGGATTTGTGCTATAATCCCTAAGTATCTCCCAGTTTGTTTTAGAATTATGTGCGCGAAAAGGATGGCCAAAACCTTATTTTGGCCTCTATTTGGCACAGAGGCTTTTATGCAGTGAAATATCTAGCTCAAGTCAGTGGGGAAGTGCTGCCCCTTGCCCGGGAAGCCCTTGTGACAAGAAGTGTCTTCTAACCTGTGAAACAGATTTTGAGCATGGCCTTGATCCTGAAGCTATGGGAAATCTCTGAGATACGCGAAGGCATTGATAACTTGAGGGTTAGGACAGGGACACTTTCTGGGAAGCCACTGGAGAATGGAGGACATCCAGGATGGCTCATAACAGCCTGTGTCCTGTACTCCCCTCCTGCATATCGATGGCTCCATGTCCAGATAAATTGCCGCACTGTTGTACAGACAGGAACACACCTAAGAAAGGGATGCAGATTGGTGCTAAACCACTATCCAATAAAATGAAATCTTCTAGTCTACAGGGGTTTATAGAAACAATTAGTCACTGTTGATGCTGTCTGACAGGAATGGGGGACTATTTGTTGTCTGTGCTGGTCTGGGTGACCATGACAGGCATCAACCACAGAAGGGACCAAGCTATGTCTGCAAATGTTTCACAATCCTTTTTCCTGCCCAGTGGTGTAACTCCCTAATGGTGTGGATTCAGCTTTAACTGTTTGATCCTTACTGGTGGATTGATCTTCCGTGGCTCCTTGCAGGACTAGAGGGTGTATCATCCACGTCTTGCTGGCAGGGGAATTCAGGTAATGTCAAATTTGCTTTTGGTGGAGATATTGGATAGGACTCCATAAACCAAGCAAGTGTGGTGTAAGCGTGGTTTCCCTTCACCACTCCTACAAAACATCTTTAAGGTTAGGAAACAGTTAAAGAAATTAGCCTATTACGTTGAAATTGAGCTCAGGGAGACCTGCAGCATCTCCTGACCAGCAGCACAGGTAGGTAAAGGATAAGCCTTAATGCACTGTGGTCTGACAAATGCTGTGGGTCTGGCTTGCTACCTGCAGAAACTTAAACCCTTAACTAGCAAGAGAGTGAAGTGTTTGGGACTGTGGCTCGTTGTGAGACTTAACGTGGACATGGCTTTATATCTTGTGTGTCCCTGTAGACTTAGGGACTTAAAACAGCTCAGGCAAAAGGCATTTTCTTATTTTCAAAGTAGTTGCTTCCTTTCATGTGAGATCTTGCCAATATAAGTGCTGAAATCTCCCAGGATGAGTCTGGGTATTTCACCAGCAAGGCTGACAGTGCATCCCTGAATGTCTTCTGTGGATTTGTTTACTCTTTGGTCTATAAATGAACATCAAATAAGTGTGGTACTCTTGTAGGAGACTCTCAACTTCACATCCCCTGAGTAGCTATTATTAAAGCCTGTCAAGAAACCTATGTGAGCTTTGGTAAAAAAATACAAAGGTGGTCAAATTCTTTGAGAAAAATATTAGAAAGGCAGATGAATAAAATTCTGTCTGAGCAAGACAGAAAACCTAGTGTAGGGTCTACAAGAGTGACGAAAATCTTTGCAGAGCCTACACAGGTACCTGCATCTTTGGGAGCAGCACATTCACACAGTGAGCACAAACCAGCTACACACAAATTTTCTCCTGTGTACAGCAAAGGACCACCAGTATTTCTGATTGCCTTTGCAGAGTGGCTAGAAGACTATGTCTTCTGCCCTTTGTGGGGCCTTTTCTTCATGTCAGCTGCACAGCTTAGACATGATGAACGCACAGCTAAAGCAAGTATGCTGGTTTTTGTTTTTCTGATTATTTTTAACCTCAAAGTGTATAACTCTCAGGACATTAAAAGGAACTTCATACATAAATCAAAACCAAAGGCAGAGATTAGACATGGGCACTTCTGGTACACTGATGGCAGAGGGCAGTTAGAAGAACTAGGGTTGCTTATTTTGTTGAACAATTAAAAAGAAGACCCTAGAAGCTGCATTTAATCTCCAGTTTCAGTTATGACACTCCATGTATTTGATTTCAGATGTATTGATCTAAAACTGATCATCTTTTTTTTAATGGCAGATAATGACTTAAAGAACAGTGAGGGAAGTGATGTCTCTGCTAATGGTCAACATACTACCCCTAAAATAGGAGCTGCCTGCATTTGTGCTAAGTATAGGAAGTTTCTTATTGATATCTTCTGTCAGTTTAGATACAAAGATAATCAGTCTTTCTTTCAATAAAATGGCAGTCTAACGTCCGGATCAATAACTGTGTCCCTCTCCGTTTGGAAGACAGAACAGATTCAACCTTTTGCTGATATTTTGTTTACAGATATAGAAAATGCCATCCAAAGGATTGCATCTGCCCGACTTTTACTGAATACTGATCAAAGGAGATCTAGTGTTTGTTAACCAGGGAAATGGGCTTGAAAAGAAAGAGAAATGTAAATGTGTTCAAGGCAGCAGAAGGTTCAGAAGTGAATCAGTCAGCAGCAAGTGAATATTGCTCCTTTACTGGGGGCACTGGTGGCACAGGTCAGCCCTGCTACATTTCCCTGGGTCCTGCTGCCTGCCCAGAGTGGGGGGTGTGATGGGACATGGATCCTCTTTACATGAAAAGTTGACAATGTCCCCTGTATAGCACTCATCATCTACGGGCACTTAGATCATAGAAAACTGTGTTCTCCCCTTCTGCGTGCAGTACAGAAAAGAAGAGATGCTGGGAATTATTTTTTCAAATGTAAAATGTGGGGGAATCCTTCTGTTCAGCAGCAGCTTGTCCATGAAAATGACCTCAGAGGGACATAGTGACTAATGTATTTTCTCTAAGGATTAGCCCAAGCTTTAACGTAGCAGTCAAGCTGCAAACTTTGCAGTGCTTGGATCTGTTATTTCTGGCTTTGCCTTTTTTCTGCCTTATACAGGTCACAAAATTTATTAGAATTTGATATAATTACACCTTTGACCCATGAAAATCTTCATGGATAATTTTAAAGTCAAGGATGGTGCAGCCCTGAGATAAAATCTTTAAAGCTGGCTGTGAATTACATCAGTTATAAATCTTCATGGGATTGATATATGATGGAAGAGTGTAGTCTGTCATAGCACAGTGTGAGATTTGCCACTCTTACTCAAATTTAGTAAGTACTATTGCATTCAGAGTCTGCTCACTGAAAGCAGACAGATGACGAAACATGGTCCTTTCCAAAGAGCATCCCAGAAAGGTGCATAAGTAAGTACTGGAACCCACTGGAAAATAGTTGGGTGTAGGTAATGCTTAAAGGTTTATGCTGTATCCTGCCAAAACACTGGATACTTTAAGATAACATGAGGGAAGAGTGGTCTGTGCTATTATGCATTTAGTTTCATTTTTATGGCACAGTTTTTCATACTGTACATGATAACTGAATGCAGCAGCTGGATTAAAAACATTTATGTCTTGTTTCCTATGGAGGGAAATCAATCCTTTCCTTTCCTTGATGTATTTCCTATGGAAGAGAATCAATTTAATGTATTTTCTTTTATGTGAGTTGGTTAGTGATTGTAGGAGGGGGAAAATGCTATGCTTTACGTGAGTGTAATGAAAGCAAATTCTTATGGCTGGCAATTAAAATAATTACATTTAGAATGAAAACAAATATCTTTTTGAGAAGTATCCAGGAATACAGTTTCTCTGACATCTGAAATGAACTTCGTGGTGAGCCAGGACAGTCATGTGTCAGCCAACAGAATTAATTCAAGGAGACTGCAAGGAAATGAGTTTTAGTGAAAGCCAAATTTGACAGGTGCCCAAATGCCAGTTCAGCCTCTTGAGGATGTTCCTCTGGTTCTAAGTAAGGGATAAGAATAAAACCCAGCCTCTCTGACAAACATCCAGAAGATCTTTATAAAAAAAGATGCTGCTGTCCCTGCAGTGTGATTGCCTTGTTTTCTTTTCCCCCAAAGAACAGATGATTGAAAACAGGGACATAACTCGTCGTGGTCCAGTTCAAGGCAAGAAGAGGGGATCATGCAGCAATGAAAAAAATATAATACAAAATAAAAATAGCCTGATCAAAGCTAGCTTGATCTTCGATGAAAACAGAAACTGCACCATGCTGAAGGAAATGAAGTATGGAAATTCAAACACCCCAATTGCAACTGTGGCCTCCCTCTCTTACCCTATGCTGGCGAGCGTCCAGCTCTGGGCGTGCACATAAAAACCAAGAAGCTGCAGCGAGGTGCCTTCCTATGGGGGACACTTAGCACAGTAAATTGTTTCATTCTGCAGCAAACTGCTTAGAAGTAATACTGTTAATGGCTAGTAAACTGCAAAGAGAAATTTGTGTCTATGATGATTTAATAAACATATGGCAGAGGCTAGAGACAGCCTTGACTTCTGTGAGTAACCATTTCTTTCAATGGAAACTGATTTGAAATGGAAACTTTCTGTTGAGAAACTAAGTTTTTTCAGGAGAAGTTTCCCTGGACAAATTTCAGTATTCTGAAACAACCAAACAAAAAATGGGTTTCACTGGAGTATTCCTCTAAGGCAAAAGCAGACAGATACACTCTCTTTATCTATGGTGTCGACAACAGTGATTTTTCAGGCATTCACAGCCACATTGCTGCTTTTTCCACTGGTAATTATTCAGTTTTAAACAGCAAAGTATTATTTATGTAGTGAGGTAATGTTCTTTAAAGTAGTTCTCATAAAATGGCATTAAACTTTTCTAGGCTTTAATATCTTTTAATTTCTTTGTAGCAAATCTGCTGAGTTTATGAGTAAACATTTTAAACGGTTTTCTTCGCAAATCCACAAATCAAGATGCATTCTGCCTGACAGTACCTCATTTGTAAAGATGTTGTCAGTCAGATCTTGTCTTCAGCAACATCTCTCTTATAAAGCTGTCATTTGGGGGAGTTTTCAGTCAAGAGGAGAAGAGACACTAGAAATTAGAGTTCGGGATCTGCATGTAATATGCAGATGGAAATATAATGATAGCCAGGAGTGCTCAGCACCCACGACTGGGGCATGGTAGCACCTCCTGTTAAGATAAGGCACGGTCACAGGTTTCCCTTTGCTTTCTTAGAGCTGCTTTTGTTACTCCCAGCACTGCTGAGGCTGGGGTGATGGGGCCAGCCTTGAGTGGGCAAGGGGAGGGGGAGAGGGCACCTGGAGGGGTCTCACTTCTGGACAGGACACCTTCTCCCAGTGTGTCTCCAGGAGAAAGTCTCTCTCAGGCCTATGCCCTGTAACCGTTGCTCACTGCTTCTCAGGGCAAAGCTTCAAATACCTCCACTGCTGTGTTTCCCAAGGAGCTGGGAGCTGTGCCGGCCTTTGAGTGCCCGCTGCATGCTGCTTGCTCGGGGTGCATTGATGATACACTGCCCTCATCAGCTTAAATCTAAAATACCAGTGTGACAGAGGTCGGGAAGACTCGATAGGCTTTGGCTCAAAGTTCACAGGAGAAAATAGCACTTATGGTGCTTTATATGCCTCGGGGCAGTATTTAGCCAGGAAACCTCTGTCTTCTGGGTCCATCCATTCTCTCAGCTGAAAAAAAATTGCTGATGTTCATGTCTTGAAGTGCTGTAAAAGCCACCCAGCGTTTAGACATCAAGCTTCAGAATTGAGGTCAGGCAGTTCATGAGGGGGATTTAGCAGGCGTGATGTCCTGTGCTGCCTTTTGGTCCTGCTTTGGGCAGGGCCTGCGGTGTCCCCACTGCTGCAAGACCCAGGTACATCCCTGGGAAGGAGTCCTCCTCTTCCCACCATCAGTAGCTGGAGTGAAACCTGGTAACTGCAGTGATCTCTTCCCTCCCTGCCAAGTGAGTGTATGGACAAAGGGAAAATCCTATCTGTGACTTGATTTATGAGAAAAAAGTTATTAAAAGAGACAGTATAGAAAAGAGGAGATTGTGTGATTTCCTTTATATCGTTTTCCCTGTGACTTGATGCTTGTGCCTTCTGCAGAGAACAGCCTACAGGGTGCAAAGTCCCCCAGATTTTTGTGGACAGGAGGAGGAAATAGAGAAAATACTGCACTATCCATGAATTTAGTGGCAAAATTTTACCGTTCTCCTTCCCTCTCAGACCACAGGATTTTTTTTTCAGTACTCAGACACTTTATTTAAGTAATTACACTAAAGCAGATTTGGTCCTCAGTGTTTCCACTGGAAAGTTTTAATTTATCTGGGACTAATGTTTCACATGGTGTATAGAAAATAATGAGGGCTTTTTTCCTAGCTAAATTAAAAAAGGAGCTAGCGTTAAATAACTGTGTTGGGTGATATGAAAATTTTGGTTTGTGTCAAGGTTATTGTTTCTCTACAGTGATAACAGAAATTAAATAACCTGCAGAATTCATATTTTGGGAAAAAACTCATTCACACCTAACTTATTATTAATGACATAGTTCAGATCATTGATTTTACATCCCATGCGGTTAGCTAATGATTACAGAAAGGCCTTCAAAGAATGTATATTAATGACATCAATTATCGCAAATGATAGACTTTATGGATTGTCATGAATATCAAGTGACACTTAGGATAGGAACAACAATAGCATGTGACGTATGAAGTTATGTGAAGCAATTAAGGTCATGAAAACTTAGCTTAGTAACTCTTTTTAAAAAAGGTTACTCGATTATAATAATGGTCAATTCTCAGCAGACAAAAAAAAATCCTTCATCTGGTTTCCTCCTGGGCATTTAATAATGGAGCTCCCACCTGCTGTTTAACATTTTATCACGTCATTACCAGTGAAAACAATTTGCACTGGCAGCACTAATTGAGTAGAAGCTTTCACACATTATTTTTATAGGAATAGGTACCCTGAGTTTTGCATGCAACCACATTCTTTGCTGTCAAATTCCTCACTTGTAATAAGATTTTTTAAAAGTCTAATTTTACTCATTTTTTAAAAGACCAAAACCCAGGCAATAGCTGATAAGGGAGTATGTGATGCTGCTCCATGACCCCATTGTGCTGGGCTATGTATTTTGCTTGTGTTTGGCCCTGACACACCACTGCTGTGGTGGCCTGGCTTTGCTTGGACGAGCTGAATTTCACAGCATGTGTGTGCAACAACATTGTACAGGGACCGTCACGCTGCATTTTGCAGCGGAGGCAGAGTGAGAATTAGCGCTCATGATTAATTGTCCAATAATAAACGTTTGCAGTGAACCTGCAATCAGTCAAATTTCCCAGCTCCCTGTCATCTGCCCAGGGACCTGCCTCGTGGCATCTCCGCAGTGGTGGCAGAACGTGATGTGGCTGCCTCAAGGCTAAGGGCTGAGCAACTTGCTGCCCTTCTTGTCGGGCAGCGGTGGGGTTTGGGTTGCAGTAGGACAGTCGTGGGGGGCACTGAGCTGGGCAAAGGCGGGGGGGGGCCGCCACCCACGGGGGCTGCTCTTCCTTTGGGGGCTGCTGCAGGCTTCCTTGCAACAGGACAGGCTGCTTCCACTGGCAGCGGAACTGTGCGGGCATAATCCATCTGCCTCCTCCTGGGTGAGCAAATGGTTTCTATGTACCCCTGAAAAGCAGTGTAAGAGAAATAAGGCGATGTGGTGTGTGAACTGGTTCGGGTTGTCCTCAGCGCTGAACTCTGTGCATGGGAGTGACCAAGATACCTGAGTTATCTTCACTGTGGGCTTTAGATAGCGCACAGCTATTATGGTATTTCGGTGCAAAAAAAGAAGCTAAAACTGAGTCTTTTTTTAGCTGAGAAGATGAACCGTAAGGGTTTTGCTCTTAGGAGGCTTATAAATGCTTATGAGCCCCATGGATCTGTTTGATGCTCCATTCCACTGCGGTTTCCCTTTGAAGTGAGAGACTTTTGATAAAAGTGATGTACTTTATGCTTGGAGCAAGTGTGATATTTGTGGTAAGATGTGAAATGCCTTGGCCATGGATATGGAGCTCGCTGTACAAGTTCTTGTGGACAGACAGATACAGGCTCTGTCCTGAGGAACACCCAGGCTATGCCAATTGTTATAAACCTTCTGCTCAACTGAAAAAAACCCAAACTGTGGTTAAGGGCTATTACACTTCCAAAGAGCTCTTGAAAAGTGGAGTTCATCTATTCCTATGCCTTTTCTCCACGGCCTAATAAGAACCCCAGCAAATACATCAAATGGGAGGTAAAGGGAGCTGCTGTGGCAAAAGCAGGGTTTGCTCCAGCTGGGAGAGATAGACTGAAACCAGATTGGTTTGGGGATTAAGGGATTCATACCCCCTCACATGTGTGTTGTTAAAATCATGTGCAGAGATGAACTGCACTGCCTTTCTTGGCATTACATCATTACTAACATTTGCCTACAGTTTCTGCCTTGGATCAATCCATTGGCTCTGCGTATGCCTGTAGGGATGCTAGTCTAGAGAACATTTTGCCAGAGCTAAGTATCTACAGAATTGCACCGGCCAAGTTCCCATGGATGGCTCTGCCGTGAGGATGTTTGTTCGCTTCTACAGACTTTCAAAAGAGTGATTTAAAGTGTTTGCTGACTTTGTGCCCAGTGACACTCCTCATGAGGAGTCACTGCCACTGCTCAGTTTATAAAAGCACAGAAGTTAAATCACATTTTGGGCTCTGGGACAGTTGCTCTGTGGTTTCAGGAAAGATGCTTTGCTGCTGTCTGTCTCCTTATTTGAGGAATGGAGGGCAGTGATGTTTGCCAGCTTCACATAGAGTTTATGGTAATTAACGTTTGAAGATGAAGAGCTACTTGATTTTGTAACAGGATTTTGGCTTATGTGTCTGCTGATGGGAGACAAGAAGAGCAATAGATGAAATTGTGCAAAGACAAAATCCAAATAACTTCAAACTCCACTGAGGTTTAAATAAAGCCACTGTAGCACATTCATTTTTCTTAGGGATATGTAATAACTTAGAAAAAGTATTATAATGGACAAATATAGATTTTAAGTCTCACTCAGCACTGCACTGCCTCTTTTCCTGTGCAATGAAGCTATGAATTTTCACTTCAGGCTGCCAACCACCGATTCATCTTCACATCATCTCTCGCCATTAAACTCTGGGTGAGTTCAGTTTTAAGGCAAAACTCTGAAGCAGGGGTTATAAAGGAGATGGACCTCTTGAATTTTGTCTTTGAACTCTGGTTGTCCCACTTATCTTTTTAATGTTTATTTCAACCGCAAACTCTTTTTTGTGCCCGATGGTCCAGTATATCACCTTGGATCCAAATTAACAAAAGTACCCAAGCCATCTCTAGCTCCCTGGCTTTGACATTTTGGCACTGCCTCATTCCTCATCTGAACTTACTCTGTGGCTAAAAATTGTAGTGTCATCCACAACGGTGAAAAATAATTTGGTTCAAACAGATTTTGGTCCCTTCAATGATCAAAAGCATAATAGATGAAAACACAGTAAGTTAGAGGGTTTGAGTGTTGATTTGAAACACGTCAGACTCAAATTACCTGCTTCTTTCTTAGAATTAAAATGAAACACAAAAGATACACCAAGCAGAATTTGAAGTAAAATAAAGGGTCTTCCAACCATGCTGGTAGAAATATTGTGTTCTCTGATCCCTTCCCCTGAGCTTGTGCTGATAGTTACTTAACACTTTTAGAAATGCTTTCTTTTGTGTGCATGCAGCTAATATGGACTAGCCTATAAGAGAAATCTGAGCATTTGAAGGTGTATGCCTTGACACAGCATGACGGTGCTCGTGCAGAAAGACATGAAGCAATTTAATGTTATTAATTGCTAGCTGGCTGATTAGATTTACAAGAAATTGTCAAACCTTAAAACCCCAAATAATCATTTCTCACAAAAAAAGAATTTATTATGCCATTAACTTTGTTCCTAGCAGGTTTTCCAAAGTGAAATCACTAACTGCTATAAAACTTTTATTGCACATTTTAATTTATTTCTCCCTCCAGTTAGGAAATGTCTTAAAGACTTATTTTGGTGTTCGCTACTGTCATTATTTTTCATACATAAAGAAAAATATTTGTAGCTACTTATTCCATCTTGTGATTTTGAAACCTGTGTCACTCTCATCTCCTTTCTGGTCCTGGAAGGTCAGAGATGATAGAAATCAATGAAGAGTTTAGTTTTTAGAGGACTGAATGGGAAGGACCAGATGCCTTCTGCACATCTGCGGCAATACAAAGGAAGAGGATGAACGTGAAGGTAAGACAGTAGCAACTCAGGGCATTTTAGTGCTAAGACTACATTAAAGGAGTATGGATTTACCTCACCTGAGGCATCCAGATTAGGAAAGTAATTGTACTGGGATCTCTGCATAGTCAGTGGAGAGACAGAGGTGCTTCCAGGGGAAATGATCATCTTCTGTGGATTACATGGGGTCATCAGCAACTACATTTCTACCTAAGTACTCTGAGTGCCCAAAGCTAGGTATTCTTGGTGCTCGATATGTTACTATAAGTCGTATATGCTCTGCTTAACTGAAGCAGCTGAGGGCTTAGGTGCCTGTGCCTGAGTGCCCACTTTCAGGAACTCCACAATACAAATTTTCACTGGGGTAAAAATTTCCTCTGAGTGAAAACCATCTGTGAGAATTACATGGGCTTAAAATATAGTACTGGGCTTGCTTCTTTAGTGTTACGTGGATAACTATGCAAGGGACCTGGGGAAAGGGATCAAATACTTTAGAGTGAGACCAACTGCTTTTTGACCTCAGCATAGGTTTAATACTTGGTAAAAGATGCAGCAGTGGTGAATCAACTCCAGTACAGGGGGGCTGCAAGCTATTGGAAGACTAAATTTTCAGTAAGGATGTGAAATTTCAGCATCAAAAGCAGGCTCTGATACTTACAAGAGAAATGTAAAAGCTTTTGACGGAGAAGTACATAAACAGAGACCTGAGAGTGGTTTTTAGTTGTATAAATAATGAATATTTCCCAAGTGCTTAGTGAAGGGTTCTTATTTCCTACAGTATAAGGAGCATCTCTGTGGATAAAATATCTCAGGTTTTGTCAAACCATTTATCGTTTGCAATATTCCTGGAAGATTTCCATCCAGTTGCAAGTAGTAGTTGATGTAAGAGAATACAAAAAGGATCAATATTAAAACCATCTTCATAGCTCAGAAAATCTAGTCTTGGAGTCAGATTAATCTGAGCTTCAGAAATATTGAAACAGTGAAATGCTGGTTGCCTCTCAGTGCATTTGGCAAATGGACATTTCCACTCTATCGACCAGGCTGCCAAACCCTTGAAGCTTTTCCCCCATTAATCTGAGTTTGCCAGCCCCTGGGCAACCATCCCAGGTCACTCTGGTCCCAGGCACCCAGGTATTTTGGCCCGTGTGGCTGTGGGCAATTTCTGCTGAAAGTTTCTGCTTTTCACTTCAGGTTCACTCATAAGGCTAAACCACAGGGCTATATGGCTGGTCATGTGCTTGTCAGAGCTGTTACATGCTCCTGTGTTCTTCTGATAAAGATATGATTTAGTGGGCTACAGGAATTGCTGCCAGAGCTAGGGGTTTTTGAAAAGGGGCGAGCATGTCCAACAGCTGGCATTGTTAGACTCCAGCCTTGCCGAGGAGAGTTTACAGGATTGCCTTTGAAACTTACTGCATGGGTCAAATTCAGCCTGCTTTCTCTTTCATTCCTGTCAAAAACTGACAGACTGTGTTTTCCCTGCAGCTGATTGTCGGTATGAGATACCAAAATAGGAAGAGTACACTTTCATTATTTACATGTCAGACAGAGGGATGCGTAGCAAAAGGAGATGATGGGAAGTATTAAATCCTTTGAGCTAGATGCTTAGGAAAGCATTAAGGCACTGCTAAAAGCAGCTGAGTGCTACGCCTTAGTGCACCAGCTCTGCACCCACACTGCAGGCAGAAGGTGTTTTTGTAAGAGAGGATAACGCATATGCGGGCATGGTGTTAAAGAGTGACTCGTTCTCTAAACTGTCACATTCTTCATCCCGTAATGGATTATATATAAAACAATGTTTTACAAAGTGTAGCGTTGCACTGCATTACCGGTGTGCCCAGTCTTGGCCCATAATGCTCTGCTGCTCCTCTGCTTTCGCTGCATCGGCTCACGTCTGGCAGTGCCACTGCCCAGGGTTACTCTCGCTGTTGGGCTGGCAGTACTGAGTGGGACATGGGTGGAGAAGGAGGAAAGGTAGAAATTGTGGCTTTTACAGATAATGATCCTTTAATGCTGCATAATTTTTCCTTTATGTATGTTAGTGTAAAGTGAAATTCAAGCAAAGTGATGATTTAAGAACTGTATAATAGCCCTTGTGGAGAAAAAGATTGATCAAAGCTGCCTTGTGCAAAGGTACGTCTGTAGCTGCTGCACCTCTGCCTTGCATTTCAATGTCCCTCAGAGGTGACAAACCCAAGTGACACACAAATTGCACAGCAGGAGACAACTGCAAATAGGTTAAAGCCCTCAAACTGCTCTGCTTGCAGGTTTGATTTCTGTCTTGGTAAACTTTCATTCTGACCAGCAGAAATGTGTTGTGTGGGTGGATGGGTAGAAGATGGCAAAGTCCCCAGACTTTGCATATGTAGCACATAGGTGCATCCGGCGTTTTCTGAATGGCCCCTCGGGCTGTGGAAATGCATCCAAATCTGGCTGGACTATAGGTTGCAGCGTGAGAGTAGTTCTGGAGCCCAAACCCATAAGACCTCACTTTTGTACCCGTGCCTGGTGTTACTGTATGCTGGGGAAGAACTGCGATGCTGGCATGTATTCATTCCTTTGCTGCAACCATTTTTTAAAATTGCTTTGTTGCTATCTAGAGCTGCGTTTTTTTGAGGGGACAGACTCAGAGCATGCTGTGCTGCCTGTGCACTGCAGTGTGACAGGTACCGCTGTGTCCCCTCCTCCGACATGTTCTTCTGGTTCCTTTTATAAGCAGATGAATTCTGAATGGATTTCAGTTGTCAAAAAAAACCCAAGAAAAACATGACATTGAACATCATGCAACTCATGGCATCCAGAAGTTATTTGAAATTTAATGGAAGATTATTTCCCACACAGCCCACACAGACATCCGAATCTGGGTACTGTCAACTACTGCAATGTTTTACATGAGAGCGTGTGCAGAATGTTTTTAAAAGAAGAAAAATCTTTCCGGCTTTTTTCTTTTTAAATCTTTATGCAGTTGCACAATTAGCAGTTTCAGCACTGAATCTGCAGTTCATGAGTACAAATGTTTAATGTGCAAATGTGCAAATACTATGAATTCACTGAAAGCTAATATAATAACATGATAGGAGCAATACATATATTCTTTAGCAAGAATGAACACATGTTTAATTTTCTCTCATCATGAGAGCTCTTTTTAATGTCATTAATCCTTTTCTAAAGATGAAGTGTTGACAACTGTTATATTATTTGCTATAAGAATAAATGAATATTGATTAATGTGGGTGACTTAACTGAAACTGAATTGTCGTGTCATACCATTTAGATTTCTTCTGAGTGATTTTAAAAGCAAGACCAACTTCAGTGTTACACAAATACGTGGCTATTTATATTTATTTTAAATTCTTTCTTGGAGCTGTCTTCTTCAAGGCTTTCTTCATCTGTATGCATGAACCTTTGAGCCTTGGTAAAACTCTCACGTAGTAGCTTTTACCCAACTAAACTTGTCCTTAGTGCAACACAGTAGAACATGTCATTATAAATATTATTCCTTCCTTTCTATATGTGTCCATATTTTAATCATTGCATTAACCTTGGCCAGACACTACAAGGCTTTCTGGGGGTAGGGTGGTAAATGTTTAGTTAAATTTAAAAACCTTTATGGTTTTGATATGTCCAAAGAATTTAAAAATTTGTATTTGCAATGCCTGCACTAAAGTTGTTATAATGTGATTCTCTCAATTCCTTCTTCACCTGTGTTTATGTAAATGAAAAAGTTCTTTATTTATGTCATATCTTAACATTTTCCTGTCTCTTCTCACACATATGAAAGAAAATAGCATGCTATGTCATTTAAAAAAAAAAGTGTTCTAAGGTGTAGACACTGTGAATGTAGTGTGAACCATTGGTTTGTTTGGGTTGTTTTGAATTAGTCCTTTGTGGTGTCAGGTAATACTTGAAGGAGAGCACAAAAATGAGTCAGTGTTTTTTAGGATTTTTAGAAAACTGTTATAAATACTACCATGGGGGAGAAGGTTCTGAATCTCTCCCGAGTTTGAAAGCAGAAAGATTAGAAGGGATGGTGTAGGGAATGTTGTATAATTTCTCCATTTCCAGGGCAAAACTGGCAAGAATGAGAGTATAAGTAGAATAAGAAATCTTAGTGTTGCCGTGTGATAGGCACAGACTGTGTCGTGGTGCTCTGTAAATCTGCCATGACAATGACTTCCTACTTTTTGGGTTACATTTTCCAGATCCCAAATCAGCTAAGGAGCGTAATCACATGCTAAGTCTGTCTTTATTGAAGATGCTCTTGAGGATGCTTATCTTTCAGAGACTTCAGCGGGACCGAGCATATATTCAAAGATGAGCACATATTTAAGTGTTTTTCCAAAGGGTGATGCTTTCCTGAATCAGAGCGATGCAGTGAAACTGTTTTGGAGAAGGATAGAACTCCCTGCTATCTGCGTCTGCTTGATCACATCCTTTTTGATCTGCAGCTGTTCGTACTTTTTAATGGACTCCTTTCCAAATACGCCAGTGAAATGTTGCTTGTCACTGCTGAAGAGCAGTGCAGTTTGGCATTGTGGGGAAAGCACTAGTTTGGGAAACAGAAGGTCTGGGTGCCCCTGCATAGCTGTGCCTGGGAGGCATTGTGTGGCTCGGTGTAACCCAGTTGCCTACAGCTCTGATTCCTTTCCAAGCACTGTAACACAAATAACTAATAATAACAGAGCTGCTGTTGGGGGAAGGAATCACCCTTGTATGGGTAAATTCACATCAGATTGAGTGGGATGCTTGCAAAGTTGAAAATTAGACTGGGGAGAACAAAGCGGAAACCATAAGCTTATTAGATTTGCAGAGGCAGTTTTGTATGAGTTTTTCCAGCTTCCTGTGAGAAGAAATATTTTCAAAATGGGTTTGATTGCTAATCTGATTATGGCAGCTCGGAAGTTAAATTGAAACATGAAATAAATGAAGGCTTTTGGAGTTATGAATTAATTAGAAAACTAATTAGGACAGATAAAAGAAATGCAAGTCGGTGAATTGTTTTTCTTATCTTGGAATAAGAACATTTAAATTGAAAAGATTATATTAAACAAAGCCTACAAACAACTGGAAATCATGTTAGTGGAAAGATAAGTACTAATCGGGGATTTTTTTTTTTACATCATGATATGGCTTTTCAAAAATTATTTCCAAAGAGGGAACAGCAGCTTAGAGGAGCGGATGTCTATAGGCCCTGGGACAGCTGGAAGAGAAATGCTGAATGGAGACTGAGTAGATGGGGAGAGAGATTGGGTTGGTGAGTCTCAGCAAGTACTCCACTGACATCTGTTAAAGGAGTGCCCGTGGGCTGGCCGTGGTTGCACACTCCAGGATTTCAGGGCAGGAGCATTTCAGTGTGCATCGTGTGGTCCTGGCACCCAGCTGGGTGGTGGGGCAAGCCCTGGCCCTGGGCCATCCCTGCCTGCACCAGGGACTGGTCCTGCGCCACCGGTGGCTGCAGGCACTCGGGCTGCCTCTTGCACCAAGAGAAAGAGGGGGATGTTTTCTAAGTCACTAGGTTGGAAAAGTTGCCTTAAGACTTTTTGTCTTGGAGCAAGTCCTACAGGAATGTACTGTAATTGCCTGAACTGCCTGTCCGTAACACCTTTGGTACGAAAATGTTACTGGGCTGTTTCACATATGGTAAGACTGACTATAAACTGCAATGAATGATGAAATATCAGTGCGCTGACTGGAGGAATCAGAGATAACTTTCAGAAATCAGATGAGAAAAAACTTGTTGCTCTCAAGCACTGGAAAGCAGCTAGAGGGGAACAGCCAGGACACAACACACTGAAACCTCGCTGAGACCCATGGTCACCGCATCTCCCACGCTGCTGTTGGCACTGTTAGCATGGGTAATAAATTATGAAGGAGGGCCACTGGTGGTACTTGCAGCCTCACATGGTGAGGACCACAGGATAGGGCAGCAGTGCTACGGCCCCGACGGGCGCAGCCAGGCTCTGGAGAGCATCCCTGGCATGGTGCTGGGGGCAGAGAGGCAGTCACGCTGTGCCACCCTGCCCTGCGGGGTCCTTTGGGTGCTCACCAGCTTGAAAACTCCGTGAATGCCTCACAGACCCTGGGCACCCCAAATTTATACTGCTTTAGACAGGTTACTAAATCCATTACCACTGCTCCCTTAAAATACAAGGACTGTCACTGTAATATGTTTTAAAACCAGAATGAGCTTTAAGCCCAAATGGTCTAACCAGTAAGAAAGAGTCCCTCCTCTGAAAAGCTGGAAGCAGGGTAAGTATTAAGGAAGTATAAAGTGATCATTAACATTAACATATTTCTCTCATCGCCTACATGAACATGAGAAAGAGAACCATAGAGGTGATGTATAATATTCATATTGCTTAATGCATTACAGGAAAGTGTTCAGACACTGCAGTGAAAAGACAGATAAAAGGACCTGTACAGGAGAGTAAATGAATATGCCCCTGAAATGTGTTGCAGTATTGGGTGATCACTCAGCCTGGAAGACAGAGACTGTGTGGCAGCTACCTGGCTCTTATTTATTGAATTACCTGGCTAGTAGCTTGCAATTCCTTGTTGAATTATATGTTGGTAAGCAACTTTAAAAAAAAATAAAAAAGGGAAGAAAAATAATTTCCTGAAGTAGTTTCAAAGATCACAGTGAACAGCTTACAAACAACATATTCAGGGAATTATGAATAGCCCATAGATTATAGCTTCTAACAGGTGAAACTGTTGCAATGGTTTCTGCAAACAGATAACCTGTTCGTATGGTCTATCAAGGGTTTAACAATGATTTAAGCCCAGGCAAGAAATTGTGATTAGGGTGGGAGTCAGATGTTTAAATAGCTTTGAGGACTGGCACTTCAGCCTTTCAGCCAAGCCCATGCATTCAGCTAACCTAGATGATATGAGCCTTTGTGGGTTTTGTATGTGTGTTCTCCAGCTTGGTGATCTGGGTTTATACTTACCAAAATACACATTTCTGCTGCAGGTTCCCTACACAGAAAGGCAAGCGCCGTTTTCATGATTTGGATGTTGCTGGAGAAGTGACAGAAACTATCTGTGCTAATTCTTGTGAGAATGTTTCCATTTGTTAATTATTTTTCTTGGTGTTCGCCTGTACCTGCTGCCCCTTTACCCTTGTGTGTAGAGGAAGTTGCTGATTCTCTCTATTATCTCCTCTCAGCAGCGTCTGCTCTCCTGATTTCCACCAGTGACTGCTCTCTTGCATGCCAGAACTGGTGACCGCAGCTTCTTGTCAAGGCAAGAGTCACCCTCCCCTCTACATAGTGCTGACAAATAGCTTATTTTAATCAAGAAGAAAAATGTTGTTTTTCAGATAGTCATTTTGTGGAACTTACTGCCTTGGGACTGTGTGGGACGCTAACATTTTATTAAATATATTTAAGGAGTATAGGTCCACAGTGGCTGTTAAAACACGGAGGTTTTTATGCAGACATGGACTCAAGAAGGTTTTCTCCTGAGGCTGTAAAATAGAGAAATAGTCTATGTATGTCCTGACCCCTTGCTGCCAGCATTTGTCAGATGGCCTAGTCACTGATCACTGGTGGTCACTGGTCTCACTGGTCTCACCCACATCTTAGGAAAGCAGTGTTCGGTGATAGTTCAGGTTATATACATGTACATACATGTGTGTACACATCCATCCACTGCCTCAGCTCCTCTCACCCTGGCTCCTCCACCTCCATGCACAAGGCCATTATCTACCTCTCTTCCCCATAATGTTTTGTAGTGCCTCAGAATCACAGTGCAACACGTGCAGGAGTGTTTTGCAGGCTTTAAAGGCCATTGGTAGAACAAATCAAGGATACAAGTCAAGTAGGTTTTTTTGGATTACTGCTTGGATTTAGATAGGATCAGGAGAGAAGATGGAAGGCTGAACTGTGCAAATGGTAAATGTTGCAAAGATAAGTGCTGTTATACAGAGACTGAGCTTCCTGAGTCCACCGAAGAACTTAAAAATGGATGTCCTTATGCCTTTTGTTTTTTCCTGAAAATGCTATATGTGTATAAAGGGAAAATTCTATACCAGTACAGTACTTAGTCTTCATTATTGTTAACTCATTATTAATTTTTCATCAGTAGATTCATATGTCTTGAGTTATTCCAAATGCCTTGTGCATTAGTGAACTCCAGCAAATTTTTAAATTAAAACTCTTCTGGGTTTAGGAAACAAAAAACATCTTTAAAGTTCTATAAATAACTGGGGTTGCAGGTGCATGGGCCAGTAACGGGCATGATCCTGATCTCTGGGTAAATCACTTAATGTGTTTTCTGTTTCATTTTCTGATGTGTGAACAAGGGACAGAGCTGAGAAGCTACCAGTAGCTATTCAGACAGACAAGCCAAGCTGCCGGCAACTGGCTGCTGCACTTTTTGCTTTGCGTTTGCTGGATAAGCAGTTGTACAATCAAAAGCTGCATCTGCTCCAGTTTCACTATACTCTGAAGTGCCTCTCTTCTGCATTTCAAGTGCTATAAATGAATTATAGACAATAGTAAGAGGATCCTAATAATTCTCTCTGAGTTAACAGTCGACTTATTTTTGAGTGTGCTCAAAATGTTATGGTATCGTAGGGGAGTAATTTCTGACATACAGCCCAAAAGGAGAGAGGAGTCCCATTCCCCAGCACCTTGTGCCTGCCCATGCCTTCAATCTGTGCGTCCTAGCGGAGCACTTTGGGAGGCTAACTCTGGTACGAACGGCCCGGGAAGGAGACAGGCACACTATCCTGGCATGGTCTTTGCCTTGCTACAAGTGAAAAATGGGACATGGTATCTTGCCTGAGCTTGCAACATCACTCTGGGGACTTGCTTTTGGAGAGGGCTGCTGTGCTGTGCTCCCTGTGTGGCTTCCTCATTACTTGTGATTGCAGGTTCTTTGGCAGCAACTGCTTCAGTTGAAAATCTCAGCAGCCCCAATGAATGTCTGTAAGGGAGGAATGTACCAGGGAGTCACCGGGGAAATCAAGAGGTGCTCTGGAATAATAAATGTATAAATGTTTTTCTTTTTTTCTTATATTTTGCCTGTGATGGGGAAAGTTATCCTTCCCCTGAACAGCATCATTAATAAATACTGTCTCAAACATGCCCACAAAACCCGTCTTTCCCAGCAGCTTGAAGTTAATCCTCTTCTTTTGTTGCTCTCTTTTTCCTTCAAAATAGTGAGTTGGTAGCTACCACCCACCATAGTTTACCTAGCACCAACATGACGCTGAGTCAGTGGCATTTTGCAGGAGGGTTTGAATTTAGTTTCACTGAAAACGGAGGCAAGTGGTGTAGCCAACTCTTTAAAGGCAGGTGCAGTCAGCACTGTCACACGAAGGCATCTGAGGTAGCTTCAGAAGGGCTAGGCTGGATACTGGAGCATGGCTATAAAGTTCAGAGCTAATGTAACCCCTTCTCTTGCAGGGCAGCTGATTTTAACCTTAGCTTGGATATCTCTCAGTTATGCTGTAGCTGTGTGGAAGGCACATGAAATGCTAGTGGCTATATGAAACAAGGTAGTGGCTTTGAGACAATAGGTTTCCATGCCAAAATAGGCAAAACACCCTCAAATCAAGAGTTGTGGCACACCTGAGGGAACTGGCAATGCTGGATCAGTACTGAAAAGAGGGTTTAATAAGGAGATCATGCCAACACTGCAGTTTAAAAAATAACCCTGAAAGAAATTCTGAAGAAGAAATTTCTGACTGGTTGGAGAGGAAAACGATGTAAGGACCTGGTACCATGAGAATATCCATCCCTTTTCTTTTGTCACTGGTACTGCTCGCAGGTACCAGCTAGCATCTGAGTCAGGAGGTAGCATGGAGAAATTAGTAAAATAAGCCCCTCATCACCCATCAGCCCCAGATCTGTTATATGTGGCTGCAAGGGGAAATTGCTCCAACCTGGTCCTGATTTAGGAGGATCATGTGTCCTTGTCCTTGCAGCCACTCAGGCTGCCCCACCGCTGCTACCCACCACAGAGGAGCTGGAGCAATTCCAGTTCTGCCATACGCCTTGCAGATAATAATATATAATTAATAATACAGCTATAATGCCCTTGCTTGCCTCCAGCAGATGCTGAGGAGTGACCTGAAGACTGCTGAGCCTGTGGTGCTGGTGCAGAGGGATGTGGCACTAAATAGCACTGACCAGCAGGAAGGGACTCCTGCAATGAGAATACGGAGTTAATAGTGTTTTCTGGCTAGCTGTGAGAAAAAGCATGAATGGACTTGTTTTGGGAAGGGAAAGGGAAAAAGGTCTGTCTGAGGAAAATCCCATGCATCCCTGAGGTAGAAGATCATGGAGAAAACTCCTTCTTGCAGAGTTTTTATAAAATGGTGTTATTAAACTACAGAGCCTTATGAAGCAGTCTACCTCGGTGATCTAGGAGTTTTAAAAAAAACAGACAAACTTGAAGGAGAAATGCAACAAGAAGAATTACCATAATAAAATATACTGTAACAAGCCTGAGAAACTGAAACTTGGCTTAATTGACAAAAAGGGTTAGTGAATAAATAACATGGTTCAATAATTGATCTTCTCACATTTTAATATTTTAGTCCTAGTCAGATATTGCGGAAACTGGAGATAGCGAAATACTTTTTTTAAACTCTCTGTTTCTTTTAAGTTTATGATAGGTTCATAGTTGCTGTTCAAAACATTTTTTTTCATCGTTATAACCCCCAGAAAGTAACACAACTTCATTTGGTTTTAGGAGTTTCATGGAGAATTCAGACAACTATCAGATTGGTAAGTTATGCATCGTGTCTAAATGAAGTAAATCCTGCGACTCTACAAAGATATTGCAGGAAAATGTGATCGGAAACTACCTAGATCAGTAGGAACAGTAATGGCAGTCAATGTCAGCTTTTCAACAGTAGAAGTTCTGTTCAAGTTAAGCTCACTTATGCTTTGTGGAAGAATTCAAATGCTGTGCATATTGATTGGATCAAACAAAATGGGAAAAAGGAGGATTTCACTTCTGAGTTTATATTTTTAGCCCATGCAAACCAGTCTTTTCTGAACATAATCTACACAATAAGTTCACCACTGCTGGAACTTCAAGCTCAAAAGCATGTAGAAGTGCAGTATGGAGATTAGTCAGGTTTTTAAAAATCCCTACAGCTCCCAAAACTTTCTCAAATGTTAATCTCCAAAGGGCCTTTCTAAGTTGCATTCACTTAGTCTTGTTTTTTAAAGTTAAAATACTGAAATAGCAAAAGAAAGAGCATTTTTCTTACATTTACAGCTATTGCCTCCAAAATAGATTTTGGTTTTGCATTGGCTATGGGCTAGCCTATTTTATGTCTCTTTTAGAGTGTTTATACCCTCTGGGTGACCAAAACATGTGACTGGAGCAGCTATACGTGGTATTTTTAACACATATTGTCAAAAATATTTAGAAGGCCTTTTTCTTTTTGGCCAAAGTTATGGCCAGCAAGGCTAGGTTTGTTGTCTGATAAGGGGTAAAATGAAAAAGGCTCTGCCCAGAACCTCTGATTTGCCTTCCTGTCCAATACTGTAATATTTATTTCAAAGATATTTAGAATACTATTAAAGAAGACTTAGAATACAATGCAGAGTAGCACAATAATGCTACAGCCACAAATACAGTTTGGAAATAGTCTCAAGTGCAACTGGAGATAATATAAATTACCTCTGTATCCTGAGAGAGTTTATGAGTGTAGCTGGAAGAGCAGTATAGCTATATTAGGGGAGCAGAGACATTGCACAGCACTGGCGAAGCCACTGGGCAGCTTGAATATGCTCTTGAACTCAAAAAAGTGTCTTTGGTTGCCTTGTCTGAGCATATGAAAAGAAACCAGGACATGGACATGCTACGTGAGCTCCTGCCCTGCAAAAGCACCGAGTAAGAGTCACAGTCGATGGTCCACGGTCCTGGTCTAGGGCTACCTGGATGTTAAATAAATAATTAGCCAGAGCATGAGCTCCAAGGCTTGCTGAGTTTGTGCCGAGCAAGACAGGCAAATCCTTGCTGCACACAGCTTCCTGCAGGCAGGGGTTAAGCTGTGCTGCAGTGGTGCCTCTGCCATGCCAGGACTAGCGCTGGGGAAAGTGCCTGCCGAACAGCACACCTGTGCACCGCACAATTCATGCGCCATAACGATGCTGCAAGCTCTATTTTGTTTAAAAGGACATTGTTTTAATTTTTTATGAATTTTTAATTTTTTTTATATAGAACTATTTTCTGCTTTTTTAAGATCAACAGGGAGACTCGTCATCATTTTACCATGGAGACAGAAAAGGAGAAGGGAACTGGGTTTTGAAGCACTAGACCGTCACCTGCCATTTGCTGAGGCTTACCACATAGTAAGATGCAATATTCGGATACAATTTTGTGAAGGGTGTGCTGCATAGATGTAGCATGCATTTTCAAATTGATTTTTTGACACTGTAGAATTATAATACAGGAAATAGCCTTATTCCACTCCACAGATCATTATGCCTTATGTTGAATATATGTGTATATATAAGTATGTATAAACATAAACTGTGTTTGAATAAACTAACTTATGCTAGAAATCAATGCTAAATCTACTTAGTGTCAAAATAGTGAAAGTGATATTAAACCATCAGCAATTTTCATTCATTAACCTGATTTAATGCAGTACCAGAGGACAGAAACAAGCTCTAACTGGATAGCAAACACGTTTAAAGTATCTGTGCTAAATTGCCACAAGCAGAAAACACGTCCTGGCCTTTTAACTCTGAATCACTCCTGGCTCCTTAGAAGTTTTTCAGAAACAGTTTTCTGATTATCATGCAAGGATAAAATACAACAGATATGCACTGTTCTGGAATGATTTGTTTGATAAGCCAGATAATCTACCTCTCATAAAACTTTGAGAATTCAGAGTGATCTTTTTGTAAAGTATAATTTAGCTAATCAGCACATGCCATCCTGGTAAGCAATGAATTGAATCACTTGTATTACAGATGATACTAACAAAACCTGTACTAGTTAATAAAACAGAATAGTTTGCTTACTCACCTTTAAAAAGCAGAATGACTGGTAGTTAGCAACTGCTTTACTGAAAGTGCTGTATAATGCTTATGAATAAAATAGGACTCAATTTAGGAGACTGTTGCCAACTTGAGAAGGAGTGATAGTAGAGAAACAAATTAGCTTCCATGTGTTTTGTGTCTCCAAAGTGAAGAGCATTTTGCACAGTCACATTTACTTTTATTTCTAATAGTTCTATGCAGCAGATTAGTGTGATTGCTAATGATACGGGGCCTTTTCTATATTTATGTGTTATGTGCATTACACCCATTAAGTAATTTTGAAGAAAGAGGTCATACAATTAAGATTAAAACAATCCAGCAAGCATTATTTAGCCCTATACGTGGTTCATGCCCTTTGCAATTTACATTGAGTGAGTAAAGGATCAAAGCTATTTCTAGGATCAGCTCCAAAGGAATAACAAATCTATCAGTCAAAGTGTGCTGTGCATGGTCCTAACTCCAGAACCACGTTCATGAAAATTCTTGCTCAACTGTTGCCTTGCAATGGTGACATCTAAACTGCATGCAGCCTTTCCCCCAGTTAGCTACACTGAATTCATCAGGAAATGTCATAAACAATGTACCATATTTAAATATTTAGAAAGAGCATTAAAGACAAGTGACCTCATAAAGTCTGTGTTCATTTCCCATGGTAATCCTGGAGGTGCTTTAAAAGCTACCCAGAGGTGTGAGAAGACCTGGGGTCTGAAATGGGCCAGGGGGAGGGCCCTGTATGAGCACACTTGCCAATGGGCGCTCTGGAGTAAAATATGCCGCGCGCTTTTCACCAGAAATCCCACCAGAAAGTAAAAATTGCCTCTGGTAAATCAAAACTGACATGTTGCAAGACAAGAATTAATTTCTACAGACTGGCATTTTTTTATGGATAGCTGTTTTGTTGGAAACTTTATGACCAGCTGCAACAACAATCCTTTAGCCTCTTTGGACGAGGTGCAAGGGCGCTAACTCTGCATGGACACTCGGGGGAAATACATCATCAAAAGCACATGCCGTCCCTGTAACTGGGGGGCAAGTATTGTACAGATGGATCTGACAGCATCTATCCAAGAGGAGGTAATCCATGCCACTGAGATGTTTGGAAATCCTTCTAATTACAGATGTTTCTGACAACAACATCACTTGTAGCTGGATTCTTCACCAGAAATAAAACTGCGGTATTAAGCAGCTGATCACTTTGCAAATTACCATCTTTTTGTCATCTAGTTTGGGTATGTTATTTGATAATGGATAAGTGACTCATACCTTACTTTTTGCTTTCAGAACAGGTACTGAAGTTTGAGGCAGAACGTCCCCAGTGGGACTGTGATAAAGTACATCATTTCTGAACATTCCACAGGCTCAGCCCAGTCCCAGTGCTTGTGAGTCCTTCTTTAAGGATGCAGCCTAAGAGAAAATGCAATGATAAAGGACTTGTTTCTGCTGGCTCATTTTATATCCAACCTTTTGTTGGCCTTTTGAAATGTAGCATTGTGCCAGAACTTAATTGCAGCGCTGTTAATTGCATGCAGAGCCATAAACACTGAGTTAATATATTGCATATGATTGTGCGCAAATGTCAATCACAGATTACTTAGCTACCTTTTCAGACATTTAAATTTGTGAATGTTTCTTAGGAAAGAAACCTTCGACAATATGAAGTCTTTCAAGCTACAGTGAGGTTTAAACGATGCAGAGAGCTTACTTCCCCCACTGCAAACAAATTAACATTGGCATGGAAAAGTTTAACACATCAGTCAAAGATAGCTAATCTCTGGGTAAGATTCAAATATATGTACCTGTCAAAATTAATGAGGAATATCTCTTACTGGTTAGCAGTAATATTTTAAGAATGCTGACAGAAATAATTTCACAGAAGAGGTGTGCTGAGCTACTCCAAATCATGGCCAGATTTAAATATAGCATTCACAGATGTTTGCTTCTCCTGCAATTTTTACTTCTGTCATCTTTGTAATGTGTTAGCGTCATTCATTCAGCATGCTCATCTGATCATTGTATTTTCAAACATAACAGCAGTGTCGTACGTTGCACTGCCCCAACCCAGCACAGTTTCTAGAGATGGTGTTCACATCCTGAGTACCAAACTGAATATGCTGTGCATGGGGCAAAGGGAAATTTGCTTCACCCTGTTGGTGTTGTAGGATTTTTAAAATCCATTTTCATTATGCATGAAGCCAGGTAGGGTGTGTCAACTTTTTCTGTCAGAATTGTCTTTTACTGGGGAATTGGTTTGCTAGTTAAACCTTTTTTTTTTTTTTTTTTTTTTTTTGGTGAGAAGTGTCTGCTTTCTGCCAAACCCGAGGTCTTTTGTTTGCTTTTTTTGTTTTAAATCTAGAATTGAAATATAAAACATTGAAAATGAAAACATTTAATCCAAAACCTGGAATATTTTTATTTAGAAATGCTTCATTTTGGAACAGCAGCACCACCAGTTTAGGACTGTCTGTTACTACCTCCTGTTATTTTAGCACAGGTTTGTTTTCAGCAGCTGCTGCTGCTCTGCCTCCATGCTGGCCTCTGGCTGGCTGCCAGGCTGCATTCCCGGATTCCCCCAAAACTACTACCTTTCTGCAACAGGGGTTTGCTAGGGGTTCCCTTCCTTTTTGAACCAGAAAGGGGCCAGGTGTTTCCTGGGCTCTTTGCTGAATTGTCACCTTCCAGCAATGCCTTGTTTAGGGAGGTGCTTTCTAAATTATACACTGTACACAGTTTTAAGTACTTGTGTGCATAGAGCTTACAAGCATTTATGCATCTGGCTTTCCTCAAAACAAAATGTTATCTCTTGGGATAGAATTGAATACATTCCACTTCAAGTAATTTGTCAGAGAATTTTTCATGCAAAGGAAGGATGCATTTTAATAGTCTTCTGCATGCATTCGGATCATTCCCATGGAAAGATAGAGCCAAACCAATAAAGCAAAACCCTGCTCTCAAATTTCTCAAACATTCTCAAATATTTTTTCATAATTCACTTTGATCATTTTCCTGGCTTATTTAAGAGCATTCAAATTTTGTCTGGGAAGTGAATTTTAAAGTTAAAACTAACAAACAAGATTAGATATTTGTGCATGCACACATTCTTACTATAAATCCTTATGCTTGTCTAATATGGGAACAAAAATACAGAAAGGAGGCCAAAATACACCCAATTATAAATTTCTTATTATTCAGGGGAATTCATACTACGGAAGCTGGTCTAGAACATGTAGTGAATTTGGTAAAATACATAAGTAAAGTGGACAGAAATAGGAGAGAGTTGTTTTTCTCAGGTTCATCATAACAAATTTTATTTATTTGGCTGCTATATCATTTGCCAGTAAAACTCAGGGCTAATAAGGCATCTTTAAGGCAACCGCTTGCTAAGTATTGGAGTCTTCTGTTACGGTCAAGACAGGCCTGGACTTCAGAAAAAGAGAAATCAGTCTTTCAATCATAAAGACATCCACAGGCGCAAGATGTCCACAGGGAAGGATCAGTCAAAATAGCTGAAAAATTAATTGTTCCGTATTCCAAGGTGTAGATCTGTGGTGCAGGTTAGGAGAGCATCAGAGGCGTGGGCAGCTCATGGGAGCCCATCACAGTGCTCTGTCTGCAGCCAGAGCGGCAGCCTCCTGAGGCTGTAAAACACACAGTAAAGGGACGGCGCAAAATGCACTTGGTGGGTCAAGCCCAGAAGGCACGATGCCCAGACGGCACGATCAAGCTTCGAACACGCCAGCCCTCGCATCCCTGTGTGGTGCCTTGCAAAATGTCCTAAAGCAAAAACCAGCCGCGCTGGGGCAGTGCCAGAGTGACAGCACAGCAGTGGTGCAGCTCTAAATGTGAGAATAATTTAGCATATAGATTAGATAATTTTGTTGAAACAGAATGGTGGTGCCAAGAAAGCTGCCGCTTCTTGGAGGGAGCTGAGAGCTTTCTTCTCTTCCGACAAAAGTCCCGTGGTATTTAGGTGCAGGAAGTTATTACGGTATTTGGAGAAAGGGGATTTGACAATAATATCAATTATGCTTTGTTTTGTGAGCAATTTCAGGAGCATAGTAAGGGTCAGAGAAGAGGACACGTCTTCTTCCATTGTATGTTTAGTATGGTGTTGCAGAAATACTTTCCTCTTTCCCTGCCCTCCCCTCAGTTAAAACAAAAATGCGTCATTAAAACCAGTAAAAGACACTGAATTTTTTATGCACCCATAAATTTGCCATTGCTTTCTGTCTTCCTTGTGAGAGCTCTGACACACTGTAATGATTCAAATCTGTCCTTTATGTAACTCTATTTTCTTCAGTTAAATTAAAACAGGGGGGAATTAGCCCCTTTGATATTTCTCTTCCAAAGCTGGTTGGAAGTGTTGTACATGTGGAAAATGAGCTTTTAAATGGAAGGAGAATGACTCATATTAATTTAAAACCCAAACTAAAGAGATAATTGCATATACTATAACTTCTGTTATAATGAGGAATTAGTCATAAGTGATTACATAAATTTTAGAGTTCAAATGCTTTTTAAAAACATGTTTAGGGTTAAATCCTGTCCTGGCTGGAACAGAAAACAAAGAGGCATCCTGCCTTTTTGGCAGAGACATTGCTGCTGGCCAGACTAAAATTTATTGGGGTGGGCTCAGGGATTTGTTGAGGAAACATTTTGTTGTTTACCCCAGTCTGCTCACTTATCCAGCCAGTCTCACTGCTTTTTGGCCAATATGGTAATTATTCCTTACTCCTTAGAGCTTCCTGGGCTTTGTGTTCAGATTTGCCCTCTGAAAGCCAAAAGTATTGGAATTTCCCTATTATCTGCCCCTCTCCTTTTTGACCAAAGGTTATCTCTTAGTTTTTTAAAAAAGAAATTCCTAATGTGGAATAGCAATATTCACTGTAAATACTTTTTCTGTATGAACTGTGGAAGAGAGGCCTCGTTCTGTGGACATCCAGCTCCTTATTCAAATAGACTTACTGAATTGATTCGAATTAAAGTGGTAGGCTTAATGAGCAATAACTGAGGAAAAAAACGTTATGCTTTGTATCAGCAAGCCTATATTCCAAATGCCTTGGCAAAAACTTATAGGTGGCTAAACCATCATATGGGTATGAATCATGCAGATGGCTGGCAAAATCATAGCAATGCTATGTGTTAGTATTTATTTTGAAATGTTATATACGTTGGAGTCTCATCTCATCTTAACACAAATCAGTCTTGCCAGTACTGATGAACGAAGCTTTTTTTCAAATTTAATGTTTTTTTGAATGCTTATACTTAGATCTTACCAAATTCCAAATTCTTAAAATAAAACAACAAAGAAACATCTCTCCCCAACCCAAAGCCTGATGTTTTGTATGTACCAGAGTAATTTTGTTTTAAAAGCACAGCTTAGATTTGAAATGTCTCAGTAGAGGGGCATTTTCTTTTACGGTCTTTACAAAGCTTAGTGTAACAGCAGCTCTGATATTTTCTCAGGTCTTACTCATATTATTAGAAGTATTTCAGTGCTCTTTACTAAGTTATCCTGTCTTCAGTCTTGGCTCTTCTTGTTTGTGACACATACCTCAAGGAACGAAACAACTAAAAATGTTTCAGTAACTTAGAAGGGCATGTTCCCACCATTTGGCATTCAGACCTTCCCCTGACATAAAAAGAAATTTTGCTTTTAGGAAGATGTCAGTGTGACAGCTCTTACAAAATAAAACTGATAGGCTGCTGCTGTGTGATTTTTTTTCCGTAATAGAAAGATTTAGTTCAAATAAGTGGCCCTGCATGGAATCACATTGCTCATCTGGGCGTTAGGATGAGGACTCACAAATTTTTCTAGTGAGGGACATTATGGTGCCACATGTGTCCTATCTCCTTCTGAATAAGGTTTTCTTCCTCCTGTGATGCCACAAGAGGTGCCTTCATCCTCCTGGCCCAGCGTGATGCTGAGCCGAATGCCACTCGCTGGCACCTGCGCTCAGGAGGGCGTCCGGGACCTCAGAGGCCATTGCTCTCTTTTTCAGCCTTTTCTTGGATCTGGGGCAAATGATGAGGCTCCTCTATTCTTCTGTTTCTGGATTTTGTTTTTAGGAGGTGGGATGGAAACAGTAATGTCCTGGGTTGTGATGGAAATACCAGTTTGTTTGACCAGGCGGGGAAGTTCCTTAGAACTAATGAGTTGTGTCACCATTACCAAAAATGAGCAGCACCTGAGCTCTGATAGGGATGCTTTTATACAGTCGAACAGTAAATAGATACATATGTTCATCTCAGACATTTCTGTTTTCTCTTACAATTTGTTATACACTAAATCGATTTTTCTTGCTTCTTTTTCTTGCAAATTCTCTCATTAAATTAAATAGTCTAAGAGGAATAGCCGTTAAACATTCATTCCTTATTAATTAAGTGGTTTAAAATCTAGGTCTTTGAACACTTAACTAATTAATTGTGTAAAGCTGGATACAAAGTTAACAGGGAATGAAAGAGTATTACTTTAGGGAAGTGCTTTACAATAAACTAGCAAGCTATCTACCAAGTAGTGCAGAAGCTGTAAGACATTAGCATTCTTACAGGCTGGAGGTGGAGAAGTCTCCTTCCAACAGTAGCTGTGACGGGAGTGAAACCTCTCACATTTATGTCCTGATTATAAACCTATGTGATACCAGGTGAGCTCCAAGTTATTAAATGCTGATAATATCTCTGTGTCCATCACACAACTCCTGTGTCTTGTCCTGCCCTGTTCTGCCTTCAGCCTCCTCTTCTTCCCTTCCACTTCTCCAGCATTTTCAAGAGCTCCTTTAAAAAATGTGAAAAAAATTCCTCTTGGACATTTTGGGTTCTGCTTCTCCTGCAGCCAAATATTTGGTCTGCCCTCTCTCTTGCACCTTCTCAGTTGCGGATGTCACGTTTCATTGGGGATTTTCTATGACGAGTCCCTTTCATTGCCAGCGTGTCCAGCTATTCTATTTCCTACCTTTCAAGAAACTTTAATACTTGACATTTTTCAGTTTTAAAATCTATGTTACTCTGCCAATTGATTTACATAATCCAGCAGTTCCCAATATTATTGACTACCTCACTAGTTTTTAATGTTACTATGAATTTTATTAATGATCACTTATATCTGCTTCTAAATGCAATGTACAGCAGCACTGAACTAAGGCAGATACTTACATTTAAATTTATGCTTTAAGATCTACCAGTTCTATAATTTTAATCCATTTAGCATGAACTTTGTTGTGTAGTGTCATAGTGCTCTTTTCAGTTAGACCATCTTCTGGAAGCAAATCAAATGAGATACAGAATTTTATTCCATCAGCACAGCTACTTTTACAGCCAAGTTTGTACTTTAATGGTAGGACAACTTGCATTTTGTTTGAGAAGGCCTATTTTCCATACAGCCATGTACACTGTAAATAAGTATATTCCTAAATCCTAATTCTTCATTGATTGCATGTCATTGGATATTTTTTGATACTGAGATGCTTGTTCTTTCCCAGAGCCGTGGAGCTCCATGTGTTTCACAGGCTGCTATGATGCATGGGAAACACACAAACTCTGTCTCTCGAAGATCCCAGTGCATGGGAGAACATGCACAACCGCCTGGCCCGAGCACAGCACGCCATGGTGCACAGATGTGTTTTGGAGGTGAGTTTGCACTCATGCCACTGCCCAGGCACCACCCAGGGTCAGGCAGTAAACACACACAGCCACTGAGGCAAAGCAGTCTCCAGTTATATCAGGATGTGAAAGGTGCAGATCTGTGTTAGGTGTATATGAAGGATTAATTTTTTCCCCTGTTTAGCTGATGTGAGAACTTGTGTAGATTTGCTGTTCAGAAATGGGGCAAGGGGAAAACGGTGCTTCTGAATTTTGAAGAATTCAGCTCCTTCTAAACAACCTTTTCTCTTAAGGGAACCTAATACAGTAAAGTTGTGGCTGAGCTTAAGGATCGTATTTGGGCCTGTCTCTTTTCTCCTTCCTTCCTTCCTAATACTTTAATATCCCGAGACTGTAAAAGACACTTCCATCAAGAGTATGCCTGGTACTGACTGAAAGTTTCTGTAACTAGAAATAAAACTACAGGACATGAAATGTCTTATGACAGAACAAAGCAATCCATCAGTTTATAAAATGGATTTTATTATCTGGTCACCTGCAATAGCAAGGGACTGGACTGAATACCCCAGAATGTCTTCCCAGTCCAGTGTACTATGATTAGAAACATAGGAAGCAGCAAATATGTACTCCCTGTTATCAGGTCTCTGCAATGATTCTTTATTGAACTCCAAAATTGGTGCAAGACCTATTGTGTTGGTAATCAAAATCCCTGCTATTGCCAGACTAACTTCTCACAGCAGCTGCACTCCATGAGAGCAGTGAAACCACAGATGAAGATTCGTGGGACCATTAGGGTCATCTAATACACTCCCTCGCAGTTACAAGCTGCATGTTATAAATCATTTTCATAAATATATGAACACAGAAGATAAAACTGAACTATGGTATTAATTCCCGTCTGCAGTAAAGGCAATGACAGCCTGTTCTATCCAGAATTTACTACAGAATCTTACTCCTTCAGTCCAATTTTTTTTTTGCCCTTGCCTCCACTTGCTTTCACAAATCCAGTTGTGAAGTGTGTTCTGGCTTAGATGCTCTGGAGAGAATGGGAGAGAAAGAGACAGCGTTACTGGTGACACTTGGCTAATACATTTCCAGATCCAGGCTAGTCCCTTGGCAGTTATATGTCAAGAAATGGGGATGAATGAAGCAGATTAGCACAGGGCGAGATTCCCAGGTGGTATAAACTGGCATAGCTTTTTTGGTCAGCTTTTCTACTAAATGAAATTGTTTTTCACTTCTTGAAGATGTGAACCCCAAATTGAAGCAGTATGAAGATTGAAAAATAAATAAACCCTATATATTTGCTGTTTTAGTTTCAGAGTTTAGCCCAAACCAGTCTCATTATGAGGTCTGCTATTTATTCACCTCTTTTTCTTTGGCATCTGTCTCTTAACAGATGAGAGTGAATTCTTGCAATTTCTAAGGACTCTCTAATTAAAGATGTTCATTTTGTTGCCTCTTTGCCCCCTAAAAAAGTAATAAGGAAAAGAAATCCAGTGTGAGGCAATGCAATCAACCATCTCCAGCATCCCATTATGAAAACTGCTTGAATAATTCACTTGTCTCGAGTGTCGTTAGTGGATCAGCTGTCAGCCCAGCGATCATGAGGAAGAGCAAAAAAATTCCCACCCAATCACTTCTCTCTCTGTACTTTCACAGCAAACTCCCGTCTCCCTGCTGAGAGAAGCTGCAGCTGCCACCCGGGAGTGAAACAGAAACGTGGTGCCATGCGGGCAGCAAAAATGGTAAGATTTCCCCCAATGTTATTTTATTAAAACAAAACACCTCCCCTCCCCAACATAGCTTTTCCTCCTTCCTAAGCCAGTAACACTCCTGATGACGAGCAGTGAGGCCAATCCTTTTCACTGATCAGATTGGCTGCAGATACAGTAGCCATGCCGATGAGATGCTGCAGTCCTGTTGTATGTATTGTTCTCATTCAATCCACTAAAGATCCTGTATTTCCCTGACAGGCCTATATACATGTTTTAGTAGAGAAACATGTTACAGAGGGCTGAGCAAGGGAAAAGAGTAAGTTTCCTACCCTTGAGACCGAAGTGTCCTGTGGCATTAAGGTATTTTGATTCAATTTCCCAATTTTAAAATGTGGTAAAAATACATAGCTGTCCCTAAAAACGCTGGGGTTTGCAATGATCTCTTTGGATCTGAAGACTGCCAGGGAGCTTTGCTGTTGCTGGTGTCCATAACTCACATTGCAAAAGAGATTTTGTTGTCCCCAAATTTGCCTTTTGGGGATCCTACAAAGTGAACAGCTAACACTCTCAAAGTTTGTGTGTCTGCATTTTGAAGACCGAGGAAAGCCAATGCAAAATCCATGTTTTATAATATAGAAAGTAATAATATAGTCAGTAGCCCTTCTCCATGTGAAAATTGCCTTGAAAATGTAAATGGATTACCAGTTAATTTTGAGAAATACATATCCATTCAGTTCCCCAAGCTTCCTTTCACCCAGCGTCCCAGGGGTGCAGTTTGAGGATTAAGGAACCAGCAGCTATTTCATAGCTATGTTTGAAGACCAATTTGTACTTGCGTGGCCTGGTGCTATTGACAGTGTTAGGACTCCAGCAAGCACCTGTAGACTGTCTGCTTTAATTTGCTGAGCAGCTGGTAGGTAAATGATGATATTTCAGAGCTAGCACAGAAACAGCAAAGCTCTGCCTGTATGCCAGTATTTACCCAGAGCCTGGATGGATCAGAAAGAAATTTGATAAAGGAAAAGGGAAGTCAGCATTGAAATTGAGACCTTTTTCCTCTCCAGAAGGATGTGTTAACCATGGTAGTGCTTCAGACAAAAGCCTCCTGAAGCTGCGTATGTCTGATGGGCAGTGTTTTATCAAGTCCTTTCCTCTCTTAATTTCTCAAAATCATCAACTGAAATTAAAGAAAGGTTCAGAACATGCCTGTCAATGCCTAGACTATTCCCAAGCTTCAGGACAGAAGGTTGTAATAGATTTGGTTCACACTGCTAGCAGGATAATGGGCATGTGTAAAAGTTTTGGACTGCAAAGATCCGCACGGTTTAGAGAATCCCTCAATTCCCAAGTAGCTCCTTGGCATTATTGTTTTCATATCAGCCACATCTATATTGCGTATAAATTGCTTTGGGTTTCTTGGGGTGAAGGGCTTTAGATAAGCGTAAATTACTGCGTTGCCTGTAATTATTTTGAAGTGGTGATTGCTGGTCCATGCATTTTATTTGTATTGTGGGGGGTTATGATTCTAGTATAGAGATATGGCAGCTTCGGAATTGGAGAAGAAATATGTTCTGAGACTTTGATTTATGTTTTTCTATTCTGCTCTTTGAACATAAGTAGGAGGGCAAGAAGGAGAGCACGAACATCTAGTGAACGTGCTCCTGCGGTGTAATTCATCTTTGAGACTGAAACAGCAGGTTTATAAACTTGGTTAAGCAAGCTCCAATTTCTCTGCTCTTTTTCTTACACCTGCTGGAAGCACTTTTGACAAATCATGGACTTTAATAAAACCATATTTTCAAAATGATTTGGAAAATATACTGCAATCAAAATAATGGTTGGATTATGTGTTTGGAGCTCGTGTCCTTTTATTGTGTGTGCAGGATGGCTATGTTACATTTGTCTCCGAAGTTATAAGCAGATGTAATGAACAGCGCTTGCCTACAGGTACTGTAGCTGTTAGTGAAGCCTGCATTTGAGGCCTTCAGCATCCCAATAAGCATAAATTGTAGTATTTTACCTAAGCTGAGAGCAGGATAATATAATTTCTGGATTTAGTTATTAGAAGATTGCACAATTGCTGGAGAATATGTAACTGCACATGAGACTTAGTTGTTCTTGACAAATTCCTCCCAACACTGTGAGTCCCACAGGTCCTCAACAGCTCTCTGGGATTTACTAAAAGGCTCACAGCCCAACAGAAAGAAGAAATCATTCTAATCTCCTATCTTCTTCCTTGATTAGTTTGAGCATTGCGACACTGAATGTAATTTCCATTGAAACAGTCCTTGGTTCATTGCAAAGTACAAGAGTGGAAGATCCACACTGTTTTTCCTCTTGTAATGTTCTACTTCTTTATAACCAGAATATGAAAAGGATGCTAAAATATAAGGAAATGATTTCTATGCATGTTTAAGTGATATTGGAATGAGCAGCTGGCAGTAACGTTGCATCTCATTAGCAAGGTAGTATTTCCTAACTAGTTGGATATGATACTTGATGTCACTAAAACTCACTGATGTGTATGTGTGAAGGTACATTGGTACATGGCAATGAGATGCAAACACCTCATAATTCTAACAAAAGGAAGTAAAACTGTTCACAATGATTTTGGGCAGCCAAAACTTTCACAGCTTGTCAGCTGAAACGCAGCAGCAATCATGGTGGCTGAGTAGTGTGGGCTTATGACTGACACACTTGCGATTGAAAAGAAAGAGAGAGATAAGGGTGATTTCAGATGTTTTCTTATTGAAAAAGTATCACAAATCTGAAGAGACTGAGAAATGTTACACATGGAAGAAGAGGACTGTCTTCCAGGAACATGCTAAACAGCAGCATTTATGGCTATAAGCAATAGCAGTCTAGGGCATAGCATGGCCAATTCTGGTCCTGGACTGCAACCGCACCATCATCTTTATATGTAGGGATTATATCTAAACTGTAAGGTTTATTGCCTCTTTCGTTACTGATGCTTTGGCCAGGCTCTTCCTTCAAGTTCCTGTGGTCTGTCTTCTCCCACCTTCATTAAAGTAGTGGTTTAAGCTTTTTCCCCACCAGCGCCTTCCTTGTACCATCTTGCATTTTCATTTACTGAAGCAACGGTTAGAGACTGTGCAGAATCCTTAGTTTACCAGGTAGGTTCACTCTCAGATATCAACACTACCAAAACAACTGCTAGCAGCTTGCGTGACGCTGCTGCTGTTCTCAGGTTGCTCTCTCTTGCCCCAGAGGTGGGGAGACACAGCAATGTCCTTGTAACAGCCACCTTGGAAATCCAAGCTGCAGTGCTTCTAACTGCGTTGTTTGCTATCCCATCTTTCACCTTGTTCAATTAAAATGATGGCTTTTGCCATGACAGACACATGTATACAAACTATGCCCAACCAATAAATTAATACTGTGAAGAAAGAATAAACCAGAAGATTAATCACTAACCTGCTATTTTATACATGTGGCAATGAGTTAGAGCTTTCTTCAGCATCCTGGGAATCTTATAAAAATATCTTTAAAGTGAGGAGACAGAAATGCATGTCTTGTAGGGAAAAGAGACTTTGGATTGGCTTGAGGAGCAGAAAAAGCATCTTTTCATTTCTGATGGCAACCACTCCTTGTTGCTCCTCGAGCAAACTACTCTGCAGTGTTTTAGGAAAAGTACTCATTTGATTGGAAATTATCTTTCATCTGTAAAACCCCATCATGTTATGTGCTATTAGATTTACACTGAGTGAAGGAAGGGAGTTTTGGTCTGTTATTCAGTAACATTGAAGCATAATGTTGGGAATAATTATGGTTTCAAGTATTATTCTTCTAAAGTAGGTTTTTTTTTTCTTACGCCCACAGGTGTTAGCATGCCTCTAAATTTTTGCTTAGGTTTGTAGTAACCCAGATAGATGAAGGAAAAAGGTCTACAGTAGCCAATTTGCTTTCTCTTTTTTTGCTGTTGTCATTGAACTTTTCTGTTTTGTTTAATCTGGAAAGCGTCTTTCTTTCCTGCAGCCTCTGAGATCTAACATAAAAACCCCTACTCCCCCACTTCAGTCTCCGTAGCTACAAACTATTAATTAAAACTTCAAACCCTTTAAATATGTGAACTTTCCTTTTTTTTCATTCGGGCTGATTTCAAGATGCTACCTCGACACACAAACAGCTCGGGGTAAAATTTCTTAGCCCAACACAATGGCTCAGAATGAATTTTGCTTGCATGTGATATCTAGTGCAGATATCCCAGATGCAGCAGAAATTGCGGGGTAACTTCTTCATGTTGAGGGAACAAAGAATTTGATCAGATCAAGTTCTGTCATAGTAAGCTTGGCAAAGTCTTAACAACTTTGCAGGACTACCTATTAGGTACATAAATACTTGGAAAGCTGGACTGACTGTCAGTGTAGGAATTCTTATAGTGTTTCAGAAGTTTAGCTACCAGCTGGGGTCTGATCTTTAAAAAGGGGGGGTTGCTTCTAAGTGGCTTGTTATATATACTGAAAAGAAAGGAGAGGATCCTGCTTAGACAGAGTACCCTCGGTCTTGCTTGACATTTCACTCAAGCTTGTGTCCTAATCTTGAACCTTCAATAAAACCCCTCTGGACTATGGATTTTGGATATGATCTCAACCCAGAAATACGATGCTCAGGCCTATCTTCAGTGAGCAAAAATGTCCCTGGAGGATCAGGGCTGTGATGTTCTTGCAGACTAATTGTTCTGCATGGGGTTCAGTGTTTTCCATGGCAAGCAAGATTGTAAGGCTTAAAGAAGAATAAACTTGTACAGAAAACCACTTCACACTACTTTTGGCATGCCTCCAGTATTTTGTGACAGTTCCTGGGTGCTGTGCTATGAGACTGGGAACATGGCTAAGCTCATAGGTAGGGAGATGGTTAGCTGTGTTCCTCTAAGTCTTCACGTGTGCAAAAACATTACTAATCCTGTAGCTCTCACATGGTAGAAATATTGAATCCTGTTAGCAGTGTGAGTAATAGTTATGCATGAAATTAAATCTACTTCTCAAATCAGCCAGGTTCGCCTTTTTCTTTTCAGAATGCAATAGCTCCTGCAGATAGAAGGCTAAATGAATACAGTAAGATGGAGCATAGTGCTCCTGGGCTCTACTATGGACTTCATGTGAGATTGAAGAAAAAGGATTTGTTCTTCTTTCCTGAAGCTCCTCATGTGTAAAGTATGTGTATCTGTCAATTTCTTTTTTTTCTATTTCCTACATTTTTGAGCATTTTCTGGCTAGTTTGTAAACGCTATGCGAGTGGTACATTCACACTGCGCAGAGTATAACTTTGGTCTCTGATGTTTAAGGAATGACCGCAATGTAAATACTTGTTCTTTCCTCATTCCCTGTCTGAGTCTGGTAACAGGCATACACACAACAGACTGAAGGGATCCTAAAGATACTCTTTGCTTCTGCCACTGCTTGTGATTCATCAGAATTCATTCAGCAGTCTAGAGAGACCTGCTAAGAGGTGCCCTGCGAAGTACCACTCATAAAGTCACCTACTGTCTGTGCAGGTTTTTGCAGGCAACACGTTCAGTTCATTCAGGCACAGACCATTTTCTCTTGCCTCTGCTTACAGCTTCCTATCTCAAAAGCCGCTGGCTTCTCTTCCCTGGTAACAAGGCAGTTGTATGCAGGCTGTTTTTCACTTCCATCACTTCTCACAACATAGTCCCCGTACTGAGCCAGTGATATGTAGACATTACTGATCCTATTTTCATGACAGCCCGTGTTTGCAGGCAAAATCTTGTCAGAACAATTCATTGTTATTGTAACAGGGAGGATTTTTTCATCTTCTGGCTGTAACTTAATACAACTCACCTTCACTTTTACAGAAAATTAATTGAAGGAATCATTGTGCATGTACCAGAGTATTTTAGAACACCTTTTGTTTCTAAAAAGAGGTACAAATATTTAATCTAAACAATTTCTATTAAAGTAAATGTAGTGAATAAGAGCAGCAAGTAATCATAACAAATGTACCCATATACCTCTGCGGATATTGGCTTGTAAAAATGAGGAAGATCTATACTTGTTTCTTCATCAGTTTCCATATATTGGACTGGATATTATGAGTTTTGAGCATGTCTTTAAGCAATGGTGTGAATTCTCCTTGGTTTTGTTCAAAATATCAATTACTGAACCACACTGGGCTGTTCAGAAAACACCCCTCAAAACCTGAAGACAGTAAGCTGTGAGGGAATTTTCGGCTAGTAAAAGGACTGGAAATACATTCAGTGAGTAGGACAACACATTGCAGAGGTAACGCAGTGCTTTCTCAGTGGGAGAACTGTCCACCCTGAGGAATCCCTCATTCCAGTAACCAAACATTGACATTGTGGGCTAACAGAGCAGCAGCAGTTCCTGGCACTGCAGCCAGACTGAAGCCTGGCATCCCCGCTGATTTATTGAGTCTGTCTGAAGTTACGCTTTACTTCAGGGATTTCTCCTTCACGTTGCCTCCCTCAGCTGCAGCCAGACCGCCAGCTGCAGGGGACGTGGGGGTGGGCACATATGCACGCACGTGTGTGCATATGGCCTCGTTGCCATCCTCCAGAACAGCTTTTCCTGGGGTACCTTGAGCTGCGTGTGAACTTGCTGGCCACGACCAGCACTGTACGATAGCTTCTGGCCTTTCCATTGACAGCTGTGTGGGGTAAGAGGAAAGAAATAGAGGATTTTTGCACAGTTGACTGGAGGGAGGCTATTGCCCTGTCTTTGTTTCACGCAAGCCCAGTGTCGACGCACAGTGCAGCTCCCTGTAGTTAATAATTCTGAGGAAGCCGGCAGCCTAGCAGTGATCCCGAGTCAGCCTTCCTTGCAGTATAAAACTTCTTCGTCCATAAACAGAGAAGTCTGTAATCTGATTATGAACGGTTGTGAATTAGAAATTGAGTTCACTCATGTCAATAGCTGCCAATGTATGCGAGTGCAGAATTATGCCCTAGGTATGTGGAACAGCAGTAAGAGTAATGTTATGTACTTGCATAAAACAGAAAAGAAACAGCTATAGAAAAACAAGTTGTCATGAAGTATATATAATTACCAATATACACTTTAATTTTTTATTTCTCAGAATGGTGATTATACAATGTAATTCATGAAACGTGACTTAAAAAATGAAGAAAGGGTTGTGGGGATTTTTTTAAAGAACATAAGGCTTAGAAAGCAAGCGAGCAAGCAAGAGGCAGGAAAATGTGTGGCCAGGGAACTATATTGGGAGTTACTAACAGCAGGTTACTGCAGGACTTGAATAGTGATCAGGAACCTTTGGGAAACGCCGTCTCCAGCAGCAGTTCGGTTGCCCATGGCCACTCATGGTGTTTGGACAGTGGGGCAGGCAGGGTTTTCTGTCAGAAACAGGGATTCTCTTTTCATTTAAAGTTTCTGGAGAACTTAATCAATTTTCCTGGCTGATCATGTTGATTTCTTACTCATTTTAAATATTCAGGAAGGAGGTTTGTTCAGTGCGCTGAGGGGCTGCTCCGACACCAGCAGGTACCACCTGCTCTATTGCAATATGTAAGAGAGGCATCTGCTCACAGCTTTAATATTCTCCAGCATATTTTGGTTATCACTCAGTTATTTAATTGCACCCTAAAGGCACTGAAATTTTTGAAAACCTCCTTGCAGGGCTAACGTGCATACTCACATTAGCAGTCAACATCCAGGGTGAACTGCATCTTGCTAAGCAGCCAGTTCCCAAAGAAGATTACACACTACGGAGGATTAACGGCTGCGTCGAGGAACCAGAGGGATGGCAGTGAATGACATTACTGGAGAAGTAAACAGCAGAGAGGTGCTCTGGAGGATTTCAGTCGGCATGTTGTGGAATCCCACTCTATTGATCTAACTTGTTTCTGAGATATTATGTAATGACAAATGATGCGCTTACAGAGTCATTACAACTGCTGATCACCCTTCTTAGGTTCATACTCTAATTAGGTTCCACCTTCCGAGAGCAGGAGGTTAATCAGCAAAATTTATGCTTTCTAGGAATAGATATGCTAAAATTTGTGAAAGTTCATTTAAAAACAATGCCAGCAGATTATTGATCTTTTCTCTGTCTTTGGCAGCCTTTTTACCCAAGCTGCTTTTTCTTTGTTATTATAAGGAAGAGATTTCTATGTTAGCTTAAAGCTGGTTTGGGGGCTTGCATGGAAGGTCAGCCACTGTGAAGCATAAAATCAAGCATAAAAACTTGACGCAAAGTTCTCATAGGAGCTTATAAAAATCCACAGATACTTAGTCCAACTAAAAATATTGTGAGTTCATTCTTTTGGCTTAAAGTAGTTCCCATCTGAGATTGTTAAACACAAATATATTTCAAGATGAAGAAGAAGAATGTCTTTGAATCCTGCAGGTTGCCTCTGCTTGCTTGAGCTCCCGGTGCCAGTAACTCGAAGTCATCATTTTCTTTTCAGAACAAATGTTTGGGCACAAGGCAGAGTATGGGGAAAGTTAGATGGTTAGCCCTTTTCTCAAACAGTCGTTTACTCATTCCCTTCTTCTCGATACCAACCGAAGAACCTTCAAGTCGAATCATAAGTCTCCTTTTTCTGTGAGTTCTTTTTCCCATCTGTATCTATTAAGTTTCACTCCTGCCTGCATACGAGGGAGGAAGGTGAAAGAGCTCTGCTGAGCCCCTGATATGCTTGCTAAATGTGTTTTTTATTGCTCAAAATCCAATAAATCTGATAAGGTGAAGGAGGGTAATGCGAGCAAGTCCTGCAGGCTAGAGGCCAGCCCGGATGCCGCACTTGTGGTACCTGGAGGTGACCGTGTCTGGGCCAGGAGGGACCCTCTTGCTGCGCCTTTACTCTGCATTCAGCTTCCATCGGAAATGACATTTTTCTGGGTATTACTGGAGTAAACACTGTCTGACTGCTCTCCCCTCTCTGGAGGGGATGTTTCTACCCAGGGCTGGTTCCCGTACTGGGCTTCCTCGGCAGCTTTCTGCAGACTGAGCAGAAGACCAGTCTTTTCCTCACCAGCTCAATCTTTTTTGCCGTCCGCTTGCAGCAGTACCTGTCTTTGAGTTAAGATGTGCAAAATGAATTTTTACTTTGGAGATATCAGATTTGAGATGATTTAAAGCAGATTTCCTTCCAGGAAATTCAAATCTTCTGAAAATGAACCCCACTTAAAAGAGCTCAGGTGGACATCTGAAGTCATGACAAGATTTACAAGCACAGCTCAGGGTCCCTGTAGTCCTCCTGGAGTACACGTTGAGCTGCGAGCACAGCAAGCTCTCAGCCTTCTCCCTTTGCCTGTTTCTCCCTCGCAGAGCGAGATGGACCTTCGCTGAACGCAGGTGCCTCTGGGCAGGTGCTCGGAGGAGATGAGTGGCTGCCTGGCAGTTCTTCATGCCGCTCTAAGCACAGCTTGAAGTCTTTAGCAAAAGTTTTGTTTTCTTGCATCCCTACCTTTTTGGACATGTTTTGTACAGTTTCTTCAAATTACTTAAAAAAAAAGGGGGGGTAGGGAGGAAAACCAAGAGACAGAACCTGATAATGAGCTCAACCTGGGGCCTGAATTTTTAAAAGTCATTTTATTTTTGAGCAATAGCTTCCTGCGCTGGGAGTGTAGCTTTTGATACGGTATCAAATAGTGCTCAACAGCCTCCCTCTTGAAAGAACAGATGCTTCAGAGATGCCTGAAGCTGGAGTCTCACGCAGCGAGAGACTCCAAATCAGCAGTTTCTTTGGGAGATTTGTGCCATGGCTTCTGGCTCTAGTCTGTCCTTTTTCTTCTTTGCTTCCTCCTGAACCGACTTTACCTGCCCTGGCTGCAGTTTCATGCACCCCTCAAAGACGTCCCTGGAACGCCTTGGTTTGTGGCACACTCTGTCTTGTTTTACTGGGAGGTTTCTCTAAAGTAAGAGATCATTTAAGAATGTTATCTATACACAAAATATTGCTTGCTCATTATCAGCCTGAGGTGTCACAATCTGCTCACAGAGCTTACCAGCTTCCATCCCCAAATCCTCTGGCTTTGATACCAGCTCTGGGCTGGTGGAAAGAGCATTTCGTAGGATTCTGGCAAGTCCTGCTCATGAGACTGGAGAGGATGGTTTTTTAGACTGCACCACGAACAAACCCGCAAAAAGTTATTTGGGTAAAAGTCTAATCAGAGCGGCATTTCTTCTGATCTATGGGGAAGCGTGGAGCCGTTGCAGTACTTAACAAAGCCCAGAGATTTCGGGAATCCCCGTGTGTGCTGAGGCTTGTGCCTCGTACCTGTGTTACACAATAACTCCTGTCTCCCGCTACCGCAGTGGGCTGGAGTCGGTTTAGAACCGAAGGAAGAGGCGGCAGAAGGGAAAGGAGAAAGTGCCGGGCAACAAGCAGGAAAGAGCAGCCAGCATAAACTTTCTGTTGCAATCTTACTGATTTCAGCCACGACCACTGCGGGCTTCGGCTTTCACGGAGTTGGGGCTGATCTCGCCCAGCCTCTGCTGCCCGGCCCCGGGGGCGAGGGCGGCGCTCATCGGCTGGGCGACCCCCGGCCCCGGCTCGGCTCGGCTCAGCCCCGGGCCCGGCGGGCGGTGCGGGGCGGTGCCGGGCGGGGCGGAGCGGGCGGGCGGGCGGCCCCCGCCGGGCGGAGCTGTCGCGGCGCCCCGGGGTGCGGAGCCGCCGGAGCCGCAGCCGGACCCGGATTCCACCGCCCCCCCCCCACCCCCGCCCCGGTCGCTCCGGAGGCGCCGGGAGCCGCGGGCGCCCCGTGCCCTCCCGGCGCCGCAGCCCGCAGCCCGCCGGAGCCGGCGGCGGCAACAACATGAACCAGACGGCGACCGTGTCCCACCACGTCCAGTGCCAGTCCTCCCGGGCCGTCAAGGTAGGGTCGGAGCCCGGGCACCGCCGGGCTCGGGCGGGCGGCAGCGGGGCTCGCCCGGTCCCTCGGCGGGAGCGGGGCTGCCGCCTCGGCGCCCTCTTGCCTGGCGGCGTAGCGGGGGAGGAACCGTGCGGGGCACGGGGAAAGTTTGCTCAGGGTCAGGGCGAAACGCCGCAGGGGCGGGGGGGGGGGGGGGGGGGGTGTTGTTGCTGACAACTTTGCCCGCCGGTTCCACCGTGGCCCCCCCGGCCCCGTCTCCCGTGGGGCCGGCGCTCCGCTGCTGTCGGCTGCGCCGCCGCCGGCTCCCTCGGCGGGTCTCTTCCCGAAGTTTGCCCCGGGGGAGGTGGCTACTGGGCACGGAGCTGTTGTGGCCTCCCTAATCGTTACTCTGTAGTGACGGTGCGGTTAAGGGCTGGGGTTGAAGAATGCCGTGTGAAATCGACTCGGGAGTCCCGATTTTGCCGTTGCCCGCTCGGAACGATCCTGGAAGATGGGAGGTTGGGCGTTTGCTGGTTTTGTTGCCCTCAGGTGTGAGAGATGGGTGTGGGTGCGGTGGCTGGACAGGGGGGAGGATGGGGGGGGAGACCCCAGGGGAACAGAGGGCTCTCTCCTTCACTGCCTTCTTCCCCAGCCTCGGGCACGATCCTGCCGCAGCATTGATCGAAAACTACTTTCTAGCCGAGTTCCTGCTCTCTACAGTGGTAAAATGAAATCCCTAAACAGATTTGTATTCACTAGGCAGTATCTCTGCACAAGTAAGTGGGGCTTTTCCTGAAATAAAATAACAGTGCGATCAGTGACACTATTTGATTATTGATTCTCCGTTCTGAAAAAACAACAACAAGAAATTTTACACCAGCTATTTTGTTTCATAAAACGACGAGGAAGCCTGAAAAGTTCACTTCAGCGCTTTGCCGTCGGTGACTCAGGATCGCCCAGTGCGAGGCTGGCTCCATTTGCTGGCAAAGTTGGAGGGTTTGGGCTTTGTTTGTCTTCTCAGAAGGAGCAGCTGAACTGCCCATCGTGTTAGAAAACTGTCAGTTGGGCTTTATCCAGTTAGTGCTGGGAAAAAAAGTCATGACTTAGAGCTGAGGCAGGAGGGGATTAGAGGTATAAATCTTCTATTAGCACTGTCATTTTTATATAGGCTGCATTACGCTTCGCAGTGTATAATCAGTAATGCAGAATGTCTGTATGCTCGGGGACGAGGTGGGGGTTGACCTGTGGCTCTAATGACCAGTTGTGTAACGTGTAACTGCATCCATCACACCATAAACGGCCACTTAGTTCATGCTCAAATGGGCAAGGTCACAGGAAGTGATGAATTACAATTGCCCTGGCCCACTTCAAAGAGTCAGCGTATATAATATTAAATTGCTTAAAACCATTTCATCCTCTCTAGGTCTATCTCTGAAAGTACAGGAGAACGGAGAGCAGTGTGGTACTTGCTCTGGGAAGTATTCTCCTCTTACATTTGGGACAGCCAATGCTAATTTTTCACTGACAGCAACATTTATAAAATTCATTTGACTGGCCTTCCAAACCAAAACAACAACCGATATCAATATGCCATTAAAAAAAAAAAAAAAAGACCCAGATGAGTCAATAGTCTTCAAAAAGAGAGAACATGAATCAGAGCCTTCCAGACATGAGTCCATTTTACAACCGACACAGTAATACTGGCACCATTAGAAAACTGTCTCATTTTTCTGCTCTTAATTCAATGTGTCAGGTGTAAAATGTGCTTTATAAATAGTTGCAAGTGCTTCCATGCTAGGCAAATAGATACTCCATGAGAAAGTATTTATGACCATAGATGAGCAGTAACTGCCATATGGTAGTGAGGACCTTGTCTTGGAAATCACTTCAAAAATACGTCGTTAGTGACCAGACAAATGTAAACTGTGTATTAATCATAACTTGCCAAGAAACAGTACTAGTTCCAGCAATTACGGAGATTCAAGAAAAAAGGTTACAGGAAAACTTCACACCTGCTGGAACGAGATCTATAAAACCGCTTCTTTTTTGTCTTTTTGTTATACTTTATGTTTCTCTGCAACCCACTAACCCATGACATCTTGGCTCCTGTGCGTTACGATCAATGTAATGTTACTTCTCAATGTTTTTTGGCTCAGCTACTCACTGCTCTGTAACACAGCATAAACTTTTGAATCCGTGTAAAAAAGAGTAGAATGATCCACTTGTCCAGTAAATTGAATTGTGCAAACTTTATCCGTGACAGCTCCTGCTCTGAATCACCCTGGGGCTGCAGGAGGGCCAGTGCTCGGATGTAGGGACATCCCGTCCCTTTCTCATATCCTTCTTTGTTGAGGGAAGGGTGCAACTTTTTACATCCATGAGCACTTAGAACTGAGTGTACTGCATCCGAAGTAGCGTTGGTGATGGAGGAACAAGCTGACAGAGGAAATCTAATAAAAAGCAAGAAAAAAAGCCCAAAGATACCAAGCCCCCTGGATAAAATGCAAAATCTCCTAATAAAGCCTTCTTTTACCTCTAAGCCTTTTTACAGCTTTTCTGAAATGATTGCAAATCTTACCACCTTGCTGGCACTACTGTGAATAATGATCTTTCACTCAGATCTGTAAGAAAAACTTTTAGGGTCTAGCTGGGAATGCTAAAAACCTGCCTTATTTCTGTATCATTACAGCCTCAACTTCAGGAGTCCCCCCCCAGGGCAATGATCCTGGTTTTATTCTTCACACTCTTGGCTCATCTTGTCAACACGACAAGTAAATTAGGTCTTCCAGGGGAATCACTCTGTTGTTGTGCACTTTCATGTTGCACTGATGGCCAAATGATTTTTTAATTTTTTTTTTTTTTTACCCTGACAGAGAAAAAGTCTGTTAAAGCATTGTTTTCCTTGTTAGGAGGAAAAAAGAAAAAAAACCACAACCCAGAAATAGAAAAGAATTATTATCTTGGCTGGCTAGGGTCTGCCTTTATAAATTCTTTCAAACCAAACATTTGTACTGAAATTACAGGGACCATGAAACAGAAATACTTATGTCTTGCTCTTAACACAGTCAGGACTACAATTTGCACTTAAAAAAAAAAAAAGAGGAGTTAAGCTAATATTTCTGTGGCTTTCTACATTCTTTAATAATAAAACATTCTCTACCAGATCATGACTCTCTGCTGTTATCAACCTAATATTGATCTGACTGTGAGCTGGATTATGGAAGGAGTTACTAATTGGCATTTCAGAAGCACATAATTACTGTGTAATATAATATGTATGTTATACCCTTTTATTCTACTCTTCCTTCTTCCCTGCCTTCCTTTCACTTTTATTTATTCATTAGCTTTTAGATTGTAAACTATAAAAGGCTAGTACAGATACGTCCTTAGCAAAAATTCTGCAGCAAGTTTCATCAGTACCCAGGGACAGTATCAGGAATTTTTACATGTCAGGTTTATTGTAGTAGTGTTTTAACACTCACTAATTGATGAATAGTGGTGTACTAATAGTTTTCTTATTTACAATTAAGTTTTCTTATTTACAGTTAGGTCAAGGAGCACATATTTAAAGGGGGTTTGTTGTGTTCCCTGTGGACTTAGATGTGTCTTTACAGCAACTAAGATTTTTACACCAAACCTGCACCTGAGCAGGAAACATCTGCCTGCTCCTGCAAACTGCTATACACGCACCTACTCCTAAAGGGAGTGAGATACTAATATGTAGCTGTTCCTGTTCATAAAGGCTGCTCGGTAATACTTTTCAGGTTGAAACTTCAGGTAGTTCGATCTTTAAATGCCTGCAGGATGTGCACAAAACAGGCTTTGTGCAGGTATGGGAATCATTCAAATCTACCAGCTGTTTAGGAAATAAATCCCTATAAAATGAGAACAGCATTTCTGAAATCCATTACATCAAAAGCAAGTCACTAACAGATAATCTCAGTGAGTGTTCAATTGTGAATTATCCAGGATAATACGTAACAAAGGGCAGAAGTAATACAGGGCTGTGTCATTGTTGGGAAGGCAGTCTATGGCAGCATACTAATGCAAAAAACCCAAGAAAAAGTGATACATTTAAAACTAATAGGTTTGCGTGGTATTTTGTTTAAGGCATTAGATGATGAGAGCGCTGCCGTGCCCTGTGGAAACACGTTTATGTTGCCGCGTGAGGAGCCACAGCTCTGGGGAAGCGCAGTGCGGAGGTGGCAGTGGAGGCTGGAGGCAGGCTGGCGGTGGGGAGGGCAGGTCGCTGTCACGCCTCTGGACCTGGCCATCTCAAAGTGCATGTTTAGAACAAAGTAAATGTTTTTATTTTTGTAAATGCTGAGCAGATGTACGATGCCCTTGTGTTTATCGTGTTCTTGACACTCAAGTGATATAGCACTAATCAAAGAGGCTGGCTTGGAGCATGATAGAAATGCCTTGAGTCTTGATCCCTAAAAGCATTTTGGGCTCTTTTGCATCCTCATCGTCTGCAGTTGCTTTTCTTCTGTTCTGGCAAACTGGTTTTGATCACATTCGGGTTGAGTGGAGTTGCTGGTGTGATTTATTAGTATTTTGCAGACCAAAAATACAGCCATGATGACACATACGTATGTATGGGGAGAACAAGCTGGAGGTCTCTAGATGGAAATTTGAAGAACTAATCACAACTTGTAAATCTTCCCATTTCCATGTATTACCTTTGTGTATTGTTTCAGTCTCCTTGCCAACATCTGTACTACCAGAGAATAACCAGTGCGTTTTCCTTTTAAAAACAACCCTTCCTTCATCGTAAGAAGATGCACAGTTACAAATAAGAAGCCGCAGGAATGAGTTAAAAAGCATTTGAAATACTTATCTTTTCCCCTTCCAGTCTATGAAGACACAGTTGCTCTTTGTCAAAGGTAACATCAAGATTCGTTTTATTTAGGTAACTTCCAATGGGTACTGTTGTCCTAAAAGCGGATTCGTTTACCCGGTGTACAAGCCAATAATACACAGAGTCGAGGTATTTTCAAATTAATTTCATTGATGCGCATGAATGGGTGCCTGTCTCAAGACAGCACACCTTTGTCTCAAAAACTCGCACATTTATATACATAAGTAATACATATTCATTATTATTTCCCTTAATGATTGGTTTTCTTCTTCACCTTTCATGTAAATTAGTGCACAAACTCCGTCTTCTTCCTTCATTGTCTTCTTTTGAGTAGGTGGTATCATCTGAGTAGGTGGTCAATGAGTCGGTGGTCGCGATCTCCCCCTGTAGGAATTACCTTTTACCTACTTCTTCCCTAATCTCAGGAGTTCCAAGCGGTTCTTCAGGGTTTATTGGCCAGACCACAATCCATTACCTTTTCTGACATAAAGCCCCATTGTCTAATAGTTAGTTCCTAAACCCTAAATCATGCCTAGTTATTGTTTCCCTATTTTAAATATTAACTGATGGGGGCTGTACGCAGGACTTCAGCAGTTTCCTGGTTATTTCAATCATGTTATACATATTAACTCATAACAGTACCAGCTGGAACAAAACCAATACTAGTAAAAAAACCCCCACAGTACTAGTTAAAAAAAAGAAAAGAGAAAGGGAAAGAGATGCCATCAAATCCCAAGTTCATGCTGTAAGGCGTGGTACAGCGTCAGCGTAGTTCTGACGCTCAGGCACAGCGGATCCCGGCAGCAATTGCTCAGCGCTCCTCAGCAGAGATGGAGGTGGCCGGGGTCGTTCCTCGCAGGGGAACGCGGTTCCATTGCCTGCTGTGAACTTGCTGGTGGGTTACATTTGTTGGCTCTTCCTTGCATGTACAAATTGTTAATATGCTTTCAAAACTTTCCGTTCTTAATTCCCCGTTCTTTTCATAAAACTTAAAAGCAATTAGCAAAAAGTGTAAATGTTGGATATTTCTATATGTTTAAGTACATATACCGATTCTGTGGTATAGATTTGATATATATATAATATATATAGCCACACACACCAGTGTATTCTAATACATATACAATTTATAGCTTTCAATTTAATGATAATGCTAGGAATTTAGAAGGCAGTCATTTTAAAACTAATATACACAAATATACATGAATATTACGATAAACTATATTTAATATTAGGTTAGTACTTTCCTGGCTTGTAATCATATAAAAATTTTCCTACTTCATATCATTACTTTAAGAAATATGGCATTAAGTTTGATTCTCTTTGAAGCCACTTGAGATATGGGTCTGTGAGTGTTAGATAACACTTTTCTGAAAGGATACCACATCATGAGGAATTTAATCTTTCTCATTCTTAATCCAAAACTGTTTTACTAAACATATGTAAAGATAATTTAGTCATTATTTTGTTCAGTATTTCATTCTTAAACTTAGCATGGTAAGACTTGCATGCTGTCTACCAACTGAACATTGTTTTGGAATTTATTTAGGACCTTTCATGTTTAAAGATTTTTATCTGAGGTCCTCAAATTGAATTATAAATGTTAAATTATGCAACATCCAGGTTAGTGATTGTGTTGTGTTAATCGTTTGACAGTTTTTTGGATCAGTGACTTCAACTTCTCACGTGTTGACAACACCCAGTGTACTGGCATATGTGCCAGAAGCAAAGAATCATCTTGGGGGCCTACAAATTAACCTCTACAGTTCTTAAAAATGAGGCACCTGATAATGGCAGAATGCCTCAGGGGCTTTTTGTTTCAAAGAAAGAGAATTAGACATGCAGGTTCCTTAGACTGTGAATGGAGTTAAGAGTGATTCACAGCAATATACGCCAACCCAAGGTACCAAAGGGAAGGCAACAGCTAGAATCAGAGTCATCAGCTTAATTAAAGAGTCTCCAAAGTCCTAAGCTGTGAAGTTAATGCAAGTGCTGCAGATGAGGGTGTGATTTATTTCATATTAAATTTAACCGGTAAAATAGTTTGAGTGAATTGTGCTTTAAAATGCTAATTTCTCAGTGTTGACAGCAAAGGGAGCACCAGCTAACAAGCTGAATGGTGGGCGGGTGCTGTGAGCATCTAATGGGTCTCATCCCCACATCAGAAGTGCCAGAAGGAGGGAGGATGCTGGTGCCATCCAGGGGCCTCAAGGGAAATGGGATAGAGTCCAGAGATGTTTAAAGCTTAGTGTTAATGATGCTGGTCTTGAGCTGGTGACCTCTTCCCTGAGGATATATCAGAAAAATAATCTGAAATTTTAGTTTGGAAAGAGGGAGACTGGTACTGAACCGGTTTGTGACTCTACAACACAGAGAAGGCTGTTCAGTTTGAGTCTGTGTGTGACCTTACAGAGGGAAAAGGATGTGGAGGGCGAGCCCTGTGGAAGTTTTACAGAAAGTTGAGAAGGAAACAGAGGTGATATCTGAAGGACACCTCGAGGTGGTGACAGCGGCTTGGCAGGAGAATGCAGAGACACAGGAGTCGCAGGAAGATGGGATCTCAGAATGCGACTGACTTAAAAGGCAGCTGGCAAGTCAGGAAAGATCAGGTTGTAGTATTGTATTTTAGCTTCAGCTAAAAGACGTTACTAGGGGTATTGGCTGTTAGATTAGATTACGTTGCTAGATCTGGCCAGTCACGGTAAAATTGTTACAGAAAGTCATGGCCTTAAAGAGAAACCAAGAGACAGAGATAATGTACTTTTATTGAGAAGTGTCAGAGGTGAGGTTTGCAATGTTATCTCAGCGTGGCCCCTAGAAGCAAGGTAGCACAGTGTCCACAAACTTCATGCTGGGGAAAAAAAAAATTAAATAGACTTTCTACACCTAGTTTTATTTACTTTACACATATATATATATATATATATATTCTCTCTCTCTCTGTATATATTTGGAAGAGTTAGGCAATAGGGGGAAGAAACCTAGAAAAATATAAACATAGGGTTAGTTACAGTTAGGTCCCTTGATTTGTGTAGTAACATAGAAACATTAACAAAAAGAAGCCAAAACCATGAGTTTGTTGAAAAAGTTATGACAATAATTATGCAAATTTTTGCCCTTAAAAAAATGTTTTGGAAGCATACAAAGATAACATTTTAGTAATCTTTCTCCAAGTTTAGCTGCCTGTGCAATAATAGTTTAGCACTATGAGAGGCAATGACAGTACGTAGGTGTTAAATTCTTAGTCTTTTCAAAATTATAAGTGGTTTTAAACTTATTCTGTAATGTTTTAATTGATGTAGCTTATAAAAATGAATATTCCAATAATAATAATAATAACAATAATAAGCCTATTATTTCCTCTAAAACCTGAGCTACCTTTGTAAGTAAGAGATGTCAGGTATAGTAATCCAGTGACATTTCTGCTCACAGATTTCTAAGAATTTTTACGTTGACACAATTGTGGAGAAATCAAAATTAAAGCTATTTATGTAACAAAGGTGTGCAAGCTCCTGTGATTTACAGTAGCGAACATCAGAAGTGCTTAGCAACTTGCTAAGCATGGAAAAATTGATGCTATTGTATTAAAGGACGACACTTAGGATGTTTTATTTTCCTATAGCTTGAGAAAGTTACGACATGCTAGCACTTAATATCAGATTTGCTTTAAAGTTTGTATTATTAAAAAGATGAACTTTGTCTTCAAAGGTGGGCCTGTTCTTTAAGGTGGTAATCCTGTTCCTCCTCCTGCTGCTGACTCCTGGGCAAGCGCTGTGTTTGAGCCCTTCAGTGATCCTAATTCTCCTTTGTGCTAATTGTGCTTTGCCGGAGGAGGAGTCCCTGTCTGGCAATGTGTCCTGTGGTTGTTCATCAGAGAGCCCTGGTTTTCATCAGTAGACGCGGTAGGTAGAGACTTTTCTCACCTTGTGGATAAGTGAGATGCAAACATTTTCGGTGCTGACAAAACCAAGACCTGCTGAAGGTTTTTTGTGGGGGAAGGAGGAAGCAGGGGCAGACGCCTGTGCCCAGTGGTCGCACTGGTGACAGTAAATGCTCCATTCATGCTCCTGCCTAAGGTGGGGGAATTTCCTGGGCAGGGGAAGGTACTGGAGCTTTGCTCTGAGATCTCCAGTGCTGTGCGATTCAATACACCAAAGTCCATCAAGCTTAAGGGAAGCTGACCTCCAAAACCGTTAGATGTCAGTGGTGAGGGCTGAGTGCCCCTCTGGGGACCCCATTTCCTCATCGTCTGCCATTGGGGAAATGATCAGTCAGTGATCTGGCAACTCAGTGCGCTCGGTGCTGGATTTACTCTTCAGTACAACTGTCAAGGCATGAAGAAACTTTATTTAAATAATCTTGGTTTATGCGCCTTATTTATGTTTTTAAAGTTGTGGTTTCAGCAATGTAAAGGTGAATGTCTATCCCTTGGCTTAGTTTTCCCTGGATGTTATAGATGAATAGCAGGTTTACATTTTGAAATAAACTTTTTTTCTTTTGTAGAATCAATTGCTTAGGCAGGAGAATTCCTGACTTCCCAATTAAGCAATTTATCTAAAAGAAATCTTTTTTTCCCTTCCCTTTAGAGCATTAAACACTTACTGAGCTTGAAAGCCGCATCAGTCTGCCAGTGTGGGATTAATGCCACAAACATTTCTCTTCATATTTGCTGCAGAGATGACCTGCAGACATGAACATCATGTTAAAAAATAGCTTTTATAATTCTTTGTGCGTGATAACTGAGAGCCAAAACCTGCCTCTGTTTTCCTTTACTTCTTTCTACCGGCTAGAGGAGGGGAGCAGGCGTGAGACCCGGTGCCCCCTCCCTGATGGCCCATCCATCCCCCCGCCCAGCCCCGTGCCTCCTCGGGCTCGGGCGGTTGCTGGCACTGCTTTCTGGCTGCGGTGGGTCTGCCTTTGCCGTGTCCCCGTCCCTGCGTGCACCGTGGGAGCATGGGCACACGCGGTCCCCTCCGCGTTCAACCTTACGGGCTGCTTATGAGCACACACAACCTGGCGTTCTAAAACCTGAACGGAGGCTGGTCCCACTGAACAGCAGGGAAGAGTTTGGGCTCACTTTAGCTTTTTGGAGAAATGTAGGGAAGGGAGGAGACTTTTTATTTTTTCTTTAACCTGCTTGCCCGTTGTCGGTATGAATAAGTTTGGACATGTTCTGAGATTACCCTTGCAGCTCCTGAATGCTGAAAGGAATCAACCCCCAAGCTTTTGAGCTTTCCCATCACTCACTTTTTACCTGTACAAGCAAATCCGTGTGTGGCGCTGAGCAGCATGATAGTCTGTTTATTCAATCTCTGTCCTAACCTTGCTCCTCTGTGAGGTTGGAAGGAAATTGCTGTGCTTCTGCATTGGCCCCTTGTGGGACGTATTAGTTTCTGTTGCTTGTAAGGATCCTTCCCCTCGCCGCTAATCCGAACCCATAAAAGCATTTTAGCAGTGCTGGAATGATTGCCTAAAGGTTTTTCTTGCTGTAATTTATACACATATCAATAATTACTTAGTTGACGTTTTTCTGTCCAGGACACAGTGTCTAACGGCTGGAGCTAAAAACTGGAAAATTGGAATTTGGGGTAGGCTGAAAAGCTGTGTTACCTCTGGCAGTAACAGTCTTCATCCAGGGAGAGATCCTGCACCTGTTTATTTAGGGTGAGCTTTTCCACATAATTAAGGCAAACTCTTTGGGTTAACTGCTTCTCTTTTGGAGGTGGGAGGAAACTTTCTGCTCACTTACCTCTCTGACCCAGCTTGCCCGAAGGTCAGAGTAGCCTTGGCACTGTGGCAAGGGGAGCTGAGACCTCTCGCTTTCTTTTCCTTTGCACTATAGTGTGAGGGGTTTGTGGCTTTGTGTTTCCTCCTGGGTGCGAGTATTTGTAGGTTGTTTGCAGGGAGAGTCATGAGCAAGTGAACGACTGTGGCATAAAATGAGATTATGCCAGCCACTGGACAGACTGGAGGGAATCGACTCTGGCTTGGTCCCTGTGTCGCTCTGTTCAGCCAAGCCTGGGCAGCACTATGTTTTGGGGGAAAGGGAGGAAAGCGAGAAAGGATGACAAGTGGCAGGAAAAGACTGAATAACAAGAAGAGGAAGAAAAGTGAATCCCTCAGAGCTGCTCTGGTGACCTCAGGAGGCATGTCCGTTGATGGCACATCATACATACCTTGCTCATGTGTGCACCTGTTAGACTTCGTTTGATTTTTGCTTTCAACCCTGAGGTGATAGGATTATGCTCATACAAGAAATATTTTCAACTAATTTTTCACACAATAGTATATCTGACTTCTGGCAGTCAATACAACCAAGGATTTATCTGTTTAAAAACCAAATATATGCTACCCATGACTCTCTTTCCCTGTGATAATTTTTGAGCTGTGAATTCCCCACAGTTGCCTTCAGTAAAATCTCAATTTACATCCATGAGTACATATTTTTTGTATAGATTTAGTCTTGAGTTTGAAAAATCTCAGTTTTATAATTCAACAGCTGTAATATGTTTTCTGGGAACATTAATGTCTTTGAAACTTGATTATGCAAATATTTGCAGAGGGCAAACAAAAGCTCAGCAAAAACAAATCCATAAAATAATTAAGGAAACATCGGTGGTTTTCTATTTTTATAGTATTTGCTCCTCTCTAAACATTTCCCAAACTTTCTGGATGCTTCTTTCCCCTCAGTGATTTAGAAGTCTCTGGTGACACTAGTTGCATCCTAAGTGAGGTCACGTTTACTGGAGAAACCCACGAAGCAGCTGATGCCATTTTAAGATATTTTTAAGATATCTTTGGCAATATTTTATAGTTTCAGATAACCTTACCAGCATCATCAGAATTATGACACTAAGTACTGTTCAGATTTGAGGACTCTTAAGGAATGAAGAAAAAGAATTTTAGATGGCCACTGAATTTATCCCCTTGGTTATTGGTGGGCAGCTGGGGTTTCCAACAACTAGTACTTAAATACCAAGTCATTGACTTGGTGGTTATTTTGGATTTTTCAGTTGTTTCTTGTCATACATGTTGGCTTGAAATTCTGTAGGGTCACTGTAGCAGTCCGGAGGCAGACAAGTTAAATTTGGATTGAGCTTCAGACACATTGAATCAAGCTGTTTGTGTAGCCAAAGCACTGGCTGAAGCCCCAGGTAGGGCTGCCGTTGCGGTGGTCTGAGTCAAGGACTCAGCTGGGCACTGCCAACTTGTGAAAGTCAGTTGGTGGGGAACCGTGTCAGGTTGTAAGAGATAACATGGGAGCTCTTCTCTATTTTATGTGATAGCTTTGGAAGTAAGAGACTTATTCTTACCTGGCCTTGTGTTCCTAGCACCGCTGTGTAATTTTTGTTCTGGGCTGGAGCTGCACAAAATAAATGTATTTATAGTCTCAGGCAGTGTTCAGAATGAGTGTTATGCATAAAATTGCTTGCTGAAGTAACTCTCCTGATGCCGCAAGAGAGCCGGGCCAATAGAGAATTTGGGTCACCATACCTAAGAAGATTTCTGTAATTAAAACAGCTTTTATAGAGCATATTTGCATTTTTACATGGAATAGTTGAAAAAGCTTTTAAGTTTCAACCAATCTACCCCCTTTCCTCCTGAAACTATTTTTATAGCTCCAGATCTAAATCATTTAGCACGAAATTCTGATAAAGAAAAAAATCATCACTGCAGGATTTTCAAAAACTTATTTCTTGGGTTGAGAAAGATTTATAAACATGTTTTTTTCTGCATGTGTCATCCTCTGAGTACTCTATGTACAAAGCCCTACAGAATGAAGCTGGCATGGGTTACATGCCATGGAAATAAAAAAGAACGAGTTTGAATGAAAAAAACATTTGAGACTCAAGATTTTTATGTTTCATTTTTAAACTGTAATCAAAAAAGTACTGTATACTCTCATT